>NC_063347.1:27402927-27416218 GCF_021869965.1 Rhincodon typus
AAAGCTGACGTTTCGGGCCTTGACCTTTCTTCAGAAATTCTAGGCCCAAAATGTCAGCTTTCCTGCTTCTCTGATGCTGCTTGGCCTGCTGTGTTCATCCAGCTCTACACCTTGTTATCTCAGACTCTGATGCTGCTTGGCCTGCTGTGTTCATCCAGCTCTACACCTTGTTATCATGGAACTGGGTTATAGGGCATTTGGCTTCATAGAGTGAACAGGGTTCAGTGGAGGATGACCAGCATCATTAATACATAAGGTACAGTCAGCATTTGCTCATTGCAGATAAACCTGCCTGTGAAACAGAAGACTATGAGTTTTAGCATTCTGGATATCTATGCTAATGTAAGTTTTGCTTAATTGAAGTACTGAGGGATTGCTGCACCGTTGTAGATGCTGTCTTTTGGATGAGACATTAAGTTGTTCCTTGTATTAGAATTGAGGGCCGTGAGGCGCTGACATAGAAGAGCAGTTGAATGGATCAGCCGTGATATTGTAGACTGGTGGTGCAGGCTTGAGGAAGTGAATAGCCTATTCCTGCTCCTATTTCCTATATTTATTTTATAACCCACCATGCATATCCCCTTTCCCCCTTCCAACCTACCTCTTTCTGTGTACATCCTGGGAAAAAGAACTCCACTTTCAAAATCCCAACTGTCTAGCTTTTCCTCTCTGTTTACCATAACATTTCTGCAGTTACTAATCTGCTCAACTGTAGCCTTACCTTTACCTTTACTCTCCATTAAAATACATTGGTCATTCTCCTGGTACAATCCTCAGATTATCCAATAAACTGCTTCCAATACTTCCTTCCTTTTACCTAGCCTACTATGTCAAAATTCATCTAATTTTCTCCTCTACCTTAACTGTGAACTTATATTTTTATTTAGCTTCTCTCCTATCTCCCCATTACCTTTTTGCTCAGTTTGCCCATGAGACCCATCTCCTGCTTCCTTGACTCTATTTCCACTTAACAGACCACCCAACTTCCCTTCCCAGTTTCCATGTTAACTGATATTGTTAATTATATTCCCTCATCAAGCACGATCTCCTTTTCATTCTACTCTATGATTATCACCACTGCTTCAAACATTCCACTGTTCTGGCAGATTGCTGTCCCATCTCCAACCTCTCTTCCTGTTCAAAGTCCTTTAACATGTTGTCACCTTCCAAGTCAATTCCCAACTTTTTTTGAGCTATATGTTTGGATCCTGCCAATCAGATTTCTGCCTCTGCCACAGTTTCAAAACAGATCTCACTAAAGCCACAAATGACAATCTTCATGACTGTTAACAAAGGCAACCAATTCCTACCGTTTCCTTCTCAATCTGTCTACAGCCTTTGACATGGCCAACCAAACCAACTTTCTCCAGTGCCTCTCTTAAAGTCATCTAGCTGGGTGGGACTGCTGTCATTTTGTTCCGTCTTTATCTATCCAATCATAGTATGAGTATCAGTTTCAATGGCTTCTCTTCCCCCTCCTGCACAAATACCTCTTGTGTCACCAAGGATCTATCCTTGACTGCCTTCTAAGTCTAATTTTGCCTTCAACGTGCTGCTCCTCATTGATAATGTCCAAAGTCAGAATGTCACTTTCCACATGTATGCTGATAGTGGCCAACGGTACTTTACCATGGTCTTTCCTGACCCCCATTCTGTCTTCAAGTTATCAGGCTGTTTGACATTCAGTGCTGGCTGAGTAAATATTTCCACCATCTAAGGTTATGGGAAAATTGAAACCACAGCCTTTGGTTCCTACCATAAATGTCTTTCATTAACCATTGATGTCATCCCTCTCTCACAGCTGTTTGAGGCTGAACCAAACTCAATTTGCTAACAATTAACATTTCCCTACTTCTTCGAAAGCAGGTGATGTTATTAGCCACAAGCAGGTGAGCTTCAGTGGGAAGGAAACAATTCCAAGAGTTTAACATCATTTTGAATGAAACATTTCATTATCTCAAAGTACTTACTCAAATGCATGACAAACACTATTGATCAATTGAGAAGAATTAATTCTAAATTACAAGCAACCTCCAAACCTTTGCAAAAGGTGTCTCTTCTGCTAAAGCTGCCAAGTGGCCATTGTATTAATCTATATAGTGGAACTATTTATTATGATAATACAAAAAGAACTATGTTGTTCATTTATTTAATTACAAAGTAATTACAAGGAATCAATTTTTTTGTCATCTATGTAATTGAAAAGATGTCAACCCTTGAAGCTAAAAGAATTCTGTGAAAGTGTAACAATTTTTTGTCTTCACTGTTACAGTCTAATGTCTTGTCCTGATGGTAGTAAAGTACATTACTTTGTACGTCCTTTAATGGGTATTTTTAAGCTTTATTCAAAACTAAGAACTATCTGAAAAGAGAGTGCCATCATTGATGCGGCCATTGTGTATTTAAATCAATAGGAGCAGTGAAACGGTAGCAACATCTTTAAATCATTGTAGAGACCTTAGGACAGTTGGTTTGTTCTCCAGTGAGTGTCAGGGACTTTAAAAAGAATAATCTTGTTAGATTCAGCAAATACAGCACTAGATTTGGAGATAAGAAATGAAGACGGGCATTAATAGTGGAACAGGTTTGTTCAACTGCTGCTGAAATGCAGTTTGAAAGACTGATGTGTTGTAGAAGGTCTGCTGCAAACTGATAGAGCTGGCTTTCAGACTTTAGGTTCAATAAGTCATTCTGATTGCAGATAGGCTTGAACTACAAATGCTTTGATTACTCGATGGCAGTCATCATGATTGCCGAACATTATATGTTCAACAGTAGAAATAACTTTCAAATTAACATAGTAATACTGTGTGAATAGTAAATTGAAACACTTGAGTATAATCCTAATTTTGCACTCGTGCAGTTGTGTTGATTTACGACTCAATTAGAGGCTGAGGGGCATGCCAATTTTGTGATGTCTCCCTAAGCAGACTACAACCCCAACAACATAAAAACAAACTAATAAAAGAGCAACTCGGCTTAGGAAAACAAATGGTGGCAAGGTGGTTGCAGCTTACCATGAAGTGGCAAGTTGCGATATGAAAGAAAACAAGACTAATTTTTAATGAACAATCCTTCCTTTGATCCTATTAATTTTGCAATAAAACTGCAGTTACTGTGCTCGAAGAGAATAGCTCTATTTGCTGCTGAGGGCCACCTTCTGGTTAATGCATAGGTGTCAGCTATATGAAGGAAAATGCCTGACAGAGGCAATTAAGTCATTCAAGCTCCTCATACATGACTGCAAATGAGAATGATTTGCTGCTATCAGAACTTCTTTGCATCTGCACAGTTTTCTTGTGAGTCACATTAACAATGCAACCAACTGAGAATGTCATATTGTCTTGGAGAGGATTACAAATGACTATTGCTCTTTTGTTCTCACTGTCATCTTACCTGGGAAATATGGCACACTTTTACTCAAGGTGGAAGAGGTATGAAATGAAAGGTGACCCTTCACTTTTAGGGGCTTTCTGAGATGAATAGAGATGCAGATGCAAAAAATTTTCTTTTTCTCCAAAGAGTTTCAACCAGTGTTTATTTATCTTCAAATAATGCTAGTGACTTGGAATCCCAGTCAATAAAGGTATTTGGCCTGGATCTTCCAATGAGTGACTGTCATTAACGGTATGGTACCGAACTCTGCTAGAAATTGCTCCAACTACAGGTTGCTCAGAATTTCTTGCCGAATCTCTGACCCCATATTTGTCAGCTTTGTTGAAACAGATGAGAGTTAGGATGAAGGCAGGACCAACTCTTTCTTTGTGGCATTAGCTGCTGGATAGTGATTTTAGAGGTGCAATTTGAATGTGAGTGAATGGGTGAGTAGATTATTGAGTCATAGAGTCACGGAGATGTACTGCACAGAAACAGACCCTTTGGTCCAACTTGTCCATGCTGACCAGACATCCTAAATTAATCTAGTTCCATTTGCCAGCATTTTGCCCATGTCCATCTGAACCCTTCCTATTTATGTGCCCATCGGCATGCCTTTTAAGTGAACCTCCTCTGGCAACTCATTCCTTTTTCATGTAGGTTTTTGATCCAATTCACACCTACTTGTAATAAAGTAGTTTTTACCACATCCCTCTTTATCAGATTTCATGTTGCAGACAATAAGTCCATTATGTCTGAATTTCTATAAATATTTAGGCAATAATACCTGTAAATTGCATAAGATAAATGTTGTATCCTGATTTTCTTCAACAGAAGATCCTCCAAGGCCATTTGTATTTTACAAAGGACTGTTCAGACATAATGTTAGTCCTTGTCTTGAATGGATATCACAAAATATTTCACCTGATACCTTGGAATCCATTTTGTCCAAATTTTATGCTCATCTTAAAAATTAAATGCCCATTTTCCTAATATATTTTACAGACATATGAAGTGACTGTGACGTTGTAATAAAAAGGAAATTGGATTTATATAAAAGGACTATCTGTGCAAATCAAGTAAGAAAAAATGTAAACCAGCAACAGATTATGCATGGTGTTTTCTTTATATAGATTACATCAGTATTAAGTTGTTGTAAATATCTATTATAAAATACAGTATTCTACTTGAATGTACAGTCTTTTGGATGAGATGTTATATGTCAGTGCATTACTACCTATTGAACTAGATGGACTATTTCAAGAGGATGGTGCTTTCCCAGTCTTCTGGCCTATATTCATCTCTCAACCAGCATTTAGTTAATTGCTGCTTGTGGGAGATGCTGTGTGCAAATTGGCTGCTGCATGTGTCTGGACAGTAATAGTGATAGCACTTTAAAGGTAATTAATTGACTGACAAGTGCTTTGGAATTTCCAAAGAATGTTAATATGCTATATAAATGTAAGCTTTTCTTTTTCTGGCCAACAGCCACTGACAGGTTTCCACAATGACCAAACCAATTGAACACTAATTAATTGTAAACCTTTTCTGTTGAAGATTACAAAGTACGCTGATGCCTATAAAAATACCATTTGCAATGCTTCAGACCCAAGGGAATAGCTCATGTTTAGCTGATGCTACCTCTACAGGAGAGTTCTGAAGGTGCTGCCCTTTGACAGTGTAAAATTCAACACTTGCCTGATATGCATGTGCATAGTAAATTGACTAATATAGTTGGTGTCTTCCTGTAAGGCTTCAAAACATCCAGTTTTTTGCTGCCTTAACTTTGAATTTGAAAGAACTCTCCCTGCTCCAAAGATAAGTATCATGCAGGTCATTGTGTAACAGATGCCACATCTTTGCTTCTGCTGAAGTGCAAGATATGACAATGTAAAGTTATCTATGAATAATGGTCTCAGGGCTTGAAGAAGGTGTCTTTATCCCTGCACTTCGTGGTCATTCATTAAATCTCGTTGCTGATCTCAATAATACAGCATAGTGAGAATCACCAATGAAATATTCATTCTTGCATGATGCATTTTAAATGCCAGGAGAAACAGAATAACAAAAGAAATATTGATCATGAAGAAAGTCCGAAAATGTAGCACTGTCTAGCCAAACTAGCTAATGCATGAACCGTTATCGTACAAAGGCAAAGTTGAGAACAAAACACAATATATTTGCTGCACGAACTATCTTTAAGAAGTTCAGTTCTGCAGGCCAATGCAGGGCTTTTCATGTGTTCAGCTTTCATGATTGAGGCTCATGGAAGCAGAGGGAAATTCAGCATAGAACCTTTAATCTTGCCATTCATTAATTGAACTGAAGCCTCAGGTAACTTAATAAATCCTGCTATCCTGTAATGTTGCATCTGTGCATTTGTCCATGAGCCATAAATTGCTATGTAATATGTCATTAAAATGACAAATTAGCATTTTTTTATAATTACTGACTAGTAAAAACTCCATCAATCTGCAGACTGAGAGAGGTATGTTATCATTTCCAATCCTCTGCCAATTGATTTAAATAATGATGCCATTGCATTGCAAAAGCCTCCAAAAATTCCTTCTTGCTACAAGGCTCCTAAGTGAACTTATTGGTAATCCTCAAATTCCTGCTGTTATTATGAATTGTTCCTTCTCTATTTGTTTTAGGTTTGAAATTAATGTAATAGAAAACCCTGCTAATGAGAAAATTTATGATTCTGACACGACAATCAACTTTGGATTCCCGTAGAGGGTCGATAGAAGCTGATTCTATGGTTCATGAATTAAGAATGTTTGTACATTTCATGTGCTTATCCTGCCTTTCACTTAATAATAAATACAGCAATTCGTAAACTCAACTGTTAGAAGGTTCTAGGCCCAAAACGTCAGCTTTCCTGCTCCTCTGATGCTGCTTGGCCTGCTATGTTCATCCAGCTCTACACCTTGTTAACTCTTGTTATAATACCATCTTTCTTTCCTTGTTTTTTTTTGTTTCTCTCTTATTTTTTCTGTTTCTTTCTCTGTTAATCCACTCTTTCTGTATCACTATTTCCATACTTAAGTTGACTGAAATTCACTTCAATGTTTAATTTCTTTTAGTACTTTGTATCCTTTTCTTTCGTTGATCAAAGTGAGCCAACAAAGTACATCATGAGGCCTCAGATGCAACGTAGATGTTGCTGCAGTGTAAATAGATAGACATTACAATTAAACTGCAAGCTGAATGTGAGTACAAAGCTTAATTAACATTGTTTGCCACCAAACCTGCCTCTGCGGCAGTTTCTGGCCCATTTCACTATTTTGTTAATTTTCAAATCTTAGGACTTTAGGGCAAAGCTAACCTTGACATGTCCTTAACAAACAAAAGCACCACTACTGCAATGACAGTGCATTAACATGGTCCATTAACACTAACATACTAATTAATGTATGAACTAGTTGTAGCATTGAGTGCAAACGAAATTGTCATGACTTTGGAGATGGGATAAATGTGTGAGAGAGGAAATTTCTCCCTGGAGGGAGAAACAATTATTTCATAAGCAAAGCTACTAATTAACCTATATTTAACTAGAAATTATCAATCACTTATTCAATGTTTGCTGTCATTATTAGCTGCATAAAATCTTGATTCTGTTTTTGTTTTTTTATGCAAAGTCAGAAATGCTGAAGAAATGCAAACAATGGTCCATAGACAAAGAATAAAAATAATTGCAAATTACACAGAACTATGAAATTGTTATTTTGTATTACACTGTAAATGCATTCGATGTACTGTTATGTGATTAGATAACAGAACCATATAATTGTGCCTCTTACAAAATCAAATGGACCACTTAAAGTAGTATGATAATTAGAAGATATTAAGCCAATTTTTCAAATTTTGTTGGTTATACTTGTATGGAGTGAGAGATGCTCAAAATTTCCTCTTGCCACTACAAGAATAATAATCCCAGAACTGTAAGCCTAGAAACGGCCTGTTATTTGAAGTTCTATTTAAACTGTTGAATCTGGGCCCGGTGTGCACTTACATTTCTGGCTGGAAGTGTGCCCTCCACCATATTGGGTAAGGACAATGATTATCCTTTAACATTTTCTTAATAAATAGAAATCCTAATGCCTTTTTATAGGCTTTTGTCTAAGGTTGGTGTCTTTCCTGTTCTCCTCTCAACCCCACATGAAAGAAAGCAACAGTTTTTGCCATTGTCATTACTACTGCCATTTCTCCCGCAATTCCTATCACTGCTACTAGCCAGTGCTGAAATTCTCTGCTGTCAGCCTCAATCCCCTACCTCTCCCATTTTCAGTCCTATATCCTTTGATCTACCCCACTCGCATCTTCTGGATTGCCAATATGTGATCTTGGAAAAAATGGAGAATATCTTCCCTTGTAGTGATTGGAACCAGGTGGATCTTGTTAAATGCAAGGTACTTGATTGGGGTGTTAACCTGGGCCAATCAGGAAAGCCTTGGCTGACCAGTATAACCAGGAGATTAGAATCTCCACAGTTGAGGGCTGGGTCTGAGTTGGCTGGCCATAAGCAGTGCACTAGTAAATAAAGGATGACTTTGTGAGAGAATACCAGCCTCTGTGCAGTTATTTCAGGTATGCTGTGCTATGATTACTTTAATCATATTGTCTTGTGACACTGGTCATTAATTCTTGCTGTGAGTATTGGTCCCAATGCTTGTGTACCTTCCTTTTATCAGTGAGATAAAAGGTAGGCTTGTTGGCTGTCTTTGAAGGTGGAATCAGAAAAAAATGGCACCATACACTTCTGCAGATGGGACAGCTGTATGTATTTATTGAAACGTATAAGAAATAAAAAAAAGTCAGTCGTGTGTGTGTTGAACCGTCTTTTTAAAGTCTTCACTCAATTTGCCAAACATTCTGGTCAGTTTACATACGATTATGTTGTTCATTACTCAAATAGGTATGTAAATCAGCTGGCCCAGGAACACTTGTGAAAAAGATTTTTTTTCTGATTACCAGTGGATGCAAATCTTTCTTCACTGACAAAGCAGTACAGCTCCCTTGTGTAATATTCACTGTCTGCATATTTTCTAAGCCTAAGTGTAACTACTGGATAGCTATCCACTGACCAAATGGTGATGGTTCTGATGTATGGCTCACAAGCATATGGGGCACTGTCGCAGATAATAAAAACGATGCTGCCACCTGAATTGTAATTGAACAGGCTATTGCTGTCCTTCAATAACACTTCTGCTGTTGAGGCAAAATTGGAGAATGCCTCCAGTACACTGCAGAACAGGTGCTGATATTGTGCTCATGGTCAACTGCATGCTGTAAGATGTCAACAGCCTGACCTTTGCCTGGCAGCAGCATACCTGAATGCTGTTTGGTTAGTAGAAGACTCCTGAGAACCTTGCAAGACGGCATCAGGCAGTTTTGGTGCTTGAAAGCACAGCTTCAAACACTTGGGCCTGGGTGGCAGAGGTACAAGCTGGCTGGCTGGCTGACAGGCAACAGCTTGTGGGGAATTTAGCTGGGTTCTTCTGTACTGCCAGGCTTCAGCTCCAGGATAGGAGCAGCTTTTGTAGCTCACGTTGCACATCTGCTCAAGAACCAAGAGGAGCAGCAACCCCCAACTGCTGCACTTCCAGCTGCCTTCTCCTCCCCCAAGTGTCACTCCCAGACACGGAGATCTGGCTCGAAGGATGCAAGGCCCTCAACACAGAGTCTGCAAGCTCTTTCAACATCTGAGAGAGCCAGTGCCTTAGGAGGCTGTGGTTTCACTGCAGGTCATTGATCATATCTACAGCCTCCTCAAACAAGACTAATACTCCAGTGGCAAAATGTGGTTTACACTGGAAAGCACTGTGAACCTCACCCCAACTCTGCCTTGCACTATGCACTCTCTCCTCCTTCAAGGAGACCAAGTGGAGTGATAGGAGTGCTGGCATTTTTGAGGAGACAGTGATGCCTTGTTGGATAGGTTTGCGAGCTGCTCAAGGTATGGTGACCTGAGGAGTTGCCATAAGAGAATATTGGGTAAGACAGTGTGTGGAGATTAACACCAGAATATAGTCAAAACAAAATTAGGTGGGAAGGCTAGTAGCGCGCATGGCTACAGAGGGACATTGATAGGTTAGTCAGTGAGGGGGGAAAAAAAGACTGCAGATGGAATATAATGTGGGAACATCTGAGGTAATGCACTTTGCACAAAGAATAGAAAAGCTGAATATTACTTAAACAGGAAAAGATTTCGGATAGCTGAACAGCAGTGAGATTGGGAGTCCTTGTACATAAATCTTTCAAAGCTAACATCCAAGTTCAGTGAGTAATAGGAAGACAAACTGACCGTTCACTTTTATTTCAAAAGGAGTCGAGTGTAAAAATAAGGAAATCTTCCTCCAACTATGCAATGTACTAGTCAGATCACATCTGGAGTACTATAAACAGTTTTGAGGCCCTATATCTATGGAAAGATGTAATGGTGTTGGAGGCAGTTCAGAGAAGGTTCACTCAGCTGATACCAGGTTTGGAGGGATTTTTGTAGGGAGAGGTTGGCTAGGTTGGGCTTGAACTCATTGGAGTTTGGAAGAATGAGAGGTGACTTTATTGAAAAATATAAGATTCTTAGGGGGCTTGATGAGGTAAATGTGGAGTGGTTATTTCTCTTTGTGGGAGAATCTAGGACCAGAGGGAAGAATCCTATTTAAGACAGAGGAGAAATTTCTTCTTTCAGAGGGTAGTAAATCTATGGAATTGTTCACTGCAGAGGGCTTTAGAGATTGGGTCATTAAGTATATTAAAACTGAGATAGATGGATTCTTAATCATCAAGAAAATCAAGTGTTATGGGGAAATGTCGAGTTGAGGAATATCAGATCAGACATTATCCCACTGAATGACAGATCAAACTTGATAGGCTGAATGGCTCAACATGTACGCCTACAGCTTATGGTCTTATGTTATGTCACTTACTTTTCCTGCCCTTCTGAGGCTATGGATTCTCTTAATGCAAGTCTCCCAGTTGGGAGGTCTTTCTTGGCTTTTCCATGCATACCTGCTCTGTTTGAGAATTTGGCCTCTTTCTCCAGTCCTTGAGAAAGATCACCTCATTAAAATATTCCTTAGGTCTTGCAGCAGGACCTCCAGGCGTGTGTGAGAAGCCCAGGGAACAATCTTCTCAGTCCTCGACTCCATTCCTGAGCTTGCTACAGCCTCAATTCCACTTCCTCTCAAGCCATCATAGCCCACACTGAGGTCACTTTAATTAGACATTCTTCTTTTGGCAAATGCAATGCATCATTCCCCCAACCGCCCCCACCTTCCCTGACTGGCTAGGGAAACCAAAGATAGGATATTCATTCATGTGGCTTAGTTGAAAGCCTCAGCAGAACCTGCTGAAGAGACTATGCTCAGAAAATTCTGCACATAGTTGTACCCCTTCAAGGAGATTGCCTGTCTAAACATTGCGTAAGACTCTGACTCATGGCCTCTTAGAACCCTTAAATGAAAAGGTATACAAAATGGGCAAAATCTTATTTAGATTTTGTTTAAGTTTAGTTAGACTGGAAATTGCAAACCTTAATTATGAGTTTTGAAGAAGTGAATAATGTTGAAGTAGGATACTACTACTTACGAAATAAGCATAGACTGATTTGTTTCCTAAAATTTATGATGCATGCTCCAATATACGTCCTAAGGAAAAAGCATGCCTGAGGTCTGGATTAGTTATCATCCAGGAAAAATAAAAGGTTCACTTATGGGACTACTAGCATTTCTAAATGAAATGAGTTTTAGTTTCACTTCAATTCTCTTGGGCAGTTGGTAAGATCTGGTAGTGGAGTGAGTTTGAATCCCACTTCTAAATGATATTTGAACTTGTCTTCTCTCATTGATCAGGTTTAATCAGTGCTTGGTCAGGCTGCTGCATGAGATACTGCATGACAGCAGAATGTCCATATTAGACAAAAGGCAAACAAGAGACAAAACTACTAAGGTCAGTACCCTTCTTTAGCACAGAATGTGCTGCCCAATCGGGAGAAGTATTGATACTAACCACGAAAGGGTGTATGACTGACTGAGCACCTTAATTCTCAAATTAACTTTAAATGTAGAAAAAAAAACCAAAATCAAAAAATCTAGAAAGTCCGTTTTATGCAGGAATAAATCCAGAAAGAGAGAACGATCCAAACTTCTGTTAATAAATGACGTGGGCTATCAATGTCACAATCTGTCAGTGAATCAGGTTCAAGGGGAAGAAATATGAGTCACAATATTGGAATTGCATTATATGCTTGCAAATTAATCAAAATTATTCCAGTTGTTATGATTATTTTATCATTGAATATTAATCATCCTCACTCATGAACTGTATTTTTAGAGACTTAAGTCAAATTGTAAAATCTATTAATATATATAATCTATACTGTTAAATTCATTTAATATGGCTTTTTCATACTTGTCAATATCAACCTGTTAAGATAAAAGACTGATATCCTTTGTTTGTAGTGCTTATTTTCTCATGCAGTTCATAGACCTTACAGAGTGCTTAGGTCTCATAATGGTCTCTACAGCAGTTTATGCCCTAATAAATCAGATGAGCTTTGCAGAGTTGCTCCCAATAGTAATGAATCCTTCTGTTGCAATTTCCAGTTCAGAGAGACAAATAATGAAGCAAAGCTGCCCCATCTGGCTATTCAGTAAGAGTGCCATTCTTCAGTTAGCTCATCAGTGCACTGCAGGGGAGCAGTTTGTTCAAGCATGACAAAGGTCACTGTGCTAGCAGGAGTGAATCATAGCTCTGAAAGACATGACTGACAGTAACAAATGAAGCTGTTTATGAACTTTTATCATTGAAATTGCTTTTATTAGTTGTGCTGTCAATTATTTTTATTTTTGGATGTGTCTGCTGGTTTCAATTCTTTTTCATTTCTTCCAATTTAAGCCTTTTGTCTATTATGACTATTTTAATATTCACATTAGCTGATTTAAACACTATGCTATATACACATGATTGATACCTATTTTAAATATTGAATAAAATGATTCATTTTATATGTACGTTGCTTTTCAAAAGCTGAATTCATCCACATTTCAAATTAGCAGAATTCTGGGAATGTAAAATTTCCCTTTGGTACATGTTGAATTTTAAAACCATTCTTCAAATACATGGAGGCTGCAGCATTGTCCCTTTCACTGTTCTTTTGCCTTAACGTCGTTAAGTTGCTGGGAGCCGAAATCTCATTGAGTGTTGCCAGATTTGTTTTAGGAAGGGTTTTCCTCAGATTTGTTCTGAGGAAGGATCATCAGACCTGAAATGTTAACTCTGATTTTATTTTTCTCCATAGATGCTGCCAGACCTGCTGAGCTTTTCCAACAACTTCTTCTGTGTTTTGTTCCTGATTTTACAGCATCTGCCATTCTTTTGGTTTTTATTTTGTTTTAACATTGTTTACTGCAGAACCTTTATCTGACCTGATTAGCACCATTTCCATGCAACCACTCTGCCTCTCAGACCTGTGGCCTCTCACAGTCCACACTGCTGCTTGAGGCTTTCACCAGGGAGGCCCACCCATCAGATACCAGACCACCTGCCAGACCATTATTCTCTTGCAGCCACTGCCTGATGAGATCCTCCTGACAGTTTGGGCAGGCCACCACCAATCCCAGGATCACCTAGACACGACAGAGCTGCACTGTCTGAGCCCTGCAATCTTCCCCTTCCTTTCCCGGTGCACAGGGCACCAGCTCTGACTGAACTTTCCGACACCTGCTGCCCTCGCCACACCACCCACCCACCCCCTCACCACGCTCTCTTCTCTCCCCCACACATCTGTTCTCGCCCCAACACAGCTGCTACTCTCCCATCACTCACCTGTTGCCCACACCCCCACACACTTGCGCACCACCCCAACACACACACACACACACACACACACACACACACACACACACACACA
>NC_063347.1:27416228-27427496 GCF_021869965.1 Rhincodon typus
CACACACACACACACACACACACACACACACACACACACACACACACGCTCCCTAACCCTGCATACACACCTCCCCATCCCAACACACCTTGACACACACACACAAACACATTTGCTCCCCAAACCGCCCCGCCCTACACACCTACTTCCCACCCTCTCACACCTCCTCAGCTCCACCACATACCTGCTCCCCCTGCCCATTCACCAGCTCTGTGTCCCATAAAGCCATGTCTGAACCTGCCAGGCACCTTCCCTGCTCCAAGGTATCAGTCGGAACCACAGAGCCCCACAGCCCGCAAAACAACATAGACAGCTCAGAAATTCCATCTGGACCAAAGCAGATACCACCCTCCCCCTGGACCAAACCCAGCACCTCCTTCGTGCATCCCTATCAGTGATGAGCTTCACACACTGCAGGGACCCTGGCAGCCCTGAACACCACCATAAAGAGGAAGGGGGGAGGAAACGCCAGCGTTCCCAGCCACGACCAACACTCTATCGGTTGGGGGGTGGGGTGGGAGCGGGGAGGGTGGAAGGCTAGGCCTGACAGCTAAGTAACCAGTCTCTCAAAAAGCAGTCTGAACAGACTGTCAAGGTGGGTGGCGACAGCCAGCAAAAAATCGAGCTGTAGCTGTCCCAAATAACCCCAGCAAACAGCGACCAAGAACAAGTGATGGCACCAGCAAGTGTTCCACAGATCACCAGCACCATTAGCAGAGGGTTCACTATAGGAGGTACTAAAATAGCATTTACATTTTTCTTCCATATTTTTAAGGTTTTTAGGCATTTAACGTACTGTATTTCAGCTAAAAGGGTACAGGTATAATGTTTTAAATATGTAGGCCTTATGAAACCTAATTTAAATTTCAACATTGATTCCTACATCACTTCCTTTCTTTTCACTTAAATTCACAATTTTCAGAATGTAACCCTGACTTTAAGTGAGGACATACTGTAGCTGTTTTTTTTCTGAAATTGTACAATTGCTTTCCTGTCTAACATGAATAATCATTGTTATCCACAATTTTTCTGCTTCTGTTCCTGCTCAAGCCTTTTTGCCTTTCGCATTTCAGAGTGCTCTACAATAACCTCACTTTAGTAAAGGTCCTGACTTCCTATAAGACAGAGTTATATTGCTAAAGGCATCCTCTGAATGGTAAAATGATATCACTGTTTTTGTAAGGCAAAATGTTAACACGGATGCAATAGGTTTTGCAAAGTACTTTGGGAGGGCGAGAACCTAAACTGCCTGGTTTTATGAGTTTCTTCTTCTGCTCCTGGACACATTTCTGATGATTTTTTGTACTTGTTCCAAACATGTGCAAAGCAGCTATGTGTTCTTGCTGTGACAAATGCCTATCCTTAAATTGAAATAACTAGGATTAGTACTAAGACATGAAAGTTGATATATGTGATAAGTTGTCACTCTGGACCATCATTAGATTCCTTTCAGTGAAACCGGTTTACAATGTATTCCACAGATTAACCAAGGGATTGAAGACATTTGGTCAGGTTTTTTTTTTGCTAAATGAGTAAAGGCAAACAGATGGAGGTTACAAATCAAGAGTAATAAATAAGTAACTAAATGAACTTTGAACTTTGCAATTTAACCTCTAAGAATGCATGAGTATTTATTATTGAGATATTCTAAATAATTTGTTGCTTTTGAGTTTTGCAAAACCTGACATGCTTTCTCAGATCATGATATAATGTAGAATAACATGAAACATCCTGCCTATTAAGTTAGATAGTATTTCCAGAAATGTGTATTAGGGTCCTACACAAAAGTACATTTCTTCTTATTCCTTTTTGGGGGATTAAATCTGCACTAGGGAAAAGGAGGGAGCAGTGGAGAGATGCAATTTATGATCAATGAGTTGCACCGATGCTAGGTACCAATGTGAAGTAACAGTGCTCGTGGAGTGAAGAGATCATATTTAAGAAGAAAAAATAGTAGCTGTTTTGTTTTTACTTACTGTACTTTTTATATCATTAGCTGTATTCAGACATGACTTTTTTGATTTTCTCCTTTAAATCAGTTAAATGTGAGACAGCAAACAATTTGGATATTTTGAAAACAATCGTTAAGATGCAAAACAAACTTTAGTCCAACTGTGCAATGTATTAATGCAACAAAATGCTGAGCCGCAAACTGGAAAAATTTGTAAAGTTCCCTACATGTTCCATTCTTTACCTCTACTCATGCAGCTGACATGAGAGAATCATGTCAGCGCTTTCTTTATAACCATTCCAGAGCTGCCTCAAGAGTGGTAACAGTAGAGGCATGATTGCAGCATAATTAACCATGAAACAGAGTGGGAAGGATACTTGGGGGTTGGACAATAGGAGAAAATTGAATTTAAAAAAAAACACCATTAACTAGCAATGATTGTTTATCAGAATAATATCCATATATTGAATTAGGAAGAAAGAAAATTTCAGAGACTTTTAAGAGTTTTATTGTCAATTCATAGTTTAGCACAAAAACCAGCTTCTAATTTTCCCTTGATTATCCCTGTCGAGAAGCTAACCATCCGCTAGGGAAGAAACCAACTTTTTTTTTCTAGATAAACCCACCACCAAATTAACAAATCATCCAACAGCAAATTACAAACATTGCCCATCATGGGCAGTGTGACAATATTGAAAATCAGAAATGAGAAAATGGGGGTGCGGGGGTGGGGGAGTGCGGGGGAGTCTATTTCAAAATAGCGCGGTGTGTGAAATAAAGAATTCTAGCCCCTACAGTACCCACCTATTGCTAAATACTTTGAGACTGCTGGTGGATGCTGTGTGCCCCATCTCCAAGGACACCAGGCACGGGCGTAGCTTTGGAAGAGAGGCGGGCAGAAGGGAATTATGACCCCTTCCATGGCTCACTGCCTGACCCTGTTGATGGCTACTTTAGGCAGGTCCATGTGAAGGTCCTTCAACTTGCCTGCTTCAGTCTGCACCAGGTGCCCAAAGATCAGTAGGAGAATCTTAACTATAAAGTCTAATGAGCATCGCAACCACTGGAGCTTTTCAGTTTTACCCTTAAAGGGACCTGCATTTCTAATACTGTCATTTACGACTTAAAGTTGCATATAAAAGGCAGTTTACCTGTCCTGTCTTAGTGCAATAATTTGTTTAAAACAAATGGCTTGAACCTAATTAATCTCTTCAAATATGTGTATCTATAAACAACTTTATAAACAACATCGTTTTAAAACAATAATAAATCAATTTTAAAAGTCTGTTCCAAGGCTTTGCAAATTCAATTATTATCAAAGTTTTTAAAACATCTTTTGTTACATTACTTAATCACTTATTCAAGTAGATTTTATAATTCAGTCTTCCAAAACTTTATTTTTAACGACAGCAGCCTGTACTAGCAATTTTTTTTTTAATGAGTGAGAACCACATTGGTTGTGAATCAGAAGCATCAATTTTTGCACCTGAATTCCCAACATAAGCTCCTGTTAGGTCAGGCTCAGCAGCACAAAATCATAAAACATTACCTTATTAGCTTTAAACTGGCAGGATCACATTTATTTATTTTGCAAAGCAATACAGAAAACTACAAAAAGTGACAAGTAAACAATCTGAGGTAGAAATTTTTAAACTTGATGGGACTAAAATGCAGTTTTTACTATTTCAGAATAAAATCATTTCAGACTGCAGAAGAATTGTAGCTCCTAGATAAATAAGTAAGCAATTATCCTATTGTCATTTTCAGGGGACATTTATGTGCTTATGTATTCAAAGAAATCTAAATAGAAAACCTGAACAGCTGTGTCCCCTGAAACCATTTTTGAAACAACAGCTGCAAATCCATTTCTGGATGCAATGCATGTTCTTTCTGCCAATTCAAAGCAAATGTGGCTGGAATATTTCAAGCGCTTATTCATTTAGGGGAAAATATGATGAGAAACAGAGTGCGACTCTTTTGAATTCTATTCCACATGAATGATCTGAACAAGGCACGACAATTGGTCTTGTCCCAGGGGTACCATAATATGTTAATACCCTAAAGTATGTAAATTCTATTTATTGGCAATTTGGAGCAGGTTAATTAAAGCATTTATATTTTTTCTCTTGCATCGAGTTGATGATGAAGGTTAATATCAGGTCTCGAGAGACTTTTTTTTGCTCATTTGCAGGTGTAACATAGATAATCGTTCACAGTTAATTAGAACTACACTATTTAGGAAACAGCATATCCTTCTTGATTTGATGATTATTTTGGTAGACTTTAACTCACTGAAGACTGTAGAAAAATGTCTACTTCTTGCATATCTTAACAAAAAGGACTTGAAATGCTAACAGTCCATTGCACCAATGTAAATTTAGCCGAGTAAGATGTTTGTCTCTATCAGCTGGCTTATTCGTTTAGGTGCTGTGGGACCTTTTTCTTTAAATGATCCACAAACGGCACAACCTAAAGGAGCTGGCTTGTGCTTGGCCTATGTCAGAACTAGCTTAAATAGCTTAGGGGGATTGACATTGACTCAGCTGTATATTGCTACATCAGCCACTTTAAAGGTGGAGTTGTACAAGCTGTGTAAATGCAACCTGCAATTCCTGTTGTATTCTGGTGTGAAGACAGGTAATAAACACGAAACATAGCAGTTAGGCCATAAATTGGCAGAAGTAGATAACGGATTGGGCAGAGAAGCCATGATGCCATCTCTCTCTTTTTGTCTTGTAATGGCAGAAAGACTGTGACTGAAGAATGTATATGAGCTAGCTAATCCAGTGTATTATTTAAGATATAGACTTGCATATGTTTTTGACTGCAATTTTTAGATAGCTTATGATTTTTATCTGGCTAATTATTAGGTATGGATGTGCTAATGTTTTAATGCACAATTCCTCAATTACACTCTATCTCAACTTAAATTTATAAACAATTTAATTATCATGATTATGTAATTCCATAACTAATATAAACGTTATTCACATTTTATTTATTATACCAAATTTAATGCATGTTAATCAGAATATAAATTCCTCTTCATTTATTTATCCAGTTGTGATCATGATTCGTAAGCTACTCATCATGCTGCTAGAGATAACAAGGTGTAGAGCTGGATGAACACAGCAGGCCAAGCAGCATCAGAGGAGCAGGAAAGCTGACGTTTCGGGCCGAGACCCTTCTTCAGAAATGGGGGAGGGGAAGGGGGTTCTGAAATAAATGGGGAGAGAAGGGGAGGCGGATAGAAGATGGATAGAGGAGAAGATAGGTGGAGAGGAGACAGACTGGTCAAAGAGGCGGGGATGGAGCCAGTAAAGGTGAGTGTAGGTGGGGAGGTAGGGAGGGGATAGGTCAGTCCAGGGAGGACGGACAGGTCAATGGGGCGGGATGAGGTTAGTAGGTAGGAGATGGGGGTGGGGCTTGAGGTGGGAGGAGGGGATAGGTGGGAGGAAGGACAGGTTAGGGAGGTGGGGATGAGCTGGGCTGGTTTTGGGATGCGGTTGGGGGAGGGGAGATTTTGAAGCTTGTGAAGTCCACATTAATACCATTGGGCTGCAGGGTTCCCAAGCGGAATATGAGTTGCTGTTCCTGCAACCTTTGGGTAGCATTGTCGTGGCACTGCAGGAGGCCCAGGATGGATATGTCGTCTGCGGAATGGGAGGGGGAGTTGAAATGGTTTGCGACTAGGAGGTGCAGTTGTTTAGTGCGAACCGAGCGTAGGTGTTCTGCAAAGCAGTCCCCAAGCCTCCGCTTGGTTTCCCCGATGTAGAGGAGGTCACAACGGGAACAGCGGATGTAGTGTACCACATTAGCAGATGTGCAGGTGAACATCTGCTTGATGTGGAAAGTCTTCTTGGGGCCTGGGATGTGGGTGACGGGGGAGGTATAGGGGCAGGTGTAGCACTTCCTGCGGTTGCAGGGAAAAGTGCCGGGTGTGGTGGAGCTGGAGGGGAGTGTGGAGCGGACAAGGGAGTCACGGAGAGAGTGGTCCCTCTGGAAGGCAGATAAGGGTGGGGAGGGAAAAATGTTTTTGGTGGTAGGGTCGGATTGCAGATGGCGGAAGTGTCAGAGGATGATGCGTTGGATCCAGAGTTTGGTGGGGTGGTACGTGAGGACGAGGGGGATTCTGTTTTGGTTCTTATTGTGGGGAGGGGGTGTGAGGGATGAGTTGCGGGAAATGCGGGAGACACGGTCGAGGACGTTCTCGACCACTGAGGGGGGGACGTTGCGGTCCTTGAAAAACGAGGACATCTGAGATGTACTGGAGTGGAATGCCTCATCCTGGGAGCAGATGCGGCGGAGGCAAAGGAATTGGGAATAGGGGATGGCATTTTTGCAGGAAGGTGGGTGGTTGGAGGTGTATTCTAGGTAGCTGTGGGAGTCGGTGGGCTTGAAATGGATATCGGTTTCTAGGTGGTTGCTGGAGATGGAGACAGAGAGGTCCAGGAAGGAGAGAGAGGTATTAGAGATGGTCCAGGTGAACTTAAGGTTGGGGTGAAAGGTGTTGGTGAAGTGGATGAACTGTTCGAGCTCCTGGTGGGAGCACGAGGCGGCGCCGATACAGTCATCAATGTAACGGAGGAAGAGGTGGGGTTTAGGGCCAGTGTAGGTACGGAAGAGGGATTGTTCCACGTAACCTACGAAGTGGCAGGCATAGCTTGGGCCCATGCGGGTACCCATGCGGGTACCCATGGCCACCCCCTTTGTCTGTAGGAAGTGGGAGGAATTGTTGAGGGCGAGGATGAGTTCGGCTAAGCGGATGAGGGTGTCAGTGGAGGGGGACTGGTCGGGGCCTGCGGAGAGGTTGAGGCAATTGATGTCTTGACGGCAGTTGGAGATGAAGAGGTTGAGGGAGGGTAGGAGGCCTTGGGGTGGTGTCCAGGAGGAGGGGGTGTGTTGGAGGTGGAGAAGGGGTCAGTAGAGGGAGGGTTAGGCTCACGGTTGAAGAACTAAGTGCGGAGGAGGCAGCAGAAAAACTGCTCTATGTCCAAACGTGACCAGTATTCGTTGATGTGTGGGTGGAGGGGAACAAAGGTGAGCCCTTTACTGAGGACTGACCATTCGTCCTCAGTAAGGGGGAGGTCCGGGGAGATGGTGAAGACTTGGCAGGGCTGGATGCTGCTGTCTCCTCTGGAGCTGCTGGCTAAATGGGACACATGAAGCTAAAGTTGCAAAGTGTTATTTAACAGCCCTTGGTATTACGCTTACTGAATTCCCAGTGACTAACTTAAATGAATTACACAAGATTTCAAAGTTTAAAACTTTTCCAGTAATCAACTAAAGGAAACATCCACTAAGCACTATTAATACGGCAATTAATATTCTAAATGACAGAAAAGATACCTCTTCTTTAACTTTTGAACATTACCTAAATCTCTAAACCCCTTTACATCCTGCTGTCTGTTGTGTTATTGCCTAGATCCAGTCCAAAAAGACAGTGTACCTTCAAGACATTTACGTGACATCACACCATGTGACATTTTAATGTAAACGTACCACATCACCTTTGGACACTGCAGCAATGCCATGAAGTCAGTGTAATGTGTTCAGCCAATTAGATCTGGCGTACGTAACATACACGAACATTTACAAGTACAGAACATCTCTGTCTGTGATGTTATAGCTCTGTAAATAGTTGTATTGTTTAAAAAAAAAACTTCAAAGAATCTGTCTCAACAAGAACCCAAACTTTATGGTATATATTGTGAGAGTGAACATATAGAGAGCACTCAGACCATAGCACTTCAGCAGTAGTGTTTGACCCAAGAAGTCACATCAAAAGCACAGGCTATGGTGGCAGCAAGCAGGTATTAAAATCTTATTGTCACAGATAATTAGTGCCAGTCATTGGTACTAATGACTGAAAAGATGATAGCAACAGATTTCTTTTCATCCAGCTGAATTCTGAGCTGAAATTGACAACCAAGCCTAAAGTGCTACATCCAAGACTGAGGGATCTCAACCAAGATTAAAGTGCTACAAACCTAATTGAAGCACATCAATTACAATGGGGCAGTTGTAAGTACTTACTGTCTCTCACTTTAAAAGAAAACAGGAGCCACAGCTGATCTAATTTCAAACAAGCCTTTCAAATCATGCTGAACGACAGCTTCGATCTAAGAGAAAAAATCCTAGACCAAAAAACAAAAATGCTCAGAAAGCCATTTTATACATTAAAAGGCCTTACTTGTGTCAGGATGTTAATTGATACATCCTTTTGTTTGTAAATGACAGAATTTTTTCTTTAAAAGCATATGTGTGATGTTGTTGCATTTTTGCCACAAGCATATGAATTTTAAAATTACAACCACAGCAAAAAGAATGATGTACAACAAAATTAAAAATAAATAACAAAAACGCTATGTTGCAATGCAGATTGTTGCATTGGCATTTTAGAAAGCACAGCAAATATGGAAACATCCAAACTCTATAGACATTCTGTCAAAACTTTGTTTATTTAAAGGAAAAAAATTGGTTTTTACTTCTTAGATCAATAAATATTTGATAATGTAGAACAGACAGTCAAATTCCTTATTGCTTTGGGAAATGAAGGATTAAGAAAAATAAGATCCTTTGCTATATCTAATAATAACTACAAAAATCCAGAAAAAATTTTGCCAATTTTAGAAGATCAACTTAAAGTTCAAACCAACTTAAGGATATACTTGAGTTCATTACATGTTGACCACAGCCAGATGAATAAATCCTCCAATTTGTAGGTGAGTGTGACCGCAAAGGTATGAAATGTTATTGCACTGAGGCTAACTTAGCTGAAAGGCTTAGGGAACAGTTCATTACCTATAAACCCATTAAATCCTTTACAAAAATGCTTCTACATAAACTCAAACAGTATACCATCGATGCACTGCAAGAAGAAGGATGTAAGTTTGAAGCAACCGTGGCAGATTCACAACATCTTCAAATGCCTGACTACAACAATTATTGCAAAATATTTCAGGAATTTTCTGAAGAAGGGTCCCAACTGAAATAACAAGGTGTAGAGCTGGATGAACACAGCAGGCCAAGCAGCATCAGAGGAGCAGGAAAGCTGATGTTTCGGGCCTAGACCCTCCTACTCTCTCCCAACCGAACTGTCAACTTTCCTACTCCACTGATGCTGCCTGGCCTGCTGTGTTCCTCCAGCTCCACACTGTTATCTCTGACTCCAGCATCGGCAGTTCTTACTATCTTCAAATCTTATGAGATGTGGCTTGTTCACTCACCAAGATGTTGTCCTATATTTCACAACATATGAGGACATTGGGTTAAAATGAGCAAGAAATCCAACTAAGCAGGGAAACACAAAGTGCAACAGAATATTCCACAGCAGCATGTGGAAGGTAAAATGGCAAGGACATTTCCAAAGTTCAATCCGTGGCATCCAAGCATTTCAATGAAATTCAAGAAGTATCTACAATATCACTGTTTACAGCCCCAGTCCGACAGGGCATGTGATGAATTGATACGGTGATATATTTCAAAAGGAATGGACAACAGGCACTAATGGGAGATCAAGGGTTATGGGGAGAGAGCAGAAACATGGACATGAAGAACGTCTGATCAGCCATGATCCTATTGAATGACGGAGCAGGCTCAAGGGACTGAACGGCCTACTCCTGTTCCATTTTCTTAGTGTTTTACGGTCTTAGACACTGGTATGAATATCATCCTTTCACATATCTTATGAAAGACGTACTCAGAAAGCTGGCGCTATGTGTTGCAGTCCACACACAATCAGCTAACTGCTTACAATGAGTCCGACTACCTTGCATTGGCATTATCCATCTTCACTGTCAATACAACACTTAATCTTTTACATAATTGCACACATTAACGTTGCAATATTAGCTATTCTCACCTCATTTATATACAATTTGTTACTCCCTCATGGAGGAGAGAAACTAGATGGTGATAATTCCAACTGTTCCCAGCAGCTCAAGGACTGCTGCATGGGGAGCAAATGCCTACATCCTTTGTCCAAGGAGTTTGACATCAAACATACGTATCTCACCACATCATCTTAGCAAATCTTTGACTCACACAGAATAAATTCTCCAATTCAATGCTGCACTTTGGATTGTAAAGCTGCTGCCAGGCCATTTTGAATGTGCCCACCAGACGTCCACCTCAAGATGCAACTCAGGACTTTAACTTGGTCTCGGAGTGCTCACTTATTTTGCATTTACCTGGATGCTCACAGCATCTCTGCTTTGACTTATCTTTTTGCACGTTGCCACCTCATTCAGAACCTTCAGACTTATCCTACTTCTGTCTTGTCTTGCCTTTTAGCACAGACACAAAGCCAGGAAGCCTGTCATGTTTGCCAACAATGATCAGTCAAGGGGGGTAGAATGTGGCTACCTAGACGGTGCTGTGTCAGTCTCATACCTGCAGCATACATCAGCAGCTTACATGCCAAACACACTTCTCTTTAACCAAATATTCCAGTTTCAAGTCTAAGGGGAACTGTCGTCAACCAGGGGGAACATTAAATAAGGGGCAGTGTCTGATATCTGTCCATGGACTTTGGAATGGTCAATTGGATGCAAGCATTAATCAGAGCCAGAGACTCTGAAATTACTTCAGTCTGGAGAATGGGTCCAGTTCAAACAGTCTGGAGATTTACAGTAAGTCAATTGGGGAGTGGCATGGGAATCAGTCAGCGGTCTAGTCCCTCAACAATGAGGCCAAGCCAGGGAGGAACATAGATGTTTAGGGTTTCTTTTTCCCAACTCTCCTTCTTGGACTGCTGAAACAATTTCACAACGTCTCTCCAGTTCAGCTGACCTGCCCCTCCTTTCAATTCTGATGAGGCATAGAGTCATACAGCATGGAAACATACTCTTGAGCCTAACTTGTCCATGCCAAACAGGCTTCCTATACTGAACTAGTCCCATTTGCCTACATTTAGCTCTTATTCCTCCAAATCTTTCCTATCCGTGTACCTGCACAAATGTCTTTTAAATGTCGTAATTGTACTCACGTCGATCACTTCATCTGGCATCTCATTTCATATATACACCACCCTGTACATCAAAATTGTCCCTCAGGAAATTTCTTTTCAGTTTTGACAGCTTGAAAACTTTGATACAAAATCTCACAGTTTGGAGACTTCTATTTGGGTAAAAACTGTTTTCCTGAACCAAACTCCTGATTCTTCTGCATTGAACACAAATAAATATGAAGTGGCCCCTGGAATGTTTTCACTCTGTCATAAGTTCAATAGCATAATCATTTCATGCGCCCTCAAAGGATTTCTTTTCTCCCTCACACCATGTCCAAGTGCAATTCTGGAGTCTGAGATAACAAGG
>NC_063347.1:27427896-27526592 GCF_021869965.1 Rhincodon typus
CAGATTCTCCAGCATCTGCAGTTCCTACTATCTCTGAAGCAATTCTGGCGTCCACACCTGGGCTGGAGGGATTTTGCCCTATAGTAGAACCTGTCAGTTTGAAGTTTTTCATGGGACAACCTTTCGGGCATTAGTGGGTCAAGGGCCCAGACATGTTAAGAGTGGTCTGGTCAGATACAGGCTTACTCTTCTTGGCCTGAACCCCCACAAGGTTACAAAATGCAAGCAAGGTGGCATTAGAGGGCTGGGCACTTCTGAAGTGTCATGAGAGGAGACTTCTAAGGGGCCTGTCTTGGTTCCTCCTTTGTTTCCTAAGCCCCCTGTCCTTGTGAGGAAGGGGCAAGGCCCCTTGTTCCCTGTTTGCCTTGGCCCTGAGCAGCAATAGCTGTGTGATGGAGTGCAGGTTCATGTATATATCTAGCAGACACTGAGGGTGCTGGACCTGGGTCTCCATGGCCGTCACCAACCTATCCCTGGAGATAGCTAATGCGGATGGTCAGCAGCTCTGGCAGCATCTGTGAAGAAAATATCAGTTAATATTGTTAACTCTGATGTATTCTTCACAGATGCTGCCAAACCTGCTGAGCTTTTCCAGCAACTTCTGTTTACATTCCTGATTTACAGCATCCGCAGTTCTTTCGGTTTTTATAATATGGATGGTTTCGGTGAACTCCTCCAACCTTCGATTCAGATTCCCAACTATCTCCAACAAACTTGCCTGCTGCTCTTGTTTCTGCTTGTGCATTTGGATGAAGTTATTAATGGCCGATGTAATGGGATCCTCTCTTGCCTGGGGCTGAGAAGGTGCCTGGTCCCCTATATTCCTCTGAGTGTAAGAGTCTTCGAGTCTTTCTTCCTCAACCAGCCAGGGAGATGCGCCAATAATGACCTCACCAGAATGTGCTCCTGACTATAATCCAGCGAAGGTACACTTGCATGTGAGCAGTGTCTAAACTCATCATCACTGTTGGTCCCTTGCAGACGAGGATGACTCTCTTCCACTCTCAGGGTGAGTCCATAGGTGGCTGTACAGAACGATGCAGCTACTGCACACTGTTACACTTAGGGCAGGTGGTGGTCTCAGGAAGGGGATGGTGGGGCATTGGTGTGGCAACATGTTCCTTTCACTGTTGTTGCCTGGCTTCCACTTTTTATCCCGACAGCAAGTCTTGAGATGCTCGATGTCTTCCCAGATCCTCTTCCTCCACTGAACTATCTGAACTAATGGAGGGTACAGAAGATGGTTTCGACAGTCATGAAAGGAATCTGTGACTTCTTCCTCAGAAGTGGAGGTATTGGCTGGAAGGGCTGTTCTTTACAAGGCAGAGACTGTGCATGCCCCAGGTGCCTGCAGAAGACAAGAGAGGGAATGAATTGTGAAATAGGGGTAGAAGTTTGGGCATGTGAAAAATACATTTACAGTGATAGTAATGGGAGTTAACAATGAATCTTAACTTGGTGTTCGGCATGGAAATCTCGACATCACCTCCTATGTGGTCACAGTTTTCTCCCCCTAGGGCAAGGATTCATGCCTTATAAAGGTTATGGAGACAATGTCAGGCACCCCACGACCCATCCCGGTACTGTCTTCCCAATTTTGGGCTGTTTTCTCCTGGAATGAAACAAACGGAGGGAATAGGTGAGATGAAAGTAGCTGGCTCAGCTGGTTATGTGAGGGGAAGGTGTTGAGGGGTCCGAGTGAGGAGTAACTGCAGGGTTAGTTGTGTTGGAGGGGCGGCGGGGGCAGGGGTATGAAAGTAATTGAGGGAAGCTGCTACATGCAATTATGAAAGTGGTTGATCATGAGCCTTGATGAGAGGTGGGTGCAGTAGCAGAGTTAGAGTCTGGCAAAGCAAATGGTAGCATTAAGCCTGGCAAAGTGTGGAACATCAATAACCTTTCTCCTGTATTGCTTGGCATTCTTCCACACTCTGGACACTGCACTGAACTGGGTGGCAACTTCAAATGAGGCTGGCAGGGTCTGGTGCTGTCCTGTCCTCTGAGGGTCCTGAGGAAGGTGGACTCCTGTTCTCTCCACCACTCTGTCTGTTAGGACATCACCTCATCAACAGGGATCTCTGGATGTGTTGACTTCCCTTTCTCAGCCATATCCCTTAAAATTGTGCAGGAACACATTATGAATGGCACTTGCTGGCTTCACCTGCCTTGTAGCTGGGATTTAAACAGTGTCCCAGCAGCATGAATCCAAGAAAATCTTAGCAGTACCTAGTACTTCTGCTGCTGTTGGGTACAAGCTAGCATGAGAGTGGTGCCTTTGTGGCATGGTGCATAAATAATGAGGTAAGCAACAGAGAATGGTGTGAGAAAACTCATTAGAGTTCGCAGAGACAAACTCCGCATGAAACTCCCGAAAATTGACACGCAGCTGGTTTTGGGTAAAATTCAACTCCAGAATCTGTGTGTATTAATGTACATGTTGTATGAAAAAGTTTCCCAGTCTTTAAAGGGAAAAAGAGGTATGTTTTGTTATTGAGGAAGGGTCTAGGCCCGAAACGTAAGCTTTCCTGCTCCTCTGATGCTGCTTGGCCTGCTGTGTTCATCCAGCTCTACACCTTGTTATCTCTTATTTTTGTTATTGCATAGATTCCAAACTAGACTTGTACTTTTAAGACAGTTATATAACATCATGCCACATGATGTTCCAGTATAAAGGTACTTGTCTCATCAACAGTCATTTTCTCAGTGCAGTGGAGGTAGTGAAATATGATCAGACAGTCAGTTATCTGTATCTAATGTGCCGTAACAGTAGTAAGTACAACACCCCTACAATGTATAAGCTTATGATGGTATAGCAATGTAAACTGTCACTGTTCTTAATAAACTTTAAGAACCCAATCTTTGTGGTATATGTTACATGAACAAACATGAAGGAACAAATACTCAGATAGTAGCACACTGACATTGGTGCTTGACCCAAGAAACCACATCACCATTGGCACTCCATTCTCCACAGAATAACACTCTTCACAGGAATAAGCCCCTTGCATAGCAGTTCCAGCTGCCAATGTGTTCACTTTTCCCTGTTTTGTCCAGTTGTATCATTGAGTGGCCATCAAAAGTTGATTTTCTTAGTTTATGGAGAATTCTGATTCAGACATCAGTAATCAGACCATTCCTGCATATTTGATAGGCAATCCCGAAGAACTTGCAGCCTAATTCTTCTTTCTGCTGACCACACTGCAACAACTGCAATTCTTTGTCTCTCTCACACAGAATTCCCTTTTTCTCTCATACCTGGCTAACTTGGAGACTGTGTATCCAATCAATATAGTATTTCTTGCCGTTGTGTTTAGGTGTGAACATTTTACACTTGCTCCCAATAAGTTTCACCCTGAGCGCCATGGCTTTCTTCCGAGTAACCAAGCAACCCAAGCTTGTTGATGATCAGAATTCAGGGACAACATTACTCTCTTCATTATCCCATTTTACCATAAATTAGAAAGACAGTCCCACAACATAATCTTATAAAGCTTTACATTCGTAATCAAGTTTTTAAACATATCTAACAGAATAGAAATCTAATGAGGTATCCTTCTGTTCTTTCAGGTGCGAATATTCGCCTATTTGATTGGACGTGAAGCTGTATTTTCTGAAAATCTGAAATGGATGGCGTGTGCTAATAAAGGTTTGTCTTTTGCACAGAAATTCTTGTTCACTAAAGGCATGACCATCAATAATAAGAGAGAGACTAATTGAATAATAAAAGTATCCTGTTCTTGCATGAGACATTTCAAAAATCTGCATGACAGTGCTGTAATAAGTTTAGATTTTATTAGATGAAATATTGAAGATTTGTGAATTGGATACAATTGTGACAGCAAAGTGTACAATACAGGGATCATTTTAAATCTGCCAAGTAAACTGCATTCCAGTATGATGTAAATACAACAAAAAATAATTATATTTGCTAACATTTTGGGACTAGGAATGTATAGAAATTACTAAGTGAAAGTTTAAATTAGGTCCAGGCCATTGTGCATAAATGTCCTGTTTCTTAGAACTATCCATTTCAGTTTGCTTTTTTTTTGTTGCACATGATTTTCTGAAGCAGCTATGTTTTTAAGATATTTCTGTTTTGATCATGTCAGACTATGATTCTTATTTCTACATGTAGCTAAGTACACAATAACTGCAGGCCCCTGTAGTAGTGTCCTGCATCATACCCCCCACCCCCCACCCCATCTCCCTTCACTTCAGGCAAGGACACAAGGAGCATTCTGCTCACTTAGTCTCATAAAATGCACTCTGAACTGCCTGAAGCAAGATCATCATTTCTTTAAATTTAATGTAAATTAAGGATTGCTGCCTATTATGAACAAAGGATGGAAGCGATGCAGAAAAATGCTCTGGTCTATAATAAAAAAGAGCTTTGTTCTTCCTAAATAACCTCTTTCAAGCATGCCTCCTTTTATTTTCTGTTCAAATTACTTCTATTTCCAACAACTAATGGATTGAAGGAAGCATTGTGACCCAACTCTTTTGTGTGTACAACACAGCAGCGTGTTCAACAGGAGAATGTCTTGAAGCGAAGCTTAAGATGTCTGCCTACAGGGTGTATGTCTCATTTTAGAGGTCACAGTTACAGGTCAGGACTAGGATAAACATTTGTACATGATTGCATTTCAATCCAAACATCCCCCTTTTTATAAAAAATAACAAAAAGCGCACATTATCATGTAGATTTTTTGTTCCCCAAGTTACCAAATAGATACAGTACACTTTGCATGCCCTGGCAGTTTGTTATTTCCATCAGTCTCCATGTAATAGTATGTGTATGTGCTGCTATCGGCTGTTCATGTGTCTGATGTTATTTCACTGGGGAGTATCATCCCTGAACAATTGTTGTTGCTGTGGTAGCTGTTGTTCTATTTCTATTGTTGGGTTGGCGTGGACCTCTCTGCCAGAAGGTTGATGTGTGATGTGTGTAGACCGTGCATTCACCTCTTCTTGATCAGTCCCCTACAGTAAAGGAACAATTTCTGCAGTTGGGCGTACGTGCCTGTGATTATGACAGCATATCTAGTCATTCACTTCCCAAGGTGGCTTTTGTTGAGATCATTCTTTGTTTGTATCCTGACTGGATCTTCAATACACAACTCTGGTAATGGTTTAACAGTCTTATTGAAATGAAATTTGGTTTTCTGCTATCTCAATTTTATTACTCACCCCCTATTACTACTTATGACTTCAACAGCTCTTTTGCTATTGGAAGTGGGGTTTATGTGCAGTGTGACATTAAGCTTTGTACTGGATTACATTCTATATCTTCAGTAGGTGTGTTTCTCCACGCAATGACTTCCTTGTTTACATCTACGTAGGATTTACTGAATTTCTTTATGATTCTTTTTTTGATTTTCACTGTGCCTTTCTATTTGACTGGGGATAGTGTGAAGATAATATGTGGTATTGAATTTCCCAATCTTTCATGAAGCAACAGAGAGCCATTGTCACTCATGAAAATGTTGGCATGCCATAATATCTGAAGTAAGCTTGTGGGCATTTGACAATCTCAGTGGTAGTCTTCGAAGCCAACTAATCCACTGCCCAGTAGTCAGAATAGTAGTTGACTGTGATAAGATCATCTGTTCCTGCAAGTGTGCAAAGATCTACTCCGAGCTTCATCCATGGTCTGTCTAGGATGTCATGTGTCCTCGGTGGCTCTCTTTCTTGCTTAATTTGGTTCTCATTTCAATATTGCACTGGCTGACACAGTCCTTGATTTTGTTGCTCACGTTTGGCTAGCGAAGCACATCTCTTGCCTCCCTCAGACTTGATTCAGTTCCTTGATAGCTTGCACAGATGTTCTTTCGAAACTGTCTCATCAGTTCCTTCAGAATAATTGGTCTATCTCCTTTATACAATATGCCATCTGTCAATGGGGTTGTCAATTCATCTCTATTTGCCCAATTTGCTCGTGTAGCAACAGGTGTGCCCTTGATGCTGTCTGCCTATCCTTTTATCACTACTTTATGAAACATTTGGAGATTTTGGATATTTTGGATATTTTGGTTGATTTAAGCAAAGCACTTGTCTATTATATTTAGTGTCTCTGCTGGCTTGATGACTTCCAGAGCATGGTGAGCTGCTGATTCACAATGAACCTGGAAGATATTATATTCTGTTTTAGATCTTCCACTTTCTTCAATGACAGAGCTGGTGTCAACAATATATTTGCAACTTGCATCTGGTTCCTTTGCTTGTATGTCACATCCGCATGATACCTCGAACTGGAGTAACAATTTTTGCAGATGCTTTGGAGTAGACTATTGCAGTTTGAAGAAAATGCTTTGAACTGGCTTGTGGTCAGATTTGACTGTCAATTGGGTCCTTCAAGTAGGTGTTAATGAAAATGTTCATGAACAAAGACAATGGTTAGGCACTTTTTCTGGATTTGGGCTTAACATCTTTCTGTTTGTATTAGCACCCTGGATCCAAAAGCAACAAGTTGACGTTTCTATTTTAGGGTTGTTCCAGGTCCTGTCTCAGTGGTGTGACTCTGCAGGGGGACTTCATCATTTACATCGTAATATTTCAGCACTTGTGTTGCTGTCACTAGCTGCTTGATTTTAGTGAATGCTACATCTTGTTCTGTGCCCCATTACCACTGCATGTTCTTGTCTGTGAGTCGGCACAGTTCACACTCTAACATCAAACTGTGAAGATTTTGCCAAATAGTTGACAAAACCAACAAATTGCCAAACTGCTTAGGACATTTTACTGTCAGTAGATGACCTATGCACCTGTTTGTCGGCATGTTTAGTTGTAATTTTTTTTATTCAGCCTCATTCACTTGGCAAGCTCTGTTGAGCAGTCACACTAGGATTTGGCCTTGGTCAGCAATGGCTTCTTCCATTGTTTCTCCACATTCATAAACCAGCAGATCATTCACTATAGCTTTCACTCTGAGATCACTAACTATCTCATGTTGTCTGCATTATTGCTCTTCAGGAACAGTGAATGTATCAAATGACACTAGAATTTAGTTAGAAAGCTGTGCTTTGATCCTGCCCTACTTGACAGTAACCATTCTTTGCAAATCCCGTGGTGAAGATTTTAGCCTTTGCAAGTGTGCACCTCATTGGAGAAGTCACATGACTACAGATTAGGTTAGACCTTACTACGTGATTGCATTTCAATCTAGGTTCAAACCATGAGAAAAATGACAACAGTTGAACTATTGCTGATGCCCAGCATGTTGTACATTACCTTAATGATAATGATTTTGCAACCATAATATGATTGCACATAAAATGGTAAAACCTATGGTTTTACCATAGGCAGAACTTGCATTCCAAACCATCAATGGGTTTGCAGATTGGCTTGTAAAATTCTCCAGATTGCCCTCCTGCCCATGCCAACATCTCTGCAGTTTACATTGGAATGGGTGAGCCATGCTTACCACAATTGAAGCCCTTCAGTCGGTAATAAATGACCCCACTTAAGGGCCTATTCCTATCCAGCATGGGATGAGTTTAGGAACAGGGTAGGGAAGCACAGAAAGTCACTTTGCTCAGTCCTTGGGCAGAAAATAGGGTGAGGAGCATTTCCTTCTACAGTCTCCTTTGCACATTGTGCAACCCACATCAGGTCTGCCCTGTGCAGGTCCTCCCTCCCACCTCCCAGTCTCTCCAATGAAACCTGCACTGTCCTTACCCATTCCTGAGAGGCTTCACCTTCCTTCTTACTGTGAAATAGAACACCCCCCACCACCACAAACACTTAAATGATCATGAACTCAAGAGTTTAGAATCTGAGGATTTCTTGCAATCTTAGTCCTGGCTAATATGTTTCTGGGGCAACAGAGCTGCTGGTCATTCAGGTTGGGCTCAACTGTCTTCCCAAGTGAGAAGTGGAAATCCCATCTGCAGTCAATTGAAGTTTCCCAGAGTTGACTTTTCAGGTGTGGCAGGCCAAGATGCTCTGCAGTCAAAAAATTCCTAATGTGTATGGACATTATTGAAATCAATGATTTATTGTCACATGTATTTCAAAAAAGAATGCAGCGTAAATTGCAGTATCGCCACACTCCGGCGACATTTGCCATTTTGAATTGCTGAATGTATTAAAAGATATTACTAAAGTAGAGTTTATCTTTTTGTCCTCTTCTTGTTCTGCCTCTGCTGGTGTACTTGACATTGTCCAGGGTAGCTGTAATGGGCTCTGGGTATTGGCTATGATCCATCACTGCCACCACTTCCTTGATCACAGCATTACACAGACATTTGTCTGCAGCTATAGTACTCAGAATAATTGCTGATAGACTGCTGTGTCTGTGAAAAGTTCTAGAAATGTTCTAGAATCCATGATATGTAAAAAGGTTAAATAAGCCTTTGAACTTATGCTTGGATTACTTATGGGAAAACTGGAAAGAATATGGAAACTTACACCACAATATTAAGTAGCTGGTGTAAATTCATGGTAAAATGGATTTGTGTGGTCCTGAAATAATAGACTTGCTGAGCAATGGTCTGTTTCCATTCTGAGCTCCCTTACGGTTTACTTAAAGAATAAATCAGTGAATTATATACAACTCGGCAAAAAGAAGACAAGAAACTAATGCAACACATTTATCCTGTCACATCAAACATCTTGATATAATGTGTTAAACAGCAAGGTGGTTAAATTGATGAATTATCCTGTGCACAATTGTAATTTACTCCAAGATTACTGCACATATGAACAGCAATGATTGTCTTCATTCTGAAAATGTGGCATCACTTTCTATGATAACAAGTTCCATAACACAAATCACTGGCAAACCTCAGATTTTGCATTACATTGATAGCTTTTTGCAGGTTAATTGTGTCTGGGCATACTCAGTAATGGTCAAAATAAAATTTGTCTTGCAGACAAGAAAACTATTACTCAGACAAAAACTACAGTAATATTTGAATATAAAGTAGCCATCAGGATTTTATACAGTTCAACATCTATCCAGGGAACAAAGCAAATTGAAAAGTGACACTGAAAAGGCACAATCAATTTTAATTGGTGCACATCATTTCAACTCTCAAACTCTGAAGGTAAACAGATGAGTTTGTTTCAGTTTATATATTTTGTATCAAATGGCCTGAAGTTGATCATACAATGTTCCATTTAAAATGAAAACACTATTATTGATCAGTCACCCAAAGCAATCATTGCATATCAGGTAATGGATTCAACTGAAAGAAATTTTGCAAGGTGAGATAAGTTAGGAACTTTACTAAATCATCGTTGCCCAATGTGCAAAAAAAGTTGTCATCCTGATATTCACCTCTAGGTGAAGTTATGGAGTTGCACAGAATCCAAAAATGGGTAGGTGGCAGGGGTTGTGGAGTTCCTTCATAATATAGAATGTAGTAGTACCACTATGTTCCTAACGATAATTAGAAATGGGCAATAAATGCTGGCTTTGCCATCAATGCCCATGTCCTACAAATGAACACATTTCCTTTAAGACCTGAAGAGCGGTGCATTCAACCACACGTAGTGGTATTGCCATGCATCTGCTGCTCTTGTCCTTCTTGGCAGTAGAGGTCATGGGTTCAGAACAATGTTTGCTCTAAATGGAACACTGCATGCTAGCCACTCCAAGGATTTGAAAGCGGTGATTGATCTGTCACCCAAAGCAATCATTCAATATTAGGTAATCATGGTGTTGACTTCTCATTCTGGAGGTCAATTCTGCACATGGACCTCAGAGGCATGTGCAGCCAGAAAGGAAACTAGAGGGAATACTGGTTCAGAATTTGCTATTGAAAGAACTTTAGAGCGAGTTATTGCAGTGCATCTTTTTAGATAGCAAACAGTGTGCATCAATGGTAAAGTGAGTAAATGTGGATGTGAATTAATAGCCACCTAAGCACCTCTTCCCTCTGCCACAGGTGTTTTACTAGTAATGCTCTGGGGTTGGGGTGGTGGTTGAGAGGGCTGGACTTAATGTAGTAAGATCACTAGCTATATGCTGATGGGCTAGCAGTGGCCTGTGGGGCAGACCCTCCTGTTTGACATGATGTGCTCAACAGTGGGACTCCCATTGAAAGGGGATGCCCACACTTGTTTATCCATTCCACCACCCACTCCCCACAGTCCCAGCATTGGCCACTACTCCTGGTAACATTACTGGGACTGAACAGCTACTGGCCATCAGTTTGCCTGATAATTGCCTGCTGACTGTAAAATCCAGTCCTCTTTTCATTGCCAGAGGCAGGCTCACTCTTGACTTTTTAGCCAGCAGGCAGGGCTGCCAATTTTGTGAATTCACAGCCATAGTTCTTAAGAGAACAGAGAAATAAAAATGAGGAACAAAAGGGACATGATTGAATAGTAAAAGAACACAAAGGAGAAAGCAACTAAAAATAAGTGGAACAATGGAATAGAAAGAGTAAAAAGGAACTAAGCAAAAGACCGAAAGCCTGAAGAAAACCATGAGAAAAATAAAAGAATAAATAGCTTAAAAGATTCATGTTAGTTTCAGAATTTTTGTTATAGTCTATAACAAAACTTTTTCCAGCAAACTGCCTACCTGGAGGGTTTTATTTTAACATTTCTGTTGTGATACTGAAATTAGATTTTCTCATCAAGCACTCCTCCAACTCTACTTAGGTACCAAACATAAAATCCAATACATTAATATAAAGCACTTGTACATCAGCATTAAAATCTGGCTGTTTATCTTGTATATACTTGCCAACCAACTTGTTTGGCATGACACAACATAGTGTTAATGATCAATTGTAAATACGAAATTATACTAATAGCTAATCTGAGTTCAGGCTGAATGACTTTAAGGCTGTTTAGGGAGAGATAGTATGGTCCAAAGCACCTTGCTGTCACAACCCTAACATCAATGTTCTCACAGTGACTTTTTCTATGAATGGTTCTTACTGATGATTGCAGTTTTCAGTGTTTTGACATGCCATATATTAGCATTAAAAATGATGAAAAGAAAGTAAAATATATTAAAGTTGCATCAATATCAAAATTATAAGTTGCCCTCTTTCAACATAACCTTTACAAATATAAGACAATATATTGTTCCTGTTCCTGAGGACCATGACTTGGCTAAGTTTACATTTTATCTTGTGCCATAATTCAGTACGTAATTCTACAGATAACTATTGTTAATCTCTCTGCTTAAGTTCTTACAGGGCTCATAGAATAAGATAATCATGGTATAATTGAAGTAGTCAGTTGTAATCTACTGGTCCAGATAATACCCTACAGGTTTGTAAACTTGAGATTGAAACCATTCCAGTGTTGATCCACCAAAAACACGGGGATATAATTGGTCTTGAGCATCTGTGCACCATGTAATAACAATTGGGTAAATATCTCACAATTTGTTTGACTTGCTTTTCTATGGATTTCCATGGAGCAATGGAAATAAAATTGAGCAGTGTGAAAAACAGGTTGCCAATTTATCATTCTTCACTTTTGCAATTGCAAGACCAATTTCATCGCAACTGTAATTCATTTAATGAACATTAGTGTTAACAAGTATAACAGCTTATCTTCACACACTGCCTTTAACATAATTAGATATCCCAAGGTGAATTGCAGGAGCATGACAAAACAAAGTATGATACTGTACCACATTAGGAGATATTAAGCCAGATATCCAAAAATTTGATCAAATGTCTAGGTTTCAAGAAATGTCTTAAAGCAGGAAAGGTGCGACAGAGGGGTTTAGAGAGGGAATTCCAGAACTTGGACCATATGCAACCAAAAGGCACGACTAAAATTGGTAGGGCAAATATAACTGGAAATTCACATGAAACTAAAATTGCAGGAGCACAGATATCTTAGAGGGTTGTGAAATTGGAAGAGGTTACAGAGATGGGGAAGTGCAAGAGCCGTAAAAGTATTTGAAAATGAGGAGAACTTTAAAATCAAGATTATCCTTGACTGACAACCAATGTAAGTCAATGAGCACAAGGTTAATGGGGCAACAGAACTTGCTGTGAGATAAGGCATAGGCATCAAAGTTTTGGTTGCAAAGAGACCAGCTCAATGTCAGTCTGTTGCCAGGGAAGGGATGGAGCCAGTAGCTAAGGAGCCTGTATTTTCACAATCTAAGGATGTTCCAAAGTGTTTAGCTGCTAATATTGTACTTTTGACATCCACTCACTTTTTTATTGTGGTGCAATACAATAGCTAAGTTGCAACCAACAGCCTCACAAACTGCAATGAGATCAATAACTAGATTGGCTAAGATACCACGAGGACTGCACTGCTCTCTTTACGTAATGGCATAGGATCTTTCATGAGCATGCAATAGGGCAGATGGTGCCTTTGTTTAATGTGGCATCTGAAAAATTGCACTTGTCATTGAAGCGCTCCATCATTACTGTACACAAGTTATTGTCTGTGTTATTTCCACAAATCTTTGGAGTAGTTGCCATAAGAGATTTCTTAAATTTTTATTTTTAATTTTAAACAAACTGATTCTGTGCAAAAGGATACTGAAATGCATGCCCATATAACAATGCCTTTTTGATAGCTGTGAGATTGATTATTGGGAATTATGACAGAGGTGAAAGATACCCCTGTCTGTGGCACAATGATAGTGACTGGACTTCCGGGACAAAGTGTTCTAGGTTTAAATTCTACTTGCCTTGGATATGTGTCATGCCATGTCTGAACAGGTTGATTTAAATATATTTAATAGCCCTGTGCTTTTCCATTTCCTGACTTTTGTTTTGGTTTAGGGCACCATAGAATCTTTGCTTTTATATTTGAATTGGGTTAGGCCAGTGAACAACTTAAGTCTTACATTCTTTAACAATGTTAATAAATGGAATAGTTGATATCCTTTTACATTAAAACTAACTAAAAACCTAATCTATTTTTCTTATTAATTAATTATCCTTTCATTTCTTAGAAGAAAAAGCCACTGAACTGGCACATGAGATATATTGTTCTGGCCCATCTTGCTACTTCAAAATAGGGGCCCTGGTGTAGTGATAGGAACCAGGTGAATGTTATTGACTAAGAGATCCTTGATTGGGGTTGTTAACCTGGGCCAATCAGGAAGCCGTGGCTGACAAATATAAACAGGAGGTTTAGCATCTCCTCCGTTCAGAGGACTTGCACCGAGCTGGCTTGTCAGAGCCAGTGTAATGTGCACAAGTAAATGAAGGGAGACTAAGTGACAGAGGCACCAACCTCTGTGCAGTTATTTCAGTAGCCATGGGAGAAAGCAATACATGCCTGAAGAACATTTGCTTGCAACAATCATCTTGGAGTTGATGTGAGCATTTCTGGCATCCTGCCTTTATTTGGGAATCTTGACTCATTTGATCCTGTCGTGGAAGGCTGGGCCAGTATGTGGAAAGAATGCAATATTTTTTCCAGGCAAATGATTTTGGGGCTGATGAAAAGCAACAAGTAATCCTTCTGACTACTTGTGGACCCACAGCGTTTTGGGTTATAAAGGGGTTAACTTTCCCAGAGGCACCAGACACAAAATCTTCCAAGAGTTGACAGACTTGTTTAAGGAATATTACAAACTCAAACCTCCTCAAATTCTGAAATGCTATCAGTTTTATTCAACTGTTGGAGAACGGGGGGAATCCATATCAGGATTTTTGATGAGGTTAAAATGGTTGGCAGAGGCATGTGATTTTTGGGTTAACCCTGAATGAGATGCTGAGAGGCCATTTAGTATGTGAGATTAATGCTGTAACCATGCAGAAGCACCTACTGGCTGAAGCCCAACTGGACTTCAAACAGGCACTACAACGGGTGTTGTCATTAGAAAATGCGGCAAGTGGAGCATGGGAGCTACAGGGCATCCCAAAGGAAGTGGACTCCCTCGCTCTCCAACTGAGCTTGGGAAACTCCACTTGAGTGTAGGTAATCGCAGAGTCTCACAAAGGGCTTATCCTGACCAGAAGGATCCTAGGCCAGCCCACAGCAGAACCCCACAACAAAGCCAAGCCTTGAACAAGTGACTGAAAGGTTCTTCAGGATCTGGGTTGGCAAGCTATTGTAATTGCTGCTGATACATGGACTCAAGACAGCAAAGGAGTACAATGAGGCCTGAGTAAGAAAACTCGCAGGCCGGTATCCAGGAGAGTGCACACCCTGGAAAGTCCCTCTACGTGTAGGTTGTAACAATTAAATTGCTTAGTGACATCCAAATCAGAACCAATTAAAATTAAGGTTTGGTTAAATGGTCACCCAGTTCCCATGGGGGTCAATACCAGCACAGCTGTATCTGTGGTTGCAGAACCTGTCTTTAACAAGATTTGCTGGGGATTCAACTCTCAAGTTTGCGCAAGACCGCAGCCAGACTAAGAACATACACTGGGGAACCGCTGAGATTAAGGGTACAACTTTGGTTCCAGTGTCCTATGAGAAGCAGTTGGTGCCATTACCACTGATGGTAGTAAGAGGCTCGGGGCCAAGACTATTGGGATAGAATTGGTTGAGAAAGATTCACCCAGATTGACTCAAAGTATTTTGATTAGACAGTGACTGTCTCAGTCAAGTCCTAGTCAAATACCCAGGAGATTTTCAGGAAAGGCTTGGGCCTTTCGAAGGGGCCAAAGTCATTTTATATGTTGACCAGGAAGCAGTTCCATGATTTTGCAAAGCCATTTGCCATTTGCCTTGTGGGCAAAAGTGGAGGCAGGAATCCGGAGGCTGGAGAGCAAAGGAATCATCAAACCAGTGTAGTCTGCAAAATAGCCCACACTGGTTGTACCGATTGTGAAACCTGATGGCTCAGTTTGCCTTTGTGGGGATTTTAACAAATGGTAAACTGTATCTTGCAGCTGGATAAATACCGAATTCCTGGCATACAGGACTTGTATGCAAAATTGCCGGGGTGGGGGGTGGTGGGGACTGTCCTTTACGAAGCTGGACATGAGCCACGCCCACCTCATCCAATCGCAATTGCAGGAGTCCCAGAAGTATGCCACAATTAACACCCTTATGGGTTTATACTGATACACAAGACTGTCATTTTGGGGTATCAGCCTGCACCTTTTTCCAGTGGACCATGGAGAACATGTTACAAGAGCTACCCCAGGTTGCGATTTATCAGGATGATGTGCCAATAACTAGGAAGACTGAAAAAAGAGCACTTGGAGAACTTGGACATAATGCTTAAATATTTCTCCCAGGCAGGCATATGCCTTAGAAGGGAGAATTGTGTGTTCCAGGCAGCCTAAGTGACCTACTTGTATTACAGAGTTGACAAAACTGGGTTACACCTGTTGGAAAATGAAGTCAGAGCGATCAAAGGAGCCCCAACTCCCATGTCTGTACTGGAGCTTAGGTCTTTCCTTGCGTTAGTGTAATATTATTGTAAATTCATACGTAGCCTGGCCTACATCTCGGCACCCTTACACCTGCTATTGAAAAAGGGTCAGCCTTGGAAATGGTTGTATAGCCAAGAGGTAGCCTTCAGGGAAAAGTAAAAGCAGCTATCGTCATCTAAGGTGTTGGCCTACTACGATCCGAAGCAAGACATAGTGCTGACGTGCAATGCTGACATAGTGTATGGAATTGGGGTAGTTTGGCACACTGGTGGCCCAATGGGGAGGAACACCCAGTGGAGTATGCTTCCCAGACTTTGGCTGATGTTGAATGCAAATATGCCCCAGATAGAGAAGGAACATTTCGTGGTCATCTTTGGTGTGAAGAAGTTCACCAGTACCTTTGCGGTTGAGAATTTCTTATAGTAACAGATGACAAATCCCTGAAGGAAGACAAGGCGGCGCTGCCCATAGCTTCCGTTAGAATTCAGCATTGGGCCCTTATTCTCAGCACGTACAAGTTAGAACAACATCCAGGAAGCTGAGTGGCTCATGCAGTTGCCTTGAGCTGCTCCCCACCGGCAGATACTCCACCAGTGGTGCCTTCCCTGGAAGAGTCCATTTTGGTTTTAAAATTTTTGGACACCCTTCCAGTCACCACTGACAATATCCAAATGTGGACGCAGAAAGATCCTGCCCTGGTGAAACTATAACAGCTGGTCATAATGGGGGATACAGGAGGGCCACCGCAAGCCGGATTGGAAACTTTCCTGAACGCAGCGAGACCAGATCACCGTAGAGGATGGCATATTACCATGGAGAGCAGGAGCGATTGTCCCGAGTAAAGGTTGCTGCCAGATACTGGCTGGATTCCACCAGAGTCATCCAGGGGTGTCCAAAATGAAGATGCTAGCAAGAAGCTATGTCTGGTGGCGAGGCATGGATGCTGACATAACTGTGTTGGTGGCAGTGCAGAGTGCCAACAAGGACAACACTTGCCATGGGTGGCACCCCCGTATTTGTGGGAATGGCCGGGTAAACCCTGGACTTGGTTACATTTCGACTATGCTGGTCCTTTCATAGACTCCACAGTCATTTGTTGATGCCCATTCAAAGTGGTTGGACGTGCATAGAGTCAGTTCGGCAAACTCAGGGATGACGATTGAGAAGCTGCGAGCATCATTCGCGATACACAGACTCCCGAAAGTATTGGTAACAGACAATGGGACGTCATATACCAGCAGGGAAATTGACTGCTTCCTAAAGTGGAATGGTATTCGGCACATAAGGATAGCTCCATACTATCCATTGTGCGATGGTCTGGTGGAAAGAGCAATCCAAACATTGAAGATAGGCTTAAAGAAACAGCCTACAGTATCACTCGATACCAAACTGTCCTGGTTCCTGTTCCTTCATAGGACCAACCCGCACACAACAGGAATAGCTCCAGCAGAGTTGCTGATGGGGAAAAGATTCCGCACCAGGTTAAACCTGATGATATGCCCAGACCTGAGGGGGGTTGGAGGGTGAAATGGCAGCAGGAATGCCAAAGCTGGCCACATGCTGCCTTAAAGTGAGAGAGACAGTTTAATTCAGAAGACGAAGTTTGGTGCCGGAACCATGGAAATGGCTTGTATGGGTACAAGGTAAGGTTGACGTGAGGTCAGGTCCTGTGCTTTACAAAGTTCGGGTAGGTGATACGGTCCTGAACAAGCATGTGGATCACCTGAAAGCTGTTACTTTGCAAACGGGGCCAGAGCAAAACATACCCAGCCCCTCAGAACAGCCAGAAAGCCTGTAAGAAACCGTGGGTTCTCCCTCTCCATCCAGTGTCAAGGAAACCTTCGAGGCCAAGATGGACGCAGCCTCGATACTGTTATCACCAAAAAAAGAGGAAGAAATTCTCCTGAGACGGTACGGACAGGTACACACCGCCTGCGTCGTAGTCCGATCAGAAGAACCGGACCTGGGGTAAAGCTACAAGAGAAAGACCAGGCCTACAATCCCGGACTTAGTGGGGGAGGGATATGGTGATTGGAACCAAGTGGATCTTTTGATTATGAGATCATTGACTGGCGACATTAACCTGGACCAGCCAAGAAGCCCTGGCTGACCAATATAAACAGTGGATTTAGAATCTCCTTAGTCAGGGGTCTGACTCTGAGCTGACTGGCACAGCCAGTGTACTGTGCACAAGTAAATAAAAGATGACTAGGTGACGGGATACCAGCCTCTGTGCAGTTTTTTTTCACCCTAGATGAGCAATACCTTCATTTCTCAGTATTACAGGGTTTTGTTTTACAACTTTCTCCCTCTTGGGTTGTCATTCCTTTACTTCATAACTGCTGAACAACACTTGCTTTCTTTTAGCAGCTGTGGAGGATGTGAATCATCTTTGGCTTTTATTCCAATCCCACAGAACGGCGTGATTTTCCACTCCCTGAGGTAGCAAGGATAATGGCAAGTTTCAGGAACTAACAGGGCAAGAGTCCAAAAATCAGCTTCACGCCTTTTGAGTTAAACCTTCACAATTAAGACCTCCCTTTTCAGATAGTGAGAACACTTCATTTGCTATCAAGTATTAAGATGCCTATACACATGTGTTTGCAGCTCATTAATTACCCTCCTTGCCAGAATTAACTTCCCCTTCAAAATTAACTTCTGCCCCCTCAGGGTGTCCATATCATCATAGTTATGTGCTACACACTCTACAATCTCAGTCACCATAGTGGGGACACGTTGGCCAAGGAGGAGATGCAGAAGCAAAAGGAAACCTCTGAGGAGGAAAATGAGGGTGAGGAACCTGATGGGCCAGGAGAACTGTCAAAGTAAGGAAGACAGGCATTGGTCTACGGAGCTAGACAGACCAGAAAGAACCTCGTAGCCATTTACTTCCAGAGTGACTGAACTCCTGCTCCTGTCATTGTTTCATTACACAGTTTGCTGCCAGTCTTCTCCTAGCTAGGACTGACTTGTTTATCTATTTGATTGTCTATTCAATAAAATGGTGATTTTTCGTTTTATCCTGGCTCTGGTATCCTCATCTCTGTAAACACTGAGGTGCATGGGGAAACGTTGCACACCTAAAGTAGCTGTGAGCACTTGCAATCCTGGATGTTTGTGTTTGAATGGTTGTACACATGATATATGAGTCATGTCATGGAGTCTACTGCCTGCGGAAATGCTTCTTCTGTAGCTTATATCCTCACTATTGTAGATCTGTTCCCTCCGTTCAGCTCTGCAGTGATGGTAAATTGATGTGTCATTTGCCCATTTCCCACCTCGCACCCTTAAATGTTGTAACATAGCTTTGAAAATGTGGGAGAGACTTTGCTCCCCGATGCCTGTAGACAAATCACTCTCACATTTTGCTATTGGTGGAATGTTTCATATGAATGGCATGGGAACCCACAGAAAACAGGCCAGTATCTCATTAGCCTATGTAAATCAAAATCCTTAGATGCTAATAAGGACCAGATGCAATTTTAGGCTTTTACTGGGCAAGTTATTTGTTGCTCAAGGTTCCTGTAGAATTGTGCACAGAAGTACACAAATAATTGTCCTTAAAGAATTTTCTTCATTTAAAGAAAATTGATATTTCTTTTCAGTAACACCTTTGGGATCAAGTGGAGCATTGATAGCACTTAGGGGCAATTGCAGTGAGTGAGAATTACCTCCTTTGACATCAGGGCTGCACGTGGCAACAAGGACCCCCAGTAAAGTTAGTCAATGAAAATCAGGGAGAAAACTTTCCTTTGGTTGAAGTCCTATTTTTAGTACAAACCCAAATGTTGTGGTTGTTAGAGGCCAGTCACCCAGGCTTCAGGACATCTTTGCAGGAGTTCTTCAGGATAGTTTCCTCAAACTAACCATCTTTAACTGTAATATTCTTTCCATCATAAGGTCAGGAGTGCTGATGATTGTTCAGCAATAATATGACTCCTCCGAAACTGAAGCAACCAATATCTAAATGCAGCAATACCTGGACAATATCCAAGCTAGGGCTGACAGTAGCAATTAACATTCACACCATGCAACCAATGACATTTCCAACAAGAGAGAATATAAACATTGTCTCTTGACATTCTTTGGCATTACTGTCACTAAATCCTCCACTGTCAACATCCTGGACATTATGATTGACCAGAACCTGAACTGGACTAGCCATATATATTGGGGAGGCAATAGCCTGGTGGTATTATCATTAGATTTTAATCTAGTGGGGACACAAGTTCAAATCCCACCACTGCAGATGGTGAAATTTGAATTCAATAAAAAAATCCAGAATTAAGAGTCTAAGGATGAGTGTGAAACCATCATCAGTTGTCAGAAAATCTCATCTGGTTCACCAATGTCCTTTAGGGAAGGAAACTGTCATGCTTACCTGGTCTGGCCTACATGTCACACCAGACCCACAGCAATGTGATTCACTCATAACTGCCTTCTGGGTAATTGGGAATGGGCAATAAATACAGGCAGTGACGCTCACATCCTGTGCTTGGGATGCTGCAACAAATAATACCTCCTGATTCCCCAAAGACTATCCACCATCTACAAGACACAAGTCAGGAGTATAATGGAACACTCCGTACTTGCCTGGATGACTACAGCTCCAATAAAATTCAAGAAGCTTCACACCATGCAAGACAAAGCAACCCATTTGATTGGCACAAATATTCACCTATTTCACCACCAACGCACAGTATCAGCAGTGTGTACTATCTACAAAACGCACTGCAAATATTCACCAAGGCTCCTTCGACAGCATTTTCCAAACCTCCAATTACTATTATCTAGAAAACTGGGAGGTTCTACCATCTGCAAGTTCTCCTCCAAACCACTCATCACCCTGACTTGGGAAAAAAAAATCAACATTCCTTCACTGTTGCTGGGTCAGAAATCTGGAACAGTCTCCCCAGCGGCATTGTGGGAATACCTACACTTCAGTGACTCAAGAGGACAGCTCACCACCACGTTCACAAGTGAAACTAGGGATGGGAAATAAACGCTGGCCCACCAAGCAATGTCTACATCCCATGAAAGAATGAAAAATAAAAAAGAGTCCTGCATGTTGCTGATCTCTCCACTTCATCATTATGTTCCAATCCCCATCAGCAGCTGTTGTGTGCTTACTCCCTGTACCACGTTTGCTTTAGAAACTCTGTGGAGGAGTTGACCGATCCCTCCTGATCTAGGCTGCCAGTCTGTGCTCCGAACATGTAGGAATTTTACTGATGACATTTAGCAAGCAATCCACCCAAACTGAAAATCAGTGTAATTGTTTCCTGATTTTTAAAATTTGTTTCTGCAGGATCTCACTGTATTTATTGTTTGTTTTGTGAATAGTGCATTCTAAAGATTTTCTTCTTCTTGGACTCTGTTTTAGGATACTTCACTCAGATTTCTACTCTTGCCGATGTGCAAGAAAATGTGATGGAATACCTTCATGTTCTGAGCAGACCAAAGGTCATTGACCAGGAACATGATATTGTGTGGACAGAAGCGTACATTGATAACACAGTAAGTTAATACTCACTATTTTTGTGCATAACCAAAAATGTCATAATGCAACATCTGGGAATGAATAATCCTGTAGAGCTAATATGGACCAAAATTCCATTTGAAAGGAATCAGTCTTTCTGCTTTTTATAACTTGCAAATTACTGTTAGGGGAAAATCTGAATAAATGTTCCATTTTACAAAACATGTTAACAACATTTTTTATTTGGGAATGTATTTGTGGTTTTCTTAATTGCTCCATCTTTTTATTACTGTTTTCTCTAGGTAGAGAAAAAATAGTTAAAAAAGAATAGTTACATAAAGGAAAGTATTTTTAATTCAAAATTATTTTCATGGTGTTAACTTGGAACTCCACAAGGATTTTAATGGTAGTATGGAGTAGAAAAGTGTTAAGCTAAAGAAACCATCAGAAAACAAAGAGAAGTTAGGCAGCTGAAATCCATTTAGATTAGCAATTAAATCTGGCAAGAGGGAAAACATGGAATAAGAGAACAAGTGTTGCCATCTGTAATTTGTGGCATTGCAAAACTGATTACACTTGGTTGTCCATTCCAGTCCAGATGGTTTCATTAAATTTAATAGCCTCCAGAGATTTTAATAGCAGTGTTAGGCATAAGTGAAACATACTGTGGCACTTCATGGCTCATCCTGCAGACACTAAAACTCTAACCCAGGTTATTAACACCGTGGTGAAGACACTTTTGCATCTGATAAAACATCTTACCAAACAATATTGACAATATGGAATTTGAAACTATTTTTCTCTGATTGAGATATGTTTTGTTTTTATATGAAGGTGGGCATTGGATGGTTATGAATCAGAAGCTCATTTTACATCCCTTCTGGAAAATTTGGGACGGATGTAGAACATATTGCCAATTCACTGTCACCCTTTTCACATTATTGCAATTTAATTATTTGAGTCACAGTTTGACACGGAGATGAAAATATTATCAAACACACTGTTGTCTGACTGCATTTGACCACAGGGCTGCAAATACCCTCATTTTGGCAGGCTAAGCTTTACCTCTATACCTCTGTTAATAAAGCCAAAGATGTCATGTCTTTGTACTAAACTCCTCAACCTGTTTTGTCACCTTAAAAAAATTGTGTTTATAGACCCGTCAAGTTTCTCTGTTCCTAGGTTCCCTTTAATATTGTGCCATCAGTTTATTTTTTTTTATCACCTCAAATGTATTACTTAATACATTTTCTATTCTAAATGTTATTTCCCCTTTGCTTGACCATTTAACCAGTTGCCCATGTCCTCCTGTTACTATCATCCTCACTGCTAACTACATTGCTGATTTTGTGTCATCTACAGACTTTTAAATTATAATCTGTATATCCAAGGTCCAGTCAATGTCAATTTTGGATCTTAAAAAGAGCAGTGAATCAGAAACTGACCTTTGAGAACACCACTGTATGCTTCCCTCAAGTCTGAAAAATAACTGTTCAGCACTATTCTCTTCTTTCTGTCCCTTAGCTAATGTTAGTCATCAAACTACCAATACCCCTTTGATCTTATGGATTAGTAGTGGTTTATAAATGATAGATTTTTTTTAGGACATAGAATAATTAAAGGTATAGTTTTATAATGATGGTGCATTAAACATACTTTTGAACAGCACTGAGATTTTTCAATTATTAAATTTACAGGCTGCATTGCAACACAGTGACACTGTCTGACAGAAGCCAAACAGACAGAACAATTTGGCACTGAGCACATAAGGAGATATTAGGGCAGGTGACCAGAATCCTGGTCAAAATGGCAGGTTTCAGTGATTAAAGTGATTGAAAGAGAGAGGAAAGGAGAAGTTGAGGGAGGGAATTCCAGATTTTAAGACCTTGGCACCTGAAAACAGTCACCAACAGTGGAACAATTAAAATCAGGCAATATTAAGTTACCCGGATTGAAGAAGTGCATATATTTCAAAAGGTTTTAGTGTTGGAGAGGTTACAGAGACAAAGAGGAGCCAAGCATTTGAAGGCAAGATGAAAATGTTAAAATTAATGTGTTGTTTATCCAGTACCCACTATAGGTCAACAAGGGTGGTCATGGTTGAACAGGAACCAGTTGCAAGTTAAGTGATCGGCAGAGTTCAAGATGTGCTTAAAATTTATAGAGTTCAGTGTAAGATCTCAGAGTGGGGAATATTGATATCATTAAGTCTATGGTACAAAGTCATGGATGAAGGTTTCAGCAACAGTGAAGCAGAAGTGAAACCAGGTGATGTTGTGTCGGTAAAAATAGACAGTCTTAGTGATGGAGCAGATGTGTGATCAGATGCTCATCCCAAAAAGAATGAGAACAGTCTGATTCAATCTCTGTTGCAAGATGGAGTCGGTGGCTAGGGAGCAGAGTTTATGATGATGGCTGAAGACGCCAGCCTTTATCCCACTATTTACTTCAAGGAAATTTTATCTCACTGTACTGAATGTCAGACAAGTAACCATATAACTTACAGTTGATGGATGGTAATCAAGAGAGGTAATGGTAAGGTAGATGCTGACTGTTGTCATGTGAAGACTGACACTGCGTCTCTAGTTGTTGCTGATGGACAGCAAGTAGATGCAAAATAAGAGAGGATGAAGATTAGATCCTTGTGGCATTCCAGAGATAACAGTGTTGGAGAGAAGTCATTATAAGTGATTCTCTGGCTATGATGGAATAGATGAAACCAAGTGAGTTCCATTTGGATGACAGTGAGGAAGTGTCAGAGGAAGATACGCGGTGTGGTCAACTGTATCAAAGACTGCAGGCAGGTTGAAAAGGACAGGACAAAAGTTTACCTTAGTTACAGTCACCCTTGCTGGCTGTTATTTCTGGATTGGCATCTCACTTGCCTTGCCACATCACTACCCAGTAGCCAAAGTGCAGCCCTATTATCCAAGGACATTAACAGCAAGTTGTGAATCAAATCAAAATAGTGATCTTGTTTAAAAATTTGAGTGGTTTTGGCAGACATATACTTCAATTTTTAAAAAAAGGACTTATTTTCCAAATTCATACTGCTGTTTGAGAATTGGGGTCACACCCATGATTCCTAATGTGTGGATCAATGGATAAAATTCCCCACCAGTATGAAATTTTTAAGAAAAAGCAGCCCTGCAATATATATAGAATTTAAAAGATTAAAGTAATTATTTTATCCTTGCACTGAAAATGTTGAAATTCAACTTTAGGAAGGATGAAAGAAAGACATGTTCAGACCATTTTTCATATTTTTCAATCCCTTTCCCCACTCCAATTTAATTTCATTTTCATTGGTTCGTAACATTGTAAGAAACAAAGCTCCATTTGCTAGTTTGTGTTGGTCTGAGGCCAGAACTGCATTTGCCTTTAGAATGGCTCTGACAGGATGTGAATGCCAAATATTGCTTACCATTTGAGAAATAGTGAGAAATTGTCTGTATTCATCTGGGTGGAGGTGATCTCGGGGAGCACCTCATATAGGCCAGTATTTTCCTTCTGCACTCCAAGTCAAGTTTGCTTCTCCTGGATCGACAAAACTCAACAATTAAAATTTCCGACAATTCCTTGAAACACTCGTTGGACGGAAGGGTCTGTTTCCATGCTATATGACTCTATGACAGTATGTTTGCTCTAACTAGGTGGAGCATGCAAATCCAGGTCTGTTGTCTTGCCTGTAAATCAGTCCTAAACAGTGTGCCTCAAACAGGCGTTATGTTTCTTATTAGCTTTCTATGCTTGTTTCAGGTGTGGGTAAAGCTGCATCAGTTTTTTTATTCCTACCCAGCACGGCAAGTGACATTTCCCTACTGGAAATATTTCATCATCATCATCATAGAATCCCTACAGTGTGGAAACAGGCCCTTTGGCCCAACAAGTCCACACCCACCCTCAGAGCATCCCACCCAGACTCATCCCCCTAATCTACATATCCCTGAACACTACTGGCAATTTAGCACGGCCAATCCACCTAGCTTGCACATCTTTGGATTGTGGGAGGAAACCGAAGCACCCGGAGGAAACCCACGCAGACATGGGGAGAATGTGCAAACTCCACACAGACAGTCACCCAAGGGTGGAATCGAACCCAGGTCTCTGATGCTGTGAGGCAGCAGTGCTAACCACTGAGCCACTGTGCCGCCCAAATCCATATCCCTACATCTCTACATTGGGTACTCCATCCAAATAGTATGTGGAAAAAATAGGTGCTGTACAAACCAACTTGTAGGCCACTGAAACCACATAAAAATATCAAAATTTGTTTTTACACAATAGATTCAATAAGGGAGAAATTACAATAAATTACAAACAATTTCCAGAGCAGAAACTTTTGAGGGTGAATCTGTTTTTTTTAAATCTTAAATTACAAATCAAGTTATTACTTGCTATAATGTCGGGCAGATGGGACTTGTGTAGTTTGGGATTACAGTTGACATGGACTGGTTGAACCAAAGGGTTTGTTTTCATGCTGTATAACTGTATGATTCTATGAATATCTGGTGGAAAATATTCATATTTCGTTAGTATATAATTAAAATGTATTGATTTATTAACTCAGCATTCAGTTGCAGTGCATGATGTACTATCCATATTCGATGAATAAAAATGTGCTTTGCAGCAATAAAAGCCAATAATGGGTATATTAAGATCCATTAACATGTGGATATATGGCTGGAGAATGGACAAATCACTGTCATTAATTGTTCTCCTTTCCTTTCTCTTATGCAATAGCTCCCACAGGCTAAAAAGGTAATATTTTGATTCCATTCCAGTTGATGTCATATATTCATTGATGCCAATGTCACTGCCAGTTAGTTCAATCTTGTTTAATTGTGTCAGTGTAATCTAGTTATCCTGGTCAACTACAGAAAGAACGAAGGACTACATATATAAATACGAGTGAATTTTATTCACCCTTTTAGGAAAATGTAACTACCAAAATAGTCACCGTAAAAATAACCTAAATAACTTAAAAGTCTCATACTAACATAGAAATCTTTTAACTTAGGAGTCCAACCCTTCTTGCAGCATTCATCTAAAACATTTCAATATGATACAGAGATAGTAGGAACTGCCGATGCTGGAGAATCTGAGATAACAAGGCGTAGAGCTGGATGGACACAGCAGGCCAAGCAACATCAGAGGAGCAGGAAGGCTGACGTTTCGGGCCTAGACTCTGCTCCTACGATGCCGCTTTGCCTGCTGTGTTCATCCAGCTCTATACCTTGTTATCTCAGATTTTCCAGCATCTGCAGTTCCTACTATCTCTGATATAAGCTGATGTTTGCTTTCCTGCTCCTCTGATGCTGCTTGGCCTGCTGTGTTCATCCAGCTCCACGCCTTGTTATCTCAATATGATACAAGTGGCTTTTGCTATCAATATTCTCTATCATTAACAGTACAGGCTCAGATGAATGGTTCTGGTTTCTCTCCCTGTTAAAAGTATTAAAATTCATAAAATGTCCTCTGAAGGATTTGGACATGCATGGTTTACATACAGTCATCAACTTTCTTAGCCATAATCCAAGGAATCGTATTTATCGGATAGATATTCATGAATGCATCATAAACCCCTGCCTCTCAATAGGAAGATAGTTAACTTCTAAGAACAAGTGAGTTCAATTTTTTTGACTGAAATCAAGAAGGTTCACGACCATCACACTATTTTACAGATACAAGAAATGACATCAAATGTGTTTCTCAGATCTCACTATGTATTTTGGAATGATAGTTAGACATATACTGTAGTGCAGTACAGGATGATGTGACATTCTTGAAAAACATGGAGATGTGAATGACACAATAGTTCCTAACTATCTTCAAAATAAAACATTCCTCTTTCTTTAAAAATATATAATGTCTCATATCAGTATCATGGGTGTAATCTTCAGTTTTGCACCCTAAGTGTGGTGTCAGTTTAAAAGCGGGAGTTATTTTTGCTCCAGGATGGGTCAGGTTGTCTTGCATGATTATGTGTTTCTTAGCTCTTTCTGTACACTTCAATGCGTAGAACACAAAATCTTATAGGACTGATGGGCAGGAAGTTCTCACCCAGCCCGAACCTGTGAGGGTCAAACTTTGAGTGCCATATTTTACAACACTTCATTCTCTTCAAGCCGAGGCCACAACTCAACCTGTGCTGGTAAACCAAAGGACCCTTAATGGACCCAGACAGACCAGATCATGGTAGAGGATGGCATATCATTTTAGGGAGCAAGAGTGATTGTCCCGAGCAAAGGTTGCCACCAGATACTGGCTGAACTACACCAGAGTCATCCAGGGGTGTTCAAAATGAAGATGTCAGTAAGAAGTTATGTCTGGTGGCCAGGATTGGATGCAGACATAGCTGCTTTGGTCTGGCAGTGACCACTGTGACAACAAGGACAAATATTACTGCCAGCATGTCCCCTACATTCATGGGAATGGCTGGGTGAACCCCGAACCCGGCTACAGGTCAACTATGCACGTCCTTTCATGGGCTCAAAATTCTTAGTTATTGTGGATGACCACTCAAAGTGGCTGGATATGTACAGAGTTTGTTCATCAAACACGGGGATGACAATAGAAAAACTGCACACATCATTTGCAATACACGGACCTCCTGAAGTGTTGGTCACAGATACAGGCCATCATTTACCAGCAGCGAATTTGAGTATTTCCTAAAGTTGAATGGTATTCAACAGACAAAGACAGCTCCATACCACCCATCACCCAATGGTCTGGCAGAAAGAGCAGTCCAAACTTTGAAGGTAGGCTTAAAGAAACAGCCTACAGTTTCAACAGATAGGGACAGTTTTCTATTTCATTTTGGGATTACCCCTTTTGCAATTTCAGAGAGAGTTCCAGCAGCATTGCTAATGGGGAGAAAACTCTGCACCAAGTTAAATCTGATCTTTCGGACCCGGGGGAGCAGAGGGTGAAACAGCATCAAGAATGCCAATGCTGGACACAAGACTGTGCTAAACAAGAGAGACAGTTTACCTCAGGGGATGACGTTTGGTGTAGGAGCCACGGGAATGGCCCTGCATGGGTAAGAGGCATGGTCAATGCGAGGTCAAGTCTAGTGACATATAAAGTTCAGGTCAGTGCAAAAGTCCTGAACAAATATGTGGACCAAACGAAAGCTGCAAACTTGGAAACGGCGCGGGAGCAAATCATGCCCTTCCTTGACAGCCTTTCCAATTGTTCTGGAACCTGTGGGATCTCCCTCTCCATTAAGCATTGAAAATGCCTTAGAATCTGAGATGGACATGGCAGATGTCATCGCCTCAACACCTTCTCCAACTGAAGAAGAGTGAATTTCTCTTGAGAGGCTGTGGGTGCAAGAGGCGAGCAACTATGCGTTACATGCTGCCTGTGTTCAAGGAAGTGTTTAAGGAACCTGATCCACGAGGAGCTACGAAAAAAAACAGAACTGGCTTTTGTCCTAGGACTCAAAGGGGGAACAATGTAATGATTGTAATGAGGTCAGTCAGATGGACATCATAGAATATGAGTTCCCTGATTGGGGCTGTTAATCCTGTCCCATCGGGGGGCCCTGGCTGACAGATAAAAACAGGAGTGTCAGACATCCTGTTCACTCTAAGAGCTGCCTCTGAGGGAGCTAGATCAGTGTCAAGGATTTTTGACATGTAAATGAAGGGTGGCACTTGGTAAAGTGGCAAAGAAGTTCAATGCCACTCTGATTTTCAGTGCCACAGTTACAGTGCTTCCTCCCAAGTCACGCTGCTGAAGATCTTCCTGTAGAAGGTGACAGATGTGGGTGGTGGCATCCCCAGTTTTATGAAGAACCCTCTGACATAGGTGTTGAGTTAGTCCACACCCATCCAGCTCCCCATGCTCATACTTACCCTGATACCAAATCCAATTCAATTACTGCTTCAACCTCAAGCACACTACATCATTGCATTCAGTGCCCTCTTCTCAACATGCAAGGCCCACCCTTCTTTCACCTCCCACCACTGTTACTCTTCCCAGTTGTCTCATTCCATGCCTCCAAACCTTCCTTCCACCCCAACCAAACATGACATTCAAGTTACATTCAGCTCATTCCTAGCAACCTTCGCAACCTTAGCCATCCCTTTTCTACTCAGCCTTGTTTGACTGCCTTGAACAGCTTTCCTACCATGATCTAATCTGGCCACCTTGTTTAGTTGCCTGGAGAGGCTGCATTTCTTATACGGTAGCCCTGTGACCGGAGAAATGCCTTGCAAGACCTGTTCTGCAGGAACCAGACGTTTAATGAAGTCTCAGTAAGAGCACGGCACAGTGAATATCACCAGACTGTCCAGAAAGAAGTCCACGCCATCAGGCACACTCCTCACATGTACGTGAAGATGTGTTTTACTGACTTTTATTGTGACCATGACTGTAACTTCAGCTTCACTAGATAGCAAACTGTCCCATTCCCTGCTTCATTTTGGGTCTATCCCTCTTGCAATTACAGAGATAGTCCTAGCAGACTGGAGTTACAGTTTATGAGTATTTGTGACATGTTAATGAATGTAAAAGCACTGCTAGACCTTTACCATCAGGAGGTCAACTCAACTGAAACTTTCTTTAACTTATTACTAAAACCAGAAACACTATGCACGTGAGGGTATCCAGCTTCACAGTGCCATCTCCAGCAGCTCTATGAAGCTGATTATTTTAGCCTTAAAGTTTAGATCTGTGAAATAAATGGTGTCTCTCTTCGATCTCCCATCTTCATTCGCTTTGGGACAGGAACTTGATCAGAAGGATTCCCAGACTTGATTGGAACTATACATCACCTCCAGGGCCTACCCATTAGTACCCATTTGTAAATTAGCTGATTCACTCTGTTCATTGTGTTTCTTCAGAGGGTTGCAACTTGCTCACAAAGCGACACTGGTGCCAACTGTCAGCCTGCTGCAGGCAAGTCTCATAGGGGAACCCATTAGCTTACTAATATTCAGGAACACTGTCAAATGAGTCCTGCGACCATAAGCCTCTTACAGTAACAAAGTAACATTGGTTAAAATGTAGGTCTCCTCTACAACCATTAAGCCTCCTACACATTATGTTGTTCATTTACACTGAGAATCATTCACTTTTTTCCGACCAATTACTCTGCATGTGTCTCTGTAAATTGCAAAAACTTCACATCAACAACAAAGCTGACAATTTTTCCATTATTGAAGCTAACCATGCATTTGCTTGGGAACTATTCTTTCAGTCTTAACCCTTTACTTCTGTTACAGAGATTGTATGTTCTCAAGTGGCGACCTGATTATTCCAAATGAAATTTAGGCTGGAAAAGTGTGGAATATGTTTGCTGTGTGAACATGAGAAAGGGCCAGTAAAGAAGTTGGTGTTCTGCAGATGTTCATAAGTGAGAAGAGAATGCTGTGTTTGCTATTGTATAGCCTTCTGCTACACAAGGCATACTTGTTGAGCTTCTTTCACTGATTCAGCTCATGCAGAGGAGCTGACAACTTTAGCAATCTCTCTCAGTGCCAGGTACATTTTAGGACCTTTTCCAGCTGGAAGAAGATGTCTCTCCTTACTCTGACCTCTTCTGTATGACCTCAGTGAGGCTTCAGACACCCCTGAGAGGCACTGTCTGCTGCTCATGTCAATTGTTAGTATTCTCCCCTTTAGTCAGAAGGGGGATCAAATCCAATAGCACGACTGAGCACAGAAAAATATAGTCTGATTGCAGTACTCGGGGATAGCTGCACTGTCAGATCAAGGCCCTATCTGCCCCTCATATGGCTGTAAAAGCCTGAATGGCATTTTCTCAATGAACTGCAAGGCAGTTACCTCCAGTTGCTCTCAATCAACAATGCAAAAATGCATTATCTAGTTATTATTATATTACAGTTTAAGAAAGCTGAAATATGAATTGACTGCTGCTTTTCCCATGTCATAACACACAATTTATGCGCTGCTTGCATTAGAAGCAACAGACAAGGCTTACGTTTATTATTTTGCAGTAAATTAAATATGTATTTGCAGCAACGATATAACCATTATTGAAGAAATTCCAATGGTGAAAAGCTCACAGTGTTGGTAGTAATATATTAGTATGTACAGAGAATTGTTTAATGAACAGGAATAAAAGTTGGGATAAATGGATCATTTCAGGTTATAAACTGTAACTGATGGGGTACCCCAGGGATCACTATCGGGGCTTCAATGCTTTACAATCAGTGAAAGCATTGATGATGTGACAGAGCAGCATTGTAGAAAATTTGCTGATCCCACAGAGTAAATAGGAAAGCAAGTTGTCAGGAGATCACAGAGGTATGTAGATTGTTATGCAGATAGATTAAGTGAATGAGCAAAAATTTGGCAGATGATGTATAATATGGGAAGTTGTGAATATTATTTTAATGAAGAGAGACTGCAGAACGTTGCGGCACAGAGCCAAATGATTCAAGATGGCGGCGGAGTACCGGCTTGCGTGCGGGCTCTTGCTACAACTGTACAAGGCATTGGTGAGACTGCACCTCCTGAAGGCTTGTGTACCGTCTGGTCTCCTTATTGAAAGAGCGATCTACATGCATTGCAGACAGTTCATGGAAGGTTATTAAGGTTGCCTCCAGGGATGAAAGGATTTCATGAGGAAATATTGAGCAGGTTTGGACAATACTCGTTAGAATTTAAAAGCAAGTGTATGTGACTGTAGTGGCAGTATAGTTGCTGGGGGAATCTAGAAATGTGGGTATAGTTTTAGAATAAGAAGACTGCCATTCAGGATGGAGATAAGGAGGAGTTTCTTCTTTCAGAGAGTTGTTAACTTTGAAATAGTCTAACTCAAAAAGCAGTGAAGTCTGGTCCATTTATTATATTCAAGGTTGAGTTAAACAGATTTTAGATCTGCAAGTGAGTCAAATGTTATTGGGGCGGGCAGGAAATGAACATAAAGTCACAATCAGATCAGCCACCTTATTTAATGGTGGAGCAGGCTCAAAGGGCAGCATGGCTTCCTCTTGCTCCTGTGTCTTATGTTTACCTTCTTATGTTTACTTTCTTAATGTTTATGGTCTTATAACAAAATTCCAGATTAATGATTGAAGATTGATAGTGCTCTCTGTACAGGAAAACATTCTGAACTCTTGCTGGTTTAATTTGTCAATCCTTTAGCTATTCAAGGCAATATGCAGACAAAAACCTTTCAGAGATGTTCTGCAGTAGCTGAAGTTATGTGAGATGATAGAATGACTGCTAGTGCCACCATCTGACACTACTTCAAACATTTAAGAAGCCTTTGTGAAGTGGAAGAATCAATGAACACCTTTTGAGAAAATACTTCCTCACCAGACACCCCTCCATTCATGTGACTAGTGCTGAGCATCACAATTGGATGACCTGAAATCTGCACGGTGTCTCTTCTGTGGATAAAGCACTTTACAAGTCCCCCAGTTTGTCAGTACTAACAATGATAGAATTCTTCACCTGGGTTTCCACTGTCCCAATGCATTAATCATAACATTCATGAAAGAACAAAACAGAAATTGCTGGTGAAGCTCAGTAGGTCCGGCAGCATCTGTGGTGGTGGCATCCACTGGAAGTGATGGATATGGTGGCTAATGATCCTTTGAATGTGGATACTTTAGGGCTGCTGCTGTGGGAGGGGAAAGAAAGGGTGAGGGCTGAAGTGTGAAAGATGAGTCGGACATAGCTGAGGTCCCTGTCAACCATGGTGGTGGGGAATCAAGGCTTGTTGTCATACAGAATTCAAACGAGGTCACATGACTTCCCCCCTCCTCCATTTTACCTAAAATTAGAGAGACAGTCCTGCACATAACAATCTTAGAAATGTTATGGCATATTACAATTGGATGTTCTCCCTGAAACAGATGCTAGCCAATCAGAAGTGGGCAACTCTTAATGTACCAATAGTCCAAATGTGAGCCATGGCTATTGTTGGTACTAAACAATGGCAATGAGTTGGAGAGCTGTGGTGGATCAGCACTTTTTAAAGTGTTTGGGAGGGCAGTGGGGGAATTGTGGTTTTGAGAGTTCAAGGGCAACATTAAACCATTTGGAATTACACCTTGGAAGACCCTTCCACAGACCCAGTTATGGAACATCTTCCTCAACCACTGCCAGCGATGCAGAGGATCCTTCCTTGCATGGTAAGGGCCTTCCTTGCACTCAGTAAGAGGCATTGGTTGCCCACTTACAGGCTTTAATTGGCCATTGGTGGACAGGCCAGTCAAAACCATCCACGCTGCTGGTATAATTGTGGGACAGGCAGGGAAGGGTTTGGGTGGTAAACAGGTGGCCTACTAGATTTAATGTAAGCTACTGCTTTCAAACCCAATAACAGATGAGCAGCTTATTTAAATTCACTTAGCTTAAACTCACTCCCCTGTATCTCAAATCTCATAGATTCCCATCAATTTTGTTCCGTTCTTTTTGAATAAAAACTCAACCTTCATAAACATTCTGCTTAATTTTTAACACGGAAATAGTTCACCCTGCTCATCGCAGCAGTAGCTGTTTCTTCCCCAAACATCAGTTATTACTTTTGGGTACCTTTATGTATCTTTCATGTCCAAAGAAGTAGCTGTCTCCCTTTCTGTCTCAAGGCGACAAAATTCACTTGACTTTCAATACGCATCGTTTTCTTTCCCCATTACAACCTGATCACATGGGTCTGTCTCCAGACAGATGTTTAGTGTGATTACATCTCGGTCTTCTGAGCATTCTGTTTCTATTCTATTAAACAATATATTTTAAAACTTAGTTGTTTAAGTTTAATATTCATAATACAATCAAGCTGCTTTTAAAAATAGTTGCATTTTAAATCTATTTGACTTAATTATTTAAATAGTAACTGGACTGAACTACATTTCAAAAGGCTAACCACATTGAACTTTTGCATGCACGCAGTTTCTAACGTTTTGTGAGTTTTCAAATTAATTATAAATATAAATAAATAAATCAAATTAAAAATAGATATAAATTATTATTTATATGAATGGTAAAAAAGCATTTTATGAATTACATTTTCCTTACCTAAACTCAATAACAAAAGAATAAGCAAAATAGAAAATGGTTATACTCGTTTTCAGTCAGTGTTTAAACTGTTAAATACAATTTTCATTTTCAGATATTTAAGTCCTTCTGGATGAAAATTAATCCAGGTAGCAATTAGCTTTAATTGACAAAACTACATCAATTTAAGAAGATATATACTGTTTATGCTTTACTTTGCAGTAATCTGAAAATGAACTACTGAGCTCCAAACAGACCAAATGACGTCACCTGTTTTAAATGAAGCTTTCTAATTTTACAACTCAGTAGTTTAAAATTGTCTTGTCCAGTGGCTGTTGTGCAGGTTGAAAACAGTATGGTGTGTTTCCCAGCTGGAAATCAAAAGGATAGAATTTGAGTTTTAGGTGGGAATTAAGTATTCTTTGCAATAAAATCAACAAACAAAATACAGTGGGTTGCTAGTATGATGAATATATATAAACATGACTTTTAAATGTAGGTCAAATGTGGGTAACAGAACTAGTTTAACATATCAACATTATTGATTTTATTCAAGATTTATTTCGGTATGCACTGGATAATTTATGCTAAAATTCATATGAAACCTTAGTTTGGAATTCAGCATTCTATAATAAGCGCCTTATGATATCTAAGGTACAACAATTGGTTCATGATTTGACTACATTTACAAGAAACCACTTGGTAAACAGTAACAGAAGGCAAAATATGCTCATCCGAAGAATGATCATGATACTTCATAAGACATCATAATCGAAACTCATTCAAGCCCTGGAAAAACACAAGTGGTTGGAATTTCTTTTTCTGTTTTTTGACCTTCATTCATGCCCTCTGTCACAAGAGTTGTCATTCTGCTTCAAATACTTAATTTGATTTAGAGCACTGTATAGCCGTGCATGAGATTATAATATGTCAGCCTTTACTAATGTTATAAGTGTAAGCTCTAAATGGAAAGCATCTGCATATAAAAAGAAAATCTACTGTTCTGGGACATTCATGGTTTAGATTTGCTTTCTATAGTAGAAAAGACTACACTCAGTAACCTAGAAATGCCATCAGAATAAATCTTATCTTTTGGACGTTTACAATGTCTTGTGAACTTTGTCTAAAATTTAATTTTGTTATCAATACATTAATAATACATTACATGCTTAACCAAATATTGTATTTAAATATTTGCAAACTGAAAAATGATCATTTTCCCCTTACTGTTTTGGTCCTATCTTTCCTTTCGTCACTGAAATCTTTTGTTGTGTTGTCCTTGGAATAACCTTAAGTATTTTTGGAACTGGTACAATTACAGTTGGAGAATATGAAATAGATATATTCAATAGTAGAATTGTAGCATATTGTAGGCAGTAAACAGGTTTTATTTTACTAATGTTCTGAGTGACAACCTCACTACTTCTACTGGTGAACTTATTCAACATGAAATTGTTTATATTACTAAAAGAGACTAAAGCTAATGACAAGTGGAAAATATGTTATGCAGTTATCACATCACTTGGAACAATAACTCTTACCAATTATTGCAATATTCAGGAGAGAATTAGCATCAGCTGATAAAATGCTTTGCTTCACAGCTGGAAGTATGATAGAAATGAAGCTTCAGCACAGGGGAATTAACTGTTGAATAGAGAAAATAGCTTTAAAGATTTCCTCTTTGAAAGCAAAACTATTTCATGTTAGCAATCATAAGAATGGACACTGTGACTTTAATTTTCTATAAAGTAACCATGATTTCTCCTAATTGTACTCTTCACTCTTTAGACTGTTGCTGATTCTGAGCGAGTTCTAATGACAACAATTGCAATGCCTGTGTTTAGCAAGAAGAATGAGACGGTGAGTATGCCTTGCTTGTGATTGACAATAGTACAGAAAATATTTTGGGGGGAAGAAGGCACACAGATTAAATGTAATCTGCAATAATGTGGGGAAACACTGGAAAAAGTCAGGCTGCTTTCATGTACATGTTGGCATCAGCTCAGAAAAGTATTGTAGGAGGCCAGTTGCCTATTTTCCAGCCTGCATTTGCTCTGTGGCTTTTTCAGGTGAGAGAAAGAAAATGTGGGCATGCTGATTATTAGGCATTAGATTGTTCAGTGAAGTGAAATAAATTAACAGAAATAAAATATTTAAACATTGTTGGTCAAGGTTAAACAGTGAGATTCTTTCTCTGGGAAATAACTGGATGTATGGTTTTCATATTTTGATAGCGCACACAAGGTATTCTTCTGGGTGTGGTCGGAACAGATGTTCCGGTGAAAGAGCTTTTGAAAGTTATTCCAAAGTATAAGGTAAGATCACATATGTAGCTTCTTTGACAATCATGAAAATATCAATTCTCGTACAAAGAAATTAAAAACGATCTGGGTGGAATTTTCACAGTTGAATGGCCCTGATTTCTTGCCATGTTATGGAGAAACCCTGGAGAAACTGGCCACCAAAGTTGTGGCAGATGATTAGAACATAGAACATAGAACATTACAGCGCAGTACAGGCCCTTCGGCCCTTGATGTTGCGCCGACCTGTGAAGCCAATCTGAAGCCCATCTAACCTACACTATTCCATTATCATCCATATGTTTATCCAATGACCATTTAAATGCCCTTAAAGTTGACGAGTCAACTACTGTTGCAGGCAGGGCATTCCACGCCCTTACTACTCTCTGAGTAAAGAACCTACCTCTGACATCTGTCCGATATCTATCACCCCTCAATTTAAAGCTATGTCCCCTCTTGCTAGCCGTCACCATCCGAGGAAAAAGGCTCTCACTGTCCACCCTATCTAATCCTCTGGTCATCTTGTATGTCTCTATTAAGTCACCTCTTAACCTTCTTCTAACGAAAACAGCCTCAACTCCCTCAGCCTTTCCTCATAAGACCTTCCCTCCATACCAGGATTGGGAAAAAGAACCTCACTGGAATTCTGCTTAATTGCATTTTTATGTATTATAGCCATATTTCTCAATGATTAATAAACATTTACATTAAAAATTAATGTGGAAATTTAACAAATATATTAAATTAAGCAGTATTAAAATATGTTTGGACCAACAAACATAAATGAATGATAGTTGCATAATAATGTAGATAAATGTAAGGTTTCAGTTTGACGGAAAAAGCAACTGGGGACCTCATACATTCATCCCATCACATATTGAGATTACCTTTTGATTTTAGCTTGGGCCTGAATGGGAAGAGGTTGGTGGTGTCACATTGACTTTCTTGCCTAGCCAGAGACCAGATGAACATCCATATCTCATGAAACTTTTGCCATCAAGAGGATTTGGCTACAAATCCAGTGGTTAGACTACGATCCTTGCGATGGTCTTTGTTAATGGTAGAAGTGCTAGAAACCTGGAGAAGCACAACTTATAATATCACTAGCAACAAAAACAGAAGTTGCTGGAAAAGCTCAACAGGCCTGGCAACATCTGTGAAGAAAAAATTCAGTTAACGTTTCAGGTCCGGTGACCCTTCGTTAGAGTTCTGTTTTTGTTCCTGATTTACAGCATCTGCAGTTCTTTCGGTTTTTATTCTATAATATCACTAAGTCCTGTTGTCAGGGTAACCAAGCACAAAATTTCTGTATATCACAAAATTAGAACTTTAAACAGCCCTCACTAATACAGGATTGTCAAATGCACAGTACCCTCTTCATGTTTAAATAGATTGCTTCAACATCATATTGAAGATAATTTATGAATATAGACCGAATCTTACAAATTAAGGAAATCAGTCTAAATTTAAAGGGATAAATATTTCAGAAAGAAATATTTCTGGACTTGAGTGTGATCCTTTAATTTGTTATGACCGGAAGGGGTAAGAATAATTGGCTTTTTTTAGCTCTCTCTCAGATGATTGGAACAAGTAATTGTATTCTTTTTTAATGCAATTATCACACTTCAAATATTATGAAATGAACTAGATAAGAATGAAGAAACCAAATTACAAGGTTTTTGTTGAATGGAAGAAAGAGGAATTTTATACCTACTACCCTAAAAAGTAATAAAAATGTGATACAAGTACACACTAGACAGAGGTAATAACCTTAAACAAATAGTGTCCACACAGAAAGTTGCTCAGGAGCAGCTTTTGAAAGGTTGTTCATTTGTGAGTTCTGGATGGTGGCTTCTTTCTGTTTGAAGCAGGATTCTTTACTGGCAACTTGCATACTAATGTGTAACCTCCAAAAATCAACCAAGAAATACACATCTGCATTTCAATGCACTGTTATAGAGATGTTAATTTCTGCTCATACTCATCCTTGTTTATTGATGATTTCATGATGTCCTGATCCCAGCTGAAGGAAATACTGGACAAGTTGGATTCCAGACTGAAACCTGGCTCTGTAGACCTTTTGGTTTTCATATAGAGAGACAATTTGATGAGGTCTTATCAAAAAACAACCAGAAATGCAGATTCTGCCCTTTTTCTCAGAAATCAACCCCAGTGAAGTATAACTCCTGTCTTCACTTTAAAATTTCTTACTAAACTGATGAGATTGCAACTATTTTCTTTCAATGACTTTCTGCACATACCATTGTCTCACCCCAAGACGCATACTACCCAGGATAACTCAGTAATTTTCCTCACTGTACTGTAAGAAATAAATTCAATGCTTTGACCACTATTAAGATGCTGAATGACACAACTCTGTGTGGAAACAGGCCCTTCGGCCCAACAAGTCCACACAGACCCTCAGAGCATCCCACCCAGACTCATCCCCCTTTAACTACACTAATCTCGGCAAAACTGGCCCCTGTTTCTGGCCCCTGGCCTCTCCTCCTTTAGATAGTAAAATTTGAAGTCCAATAAGCAACAATTATCTCACCAGATAACTTGTTGAGTTATTTAGCTCAGTCACATGATTTCTTAGAATGTCTGTCTTTTGCTCCCTGTTTCAAATGACTTTCTGACTCTCTAAAACAAAAGTAGGTCAGACCTTCACATCATTGAAAAGCAAAAATGCATTTATCTGTCATTTAGAATCCATGTTTCTATGACACAATGATGGATCAGAACCCCAAAAATCATGCAGATTTATTGAATCTTTAATTCTAACTTCTTCTTTTCTAAAAGAAAGATGTATCAGCCAAAAGATGACTGCAATCAATGACTTTCTGGCAGATCTATGCGGACTTATGGAATGCCAAACCTGTACAAAGTCAGGGAAACTTCAGACAGAAAGACTAAAAGGCAACAGATAATGAGAGGCTGCCTAGAATTATAGAATTCCTACAGTGAGGAAAGAGGCTGTTCAGCCCATCAGTCTGCACTGACCCACACAGACCCAGTCCCCCACCCTATCACTGTAACTCTGCATTTACCATGGCTAATCCACCTAGCCTGCACATCCTTGGGCAGTATGGGGTAATTTAGCTTGAGAACAGCCATTAAACACCAATGACTCTGCAGTGACTCTGAGTGCTACCAGCCAATTGCCATTGAAAGGAACAGAGAATAAAGCATTTTAATCAATCTACAAAGTTAAGAATCTTATTCACCAATGTCAACACTTTCACTACCATTGAATGTCACGGCCAAAATGTTTGATTTTACACACTTTACAAAAGACGCATTTTGTAAATGTACATGATCTGTACATTTGTGAAAAACTTCTATCACTTTTTTGGACTTACTTCTTATTCTGAATCTGTGGTTTTAGTTTTTTCTTGTTAGTTCTTCTCCTGTTCAATAACTAATAACTGACCCTTTTGTTAATCCAAGAAAACCTGATTAAATTGGCTCATTTCAAAACATAAATTCATTGGGTGTTGGAGAAAATTATCTACAAGAGAAGGTATCCTTTTTAAATGTAACTTGTTGCAACCAATTTTGGGTGTGGGTGAATAAAGAAGGAAAGACCAATCATCCATCCTCATCCGGGAGTATATTGAATTGGGGTATTCCCCTCTGGAGCAAAGAATGAAACCTTCCCAGAGGCTAATGGTAACAATATTATAAACATCCATCAAAATAGAGTTTGGCTCAACCTGGTCAGATTGAGAGGGTTTTCTTTAAAAAAATAACAATGTCAAAGAGTCATTCTGGAACAATGGTCTAATTCAGCATTGCTCAACCAGCAAGCAACTGTAAACCAATGTGATGTTAACGGAAAATTCTTTATATTGTCGTGGTTTGTGACACATGGGTAAACATTGAATGCCATTAGTTCAGAATAATCAAGGATTGATTTTAGTTAAGAAACCCAGAGGTTAAAACCTTTTAGTACAGTTCAAAAGAGACCTGATTGGTGTCGAAACAAATTTAATTTCCTATCTTAACAAGAGTATAGTACAGTTCAGGTAAATCACAATCACCTCAATAGAAGTTTATGAAACTTCTAAACTAGGAGAGTTTGGTTGAAAGTCTGCAGGTCATTAAGACTGAGAAAACAGATGCTGTCAGATTTGCGAAAATTTTCTAATGAAGATCGAATGAGTTTTAACTACCAGAACTTGTAAGATAGTACTGTACTGCTATTCCGATATATTGTCGTTCAGCTAGGAGTGTTTTCCCCAGGTTTGATTTTTAGGCATGTTGATTTGCCAAAGGCTCATAGAATTATCTCCATGGTCCATGGCATAGAAACTGTCAGGACTCAGTTAAGTAGAACCCTAAGGAGTTGAGACATGATTTGCTTTCTCTGGACTTGAATCTGTCTGTACATTGATGGTGTGGGATATAGGTTGAAAATGTTGTCTGTGTGTGTGTGTGTTTCTAAACTGTATTCCATACTTTTTTAAAATTTATTTCTTCTGCGTTACCCTGCTTAAGGCAGTGACAAGGAGGATAGATAAAGGGAAAGCAATAAATGTAATATATTTAGATTGTCAGAAAATGTTGATAACATTAGACTACTTGATAAGATAAGAGCCCTGTACCAGAGGAAGTATTTTAGCCTGGATAGAACATATATAACTAATTAAAGACAGAGACTTGCAATAAGGGGATTTTCAGGATAGCACCTGTAACTAGGGAAAAGCTTTTCACTCAAGAGGGTGGTAGGGCCTCAAAAGCATTAACTGGGAATGTAATTGATGTGAGAAACCACATAACCTTTAAAAAAAGTACCTGGATGAGCACTTAAAATGTCGTAACATTCAAGACTATGGGCTTAGTGCTGGAAAGAGAGACTAAAGTAGATTTTGTGCATTTTTGGCAGTTCAGACTCGATGGACCAAAGGGGCTCTTCTACATTATATGATTGTATTGATTCTACGCTGAACTAACATATTTAAAAAAATCTATCAAGCCAGATTTCATTCTGGGATATGACTTCTCCAAGAGTACCATCAGTTGAGATTATAAGAAATGAGAGCTCTTGCCTGGGATTTAAAAGTCATTAAATTTAAGAGAAGTCTGTGTCTCTTTTAAACAAACAATATACAGAAATGCTAACATAAATTTGAACTGTTGTGGTGAACTTCATTGCACATATTAGATTTTCAAGAAGGTTTTTGAATGTTGCTATGAGTTTCCTGGGAATAGACGACATAACAGTGGATTCCTAGAATCTCTACAGTGTAGAAAGAGGCAAGTCAGCCCATCAAGTCTGCATCAATCCTCTGAAGAGCATCCCACCCAGGTACATCCTCCCACCCTGTCCCTATAACCCCACATTTACCATGGCTAATCCATCTCACCTGCACATCCCTAGACACTACTGGGTAATTTAGCATGGCCAATCCATCTAACCTGCACATTATTGGACTGTGGGAGGAAACCAGAGCAACCAGCAGAAATGCACGTAAAACATGGAGACAATATGCAAACACCCCACAGTCACCCAATGCTGGTACTGAACCCAGATGCCTGGAGTTGTGAGGTAGCAGTGCTAGCCACGGTGCCAACAGGCCACCCGAGGAATTGAATCCATGTCCCCAAAGCATTAGCCTGAAGTTCTCTATTACTAACCCAGAAACATTGCCACTACCTCCACTCCTTATCTGAAATTATTTGAAATCTTTGACTAAGCCGAGAGAATTAGCAGATAAATTGAAGGTAGATGTAAAATCAGAATCTTGTAAGGAACAGATGCTTAAAATGATTCTGTAACTTTTAGAATTGGAAGAAGGGAAGCCTGAAATTGAAATGCTGCAGTTAACTTGCTGAAATACAGTTAGAAAGAAAATTCTTCCTTGATTATTAATGAAGAAGCTCAGATCATATGAGATTCTGAAAATTTAATTTCAAAAGGGGCGCTATTTCCTTATTCTTCAAATCAAGGAGCTAAACTAATAAAGATAATGAGATCCACTGGAGCAAGTCAGTCATTGATACTAATTGATGATATTGTTTGACCTCCAGAAGGGTTAGTGAAGGACTACATTTTAATTGGAGGTATACATGGAAAGTCCAAGGCAGTCCCATTATACAGAGTGTGATTAAAGAATGGCGTAGTAAATGGAAAAATTGTAGTTGAATTAATGAACTTAACTTGGAAATTAACTGGACTGGTTCAAAAATATTGGCTTCACTGAAGGTCATGGAACAACCAATGGAGGTAAAAGAAATTGAGATACTACACAATAATATCCTGGATTGTTTCCGATTGTGTTGTGACTCAATCTTAGGCAACGGAAATAAACACGAAGGAGCATGAACATCAATGAAAGTAAGGGAGATGACTTAAAATTTCAAGACTCAGCTGTAATTTTCAAAAATACAAATAGAAATAAGATAATGAATATAGAAGATGAGGATGACTAGTGCAGCCCATCTTCTTTAATAAAAACACTAAACAGGGAATCCAAATTGAGAGAGTTATATCAAATGGGCAACTCAGAAATTGTTTCATAACCAATAGCTGTATATTATGACCTGAAAGACACAGTACTAGTGAGTAAATAGAGAAGAATGGAAGGTTTCAGTTATAAGGAGAGGGTGGGTAGACTGGGAGATTTTCACTGAACCATAGAAGGTTGAGGGGTGACTTTATAGAGGTTTTTAAAATCATGAGGGGTATAGATAAGGTGAATAGCAAGTATCTTTTCCCTAGGGTGGGGAATTTCAAGACTTGGGGGGGGTGGTATTTTTAAGATGAGAGGAAATAGATTAAAAAGAAATGACAGCCAACTCTTTTACACAGAAAGTGGACACTCATGATTCATCACCGAAATTGACTTGTTAAAAGGATGCTGTCTAGTTACATTGTCTGATAGAACCAGAGAAACATTGGAAACATCAGCTGGCTTTATCAAATCAAAGTCATGCAGTTTGGATTGAAAATTGCACTTGCAATTTTCCAACAGTTAAGCAATAAGTCTTTGTTGGAATGTATAACTGTGAAGTTTATTTCAACAACTTAGTTGTATTCATTCAAACCAGGGAAGAACATTTACATGAACAGAAACAGAAGTTGCTGGAAAAGCTCAGCAGGTCTGGCAGCATCTGTGAAGAAAAAATCAGAGTTAACATTTCAGGTCCAGTGACCCTTCCTCAGAGCATTTACATGACTTGATTAGACTGTTTAACCAGTTACAAAGGTAATTTGGTTTCAAATATGGTTAAAAGTGAATTTGTCAAAGCGATGTGGCTTATTTGGGCCATACTGTGGACAAGGGCAATGTACCTCCTAAACAAGTGAAAGTAAGAGCTATTTTGGGTTTTCCTATGCCTTGTACAATGTCAAATTTTGTGCTGTGTTGGCATAAGGTGGACTTTAATGGAAATATGTTCTGAACTTCAGCACTTTTTCATGGTTCCTTTGGTCAAATTTATTGAAGAAAGGCAGAAAATTTGAAAGGATACAAGAATATCAGGGGGCCATTGACAACTTCAAAGCTGTGCAGTCAACTTTACCAGTCTGAGCTGCATGATGAGAAGCCATTTAATCAGGCCGTTGATGGCAGCAACATCAGTGTGGCCGTTTTCCTACAAGACCATGAAATAGAGATTGAACACCCAGTCAGTTATTTGTCAAAGTAACTAAATGCATGCCAAAAGAAATATTCAGTGATAGAGAAGATAACACTGGATGGAATCATCCCAGTCTCTGAATAATGTAGACAATGGCAAGTCAGTTGTGAAAATAAAGCAAGCTTGGAATAAATGAGATTCTGAAGGTGGAAAAAAGAAAATCTGATTCTGCAAACATATTTTGAATGGTGCAATGATAATCTTGCTAGTGCATTGCAAGAGGAATAATTGCATATATTTGCATGCTATTAGTGTCTAATCTCCCCTCATTGATTTGCATTTTCCTATTCTCCCATACACCAGAAAGAGACTAAACAGTGACAATACCCAACAAAAATGTCAGACCCATTTCCTCACACCTCAGTTGCACCAATAGGCCTCAACATTGGACAGCAGTCCTCAATATCTCGGGTTATGGTCCATGACCAGTAAGCACATGTATCCACTCCATCAGCAGAGGTTGGCCCTGGATACATACCAACTTCACAACATCATCATGGCACATCTCCAACACACTTAGAATACAGTTCATCACTTCAATTTTTGCACTTTAGAGCACACAAGCACCTTTCATTATAATACTGCTGCCAAGACATTTTGTACACAGGGACTAGCACCTGAATCATGATTGGACCATGATGTATCTCAGGGCGACTTGATTGCTCTCCGGGCACCCACTTAACTTGGATTTTCAAAACATCTCTGCATTGTCTTGTCTTTCTATGCGTTACCACTTCATTCAGAACTTAAAGCTTCACATCACTTCTGTTTTGCATTGCTGTTTAACACACAAAGCATAACAGCATGTCGTGGTGTCAGCAGAAATCATGTAAAGAGATGGACATGTTGTTGTACAGCTTTGTGCTACATCTATGTTACATTTACACCATGTTCCAGCAAGTTATGGAGTGAACTTGAATGACATACAACAAAAGGACCATGTCTCAAAGTCTTTAGTCCTCAGCCAAGTCAAGGGGCTCAGCCTGACTTCAATGGTGGGGAACAATGCATGAGAGATAGTAGGAACTGCAGATGCTGCAGAATCTGATATAACAAGGTGTAGAGCTGGATGAACACAGCAGGCCAAGCAGCATTATAGGAGCAGGAAGGCTGACGTTTCGGGCCTAGACCCTTCTTCAGAAATGGGGGAGGGGAAGGGGGTTCTGAAATAAATAGGGAGAGAGGGGGAGGTGGATAGAAGATGGATAGAGGAGAAGATAGGTGGAGAGGAGACAGACAGGTCAAAGAGGCGGGCATGGAGCCAGTAAAGGTGAGTGTAGGTGGGGAGTTAGGGAGGGGATAGGTCAGTCCAGGGAGGACGGACAGGTCAAGGGGGCGGGATGAGGTTAGTAGATAGGAGATGGGGGTGCGGCTTGAGGTGGGAGGAGGGGATAGGTGGGAGGAAGGACAGGTTATGGAGGCGGGGATGGGCTGGGCTGGTTTTGGGATGCGGTAGGGGGAGGGGAGATTTTGAAGCTTGTGAAATCCACATTGATACCATTGGGCTGCAGGGTTCCCAAGCAGAATATGAGTTGCTGTTCCTGCAACCGGGTGGCATCGTTGTGGCACTGCAGGAGGCCCAGGATGGACATGTCATCTGCGAAATGGGAGGGGGAGTTGAAATGGTTCGCAACTGGGAGGTGCAGTTGTTTATTGCGAACTGAGCGTAGGTCTTCTGCAAAGCGGTCCCTGAGTCTCCGCTTGGTTTCCCCGATGTAGAGGAGGCCACAACGGGTACAGCGGATGCAGTATACCACATTGGCAGATGTGCAAGTGAACATCTGCTTGATGTGGAAAGTCTTCTTGGGGCCTGGGATGGGGGTGAGGGAGGAGGTGTGAGGGCAGGTGTAGCACTTCCTGCGGTTGCAGGGAAAAGTGCTGGGTGTGGTGGGGCTGGAGGGGAGTGTGGAGCGGACAAGGGAGTCACAGAGAGAGTGGTCCCTCCAGAAAGCAGATAAGGGTGGGGAGGGAAAAATGTCTTTGGTGGTGGGGTCGGATTGCAGATGGCGGACGTGTCGGAGGATGATGTGTTGGATGCGTTGGATCCGGAGGTTCGTGGGGTGGTATGTGAGGACGAGAGGGATTCTTTTTTGGTTGTTATTGCGGGAACGGGGTGTGAGGGATGAGTTGCGGGAAATGTGGGAGACACGGTGGAGGGTGTGTTTCGTAAGACAACAGTGCATTTTTTTGGGGCTAAGGTGGTAAAGTGGGGAGATGAGCAGTTAAATAAAAGGGTCAGATGGAAACGTGGTGTGAAACAAAGCTGATGGGTAGACAGGGAGAGAATGCAAGAAGGGAATATCAAAACTTCGGAGGTCACCTTCAATAAGAGGCTGAGCTTAAAACTCACTCTGTGAAGCCTGAGTGCTGTTGCCTTCCATCTTCAGCCAAATGGAAATGAAAATGTCTACCACAACACTCAGAGAGAGCAATGTAAGTGTTTTATTCTCTGAGGTAGGGGTTCGACTCATGAATGTTGTGAGAGTAATAGCATTAAACAGGCACTCTCACAGTACGGTGAAAAACATTTGTGATCTCAAAATCGAGGTCAGCAAGGAAAATGAGGAGCAATGATTTCAGGGAGAAAACGCTGCCACAGGGCCCCTCAGAATGCAAACGGTGCACAGGAAGCCCAGAGAATTTCAGTCCCCGCCTCTATTTCCTGGGGATGGGTGAAGTGCAATGTTGATGCAGACTCTGTATGTCCAGGGGCACTGTGTCAGAAGTATGCTAGAAACTGGAGAAGGACCTGAAGGCTGCAAGAGTGGGAGGCCATCCTCTCCCAGTGACTGTGAAGATCCATTTTTTGCAGCAGCCGGAGCGGTGAGAGCGAGGACAAAGGCGCCTGCCAGGAGGTAAGTTCTTCATTTCGGCAGTGGAGCTGAGTGGGAGCATTCGAATAGCGCTCTCGGAAGGTCAGTGAACTGATATATTTGGGCAGTGGCTAAACCCGAGACACTACACGTGTAGTGTCTCCCACCCGCCCTCCTCCTCTGACCAAAAAAAAGATACTCTGGTGTGTTGTTAAGGTAAGTGTTTTTCTTTTTTTTATCGTGTGCTGGTAAGTAGAGTGATTTGGTAAATTTTTTTTTTTGTTTCATTTATCTAGTATTTGATATTATAGTAGGACTAAGTTAAGTTTAAGAGTAAAAATGGCAGGAGATCCCAGACCCGTGTTATGCTCCTGTTGCTCAATGTGGGAGCTCAGGGACACGGCTGATGTCCCTGACTCCTACACGTGCCAGAAGTGTGTCCAGCTGCAGCTCTTGTTAGACCGCATGACGGCTCTGGAGCTGCGGATGGACTCACTTTGGAGTATCCACGATGCCGAGGAAGTCGTGGATAGCGCAAGATTGGGAACTAAACATCCCAGGATATAGATGCTTCAGGTGGGATAGAGAGGGAGGTAAAAGGGGTGGATGAGTTGCATTACTGGTCAAAGAGGATATCACAGCAGTGCTGAAGGAGGGCACTATGGAGGACTCGAGCAGTGAGGCAATATGGGCAGAGTTCAGAAATAGGAAGGGTGCGGCAACAATGTTGGGGCTGTACTACAGGCCTCCCAACAACGAGCGTGAGATAGAGGTACAAATATGTAGACAGATTATGGAAAGATGTAGGAGCGACAGTGTGGTGGTGATGGGAGATTTTAATTTTCCCAACATTGACTGGGATTCACTCAGTGTTAGGGGTTTAGATGGAACAGAATTTGTAAGGAGCATCCAAGAGGGTTTCATAGAGCAGTATGTAAATAGTCCAACTCAGGAAGGGGCCATACTGGCCCTGGTGTTGGGGAATGAGCCCGGCCACATGGTTGAAGTTTCAGTAGGGGATTACTTTGGGAATAGTGATCACAATTCCGTAAGTTTTAGAATACTGATGGACAAAGACGAGAGTGGTCCTAAAGGAAGAGTGCTGAATTGGGGGAAGGCCAACTATAGCAAAATTCGACAGGAGCTGGGGAATGTGGATTGGGAGCAGCTGTTTGAGGGTAAATCCACATTTGATATGTGGGAGGCTTTTAAAGAGAGGTTGATTAGAGTGCAGGACAGACATGTCCCTGTGAAAATGAGGGATAGAAAGGGCAAGATTAGGGAACCATGGATGACAGGTGAAATTGTGAGACTAGCAAAGAGGAAAAAGGAAGCATACATAAGGTCTAGGCAACTGAAAACAGACGAAGCTTTGGAAGAATATCGGGAAAGTAGGACCAATCTGAAACGAGGAATTAAGAGGGCTAAAAGGGGTCATGAAATATCTTTAGCAAACAGGGTTAAGGAAAATCCCAAAGCCTTTTATTCATACATAAGGAGCAACAGGGTAACTAGAGAAAGGGTTGGCCCACTCAAGGATAAAGGAAGGAAGTTATGCAAGGAGTCAGAGAAAATGAGTGAGATTCTTAATGAGTACTTTGTGTCGGTATTCACTGAGAGAGGGACATGACGGATGTTGAGGTTAGGGTAGATCTTTGATTACTCTAGGTCAAGTCAGCATAAGGAGGGGGGAAGTGTTGGGTATTCTAAAAGGCATTAGGGTGGACAAGTCCCCAGGTCCGGATGGGATCTATCCCAGGTTACTGAGGGAAGCGAGAGAGGAAATAGCTGGGGCCTTAACAGATATCTTTGCAGCATCCTTGAGCACAGGTGCGGTCCCGGAGGACTGGAAAATTGCTAACGTTGTCCCCTTGATTAAGAAGGGTAGCAAGGATAACCCAGGTAATTATAGACTGGTGAGCCTGACGTCAGTGGTGGGGAAGCTGCTGGAGAAGATACTGACGGATAAGATCTATTTACATTTGGAAGAAGATGGGCTTATTAGGGATAGACAGCATGGTTTTGTGCAGGGAAGGTCATGTCTTACCAACTTGATAGAATTCTTTGAGGAAGTGACAAAGATGATAGATGAGGGAGAGGCTGTGGATGTCATATACATGGACTTCAGTAAGGCATTTAATAAGGTTCCCCATGGTAGGCTGATGGAGAAAGTGAAGTCGCATGGGGTCCAGGGTGTACTAGCTAGATGGATAGAGAACTGGCTGGGCAACAGGAGACAGAGAGTTGTAGTGGAATGGAGTTTCTCAAAATGGAGAACTGTGACCAGTCGTGTTCCACAGGGATCTGTGTTGGGACCACTGTTGTTTGTGATATACATAAATAATCTGGAGGAAGGTATAGATGGTCTGATTAGCAAGTTTGCAGATGACACTAAGATTGGTGGAGTAGCAGATAGTGAAGGGGACTGTCGGAGAATGCAGCAGAATATAGACAGATTAGCGAGTTGGGCGGAGAAATGGCAGATGGAGTTCAATCCAGGCAAATGCAACGTGATGCATTTTGGAAGATCCAATTCAAGAGTGAACTATACGCGAAATGGAAACGCCCTGGGGAAAATTGATGCACAGAGAGATCTGGGTGTTCAGGTCCATTGTACCCTGAAGGTGGCAACACAGGTGGATAGAGTGGTCAAGAAGGCATACAGCATGTTTTCATTCATCGGACGGGGTATTGAGTACAAGAGTTGGCAGGTCATGTTACAGTTGTATAGGACTTTGGTTCGACCACATTTGGAATAATGCGTACTGTTCTGGTCGCCACATTACCACAAGGATGTGGATGCTTTGGAGAGGGTGCAGAGGAGATTCACCAGGATGTTGCCTGGTGTGGAGGGTGCTCGCTATGAAGAGAGGTTGAGTAGATTAGGATTATTTACATTAGAAAGACGGAGGTTGAGGGGGGACCCTACAAAAGATCTACAAAATCATGAGAGGTATAGACAGGGTGGATAGCAAGAAGCTTTTTCCCCAGAGTGGGGGACTCATTACTAGGGGTCATGATTTCAAGGTGAGAAGGGAAAAGTTTAAGGGAGATATGCGTGGAAAGTTCTTTACGCAGAGGGTGGTGGGTGCCTGGAACACGTTGCCAGCGGAGGTGATAGAGGCGGGCACAATAGCGTCATTTAAGATGTATCTAGACAGATACATGAATGGGCAGGGAGCAGAGGGATACAGATCCTTGGAAAATAGGTGACTGGTTTAGATAGAGGATCTGGATTGGCGCAGGCTTGGAGGGACGAAGGGCCTGTTCCTGTGCTGTAATTTTCTTTGTTCTTTGTTCTTTGAAGGGGTTCCATTTGATTCAGGTGAACTGTAATCACATTTCCACTTTCTAAAGGTGTGTGCCACCTACCTTGGCACCTATATCTGGAGTACTCTTGTGTACATGGTGCATCTGAGGGTTAGAACATAGAACACAGAACATTACAGCGCAGTACAGGCCCTTCGGCCCTCGACGTTGCGCCGACCTGTGAAACCAATCTGAAGCCCATTTAACCTAAACTATTCCGTTATCATCCATATGTTTATCCAATGACCATTTAAATGCCCTTAAAGTTGGCGAGTCTACTACTTTTGCAGGCAGGGCATTCCACGCCCTTACTACTCTCTGAGGAAAGAACCTTCCTCTGACATCTGTCCTATATCTATCACCCCTCAATTTAAAGCTATGTCCCCTCGTGCTAGCCATCACCATCCGAGGTTCAGGTGTCTTTTAAACTGGTTACTGTGAGATAAAGGCTACCCACTGTGGCCATAGCTCATGAGACCAGCATGCCACTCTCTGACTGATGCATTGATATAATACTGCCCAAGCCTCAACTGGAGCCATGGTGGAGCAGGTGACAGGTCTGATGAAGAGACTGTTCCATTTCTTGGACAGGTCTGAGGAATCCTCCAACATAGTCCGTTATCCTGCATGTTGTGTTCTGTAAAATTGAAGCATCATATCTCATGTGCAGGATGCTGAGGAACAAGGTGAATGGGAGCATTTACAGAGGAGGAGGATATTATGGAGGAGGAATCTATTCTTCTCCATGGCAGTTTGGCAGCATCAGCTGCTACAAATGGACAGAACCTCACTGACATAAAAACAAAAACAAAAACTCAATTGTTCTGGTAGCATCTGTGGAGAGGGAAAAACAGACTTTTTTTATTCCTTCATGGGATAATGGCCATCTCTGGCTAGGTCAGCATTTGTTGCCCATCCTAATTGAATCTTAATTGGTAAGGAGATCTAGGGTTAAAGGGAGAATGCAGGAGAATGGGGTTGAGAAACATATGAGCCATGATCAAATGGTGAGGCAGACTCAGTGGGCTGAATGGCCTGAAGCCTAATTGTGCTCCTATGCCTAAGGTTTAACAGAGGGCAGTGAAAAGTTAACCACATTGATGTGGGTCTGAAGTCACATTTTGGACTAAGCAGGTAAGGGCAGCAGTGTCCTTCCCTAGGAGACATTAGTGGACTTGATGGGTTTTTAAAACAATCAATGGTAGTTATGACCAGCAGTAGACTCCAGTTTTAAAAACTGAATTCCAGGTTTTTTTTAATTAAATTCAAATTCTACCTGTTATGGACCAGACCAAACCCCTTTAAAACATATCAAGGAGATAGCCTAAACCCTAAACTTCTCTTATTTTAAAGGAAAGTACCAGGTGTTGTGTTCCGGATGCAATTTGATTGAAGCAAAACACACTTTATTCATACACCATAGTTAAAATGCAGACAAAATAGAAATAAAAAAGAAGAATTGGCTTAACTTTAAATCTGTTGAAATACTTGACAAAATAATAAACTACTCATTAACTGTTCCAATGTAGTAACATTCCATAAGCACACAAAGGCAAAGTCAGTAAAATAAGGTAGTTTCACATGTGCTTCTAGCAGCAGGTAGGGAACACTTGCTTTTAGCTGTAGCAAAGAGATAGAGAGAGATGTAGCAGATTTCACAACCTCAACAGCTACTGAAAGTCAAACTAAAAAATTCTGCTTCTGTGGGAGCTTGACCCCAACCCATTCAGGCTGCTTCTGCTGTTCCAATTTTTTTTAAAAAAACCAAGGCTTCACAGGCTTTATTGGCTTGAAGCAGACTGCACTTCATCCTGCCTTAACCTCCCTTCATTAAAAAAAAGGACAATTTACACCTCTTAAAGCCATAGTATCGTCACACACCATCTGCCAGGATTTGAATCCAGGTCCCCAGGACTTTACCTGGATCTCTGGATTAAGAGTCCAGTGATTATACCACGAGGCCATCACCTATGTTTCAAATATGATATGACTGTGCTTCAGAACCACTATGACACCTGTTTCCAATAGTTGAGAACTGGGTGCAGCCAACCATTTTAGACTGAAAAATATTAATTGGTTGTGATCGATGTTCCATCTAAGCTGAATGGCTGTGCAGCTGCTTGGAGATTCCACAAATGCAATCAGCATGAAAATACATTGACTTCTATAGTAAGAACAAATAAAATAATTTTGATAACATTTGAGGTAGTAACTCTTCCAGAAGAAGAAATTTATAACAGGCTCAAGTATTATTAAATCAGCTGTTTTCAACCTATATCCTGAAGCAGCACATTGTCATCCTATGTCAACACAACAACTACGTACATTTAATGTCTGTGGTTTGAACCCAAAATTTCCTCTGTTCTTACTGGATCAGATTGCTGTAACTTGGATTTAAGATTACATTTTTGAATTGAGAATTCTGTCCCAATTTATATCCTCTGAATCTTAAGAATTGCATATCACTACTTCATTATTACTTCCAAATTTTGAATTTGGATTTATCTAAGCTTGGCATACATTTGAAGCATTTATTAGAATCACTGATATTTTGTTAAGATCTTGCTTGGTAGAATGTGTGAAATGTATAGCTGAATGTGAAGCAGTGTTGTCATGAGTGCATGCACAACAGGCCTGTGAATGACACAAAATATGACAATACAACATAATTAATTTAAAAATATTGAAATTAGTAATGAAAATGTAGCACAAATTAATGGCTTGTTTTTGCACATGGGAAATTGTTTTAAAACTATCTTGCTTCTGCTGTTGTTATTTCAAATAAAGTACAGCAAAAACCCCATTTATGGATAACTGGAGTGTCTGTTGCTGCAGGGATGAAGTTATGGCAGTGATGTCAATACTGTTTCCAGGAATTTCTCAGTAATAGCACGGTTTTCGACTCATCAATATGAGAGACACTATATTTTGAACAGACTGATAAGCAGTGGCAATAAGTTATTTTTAGCCAACTGAAGACTTTATTTTCTAATTTATGTATTTTATAAATATTGTCCTCAAACAAACAAAAGTAATCATTGTAGATTCTAAAATTTCCATTTGGTTGAAATGAGTTTTTGTACTGAAATGACTGGCCTCAGTGGCTCCAGTGATGTGAATCGAACAATTATGTTGATACAATTTGGAAATGCAAATTTTTAAATATTAGTGTGGAGTATATTTTGTTTCTTTGTTATTTGTAATACATTCTTAGTAACTTTTTAATATATTTTTAATTGCAGCTGGGCATTCATGGATATGCTTTTGCAATCACAAACAATGGTTATGTCTTAACACATCCAGATCTAAGACCACTGGTAAGAAACAGAATCAAAGATCTATTAAGAACTGATAAAGCATGAACCTGTTGTTTATGGATTTAGCAGCATACTTCATAGTGTGATGGGAGGAGAAGAAGCCATCGTGAGAGATGCTTTAGCTACATTTGAATAGATAAGAGTCTCATCGAACTAAATAACTGAACAGGAGTGTTGGAGGAGAATGGGGCAGTCAATCGAGTCAAAGAAGAGACTTTTTGGAGGATGAGTAGGCATAACAGCAGTGTCACAGAGGATGTTGATTGCGATTTTGGTTAAAACCATCTCAGTCCTGTGGGAGAGGCAGAAACCCTATTAGAGATATTCAGACAGATGAAAACAAGTCCAATGAAACAGAAAAGGCTTTTTGGAGGAATCATCCATCTATTATTCAATCGGAGCATATTTGGTAGTCAGTCTGATGCTGAATTATATGATCACATTCACATATATATGCATTTAAGAACTGCTTTATATTATTGTGAAACCTAATATGAAAATTGTCTGTTATAATTTATTAAATGGTATGATTATTTTGAGATTACTTCGTATTTTCTAGTTATATATATTGACATAAACGTTCACATACCTTTACATTCAATACTGTTTTAGTTATCAATATACTCTAATGTGCAAATGTACAGATGTAAGCTCAGGTTTAACATTAGGTGTGATTGTTACAGAAAACTTAAAAATGACAAGATTAATGTTGCTGTGCTGATTTTGGTGCAGAAATTTCATTCTGGCATTGAAAATATTTGCTGAAGACATTTTTTTTTAAATTCCCTGTTGTATCAGTTTTGCAAAATTGCATTTAAACAAATTAAGTCTTCAAGAACTACGTTAAAAAGTGCAGTTTTATATGTCTTACATTTAGTTATATGCTAGCAGATGCAGCAAAAGAAATGACAAAGGCAAGTTACATGTTACTACCCTTTTGGTTTCCACCATGAACTTTTTGATTAAGTTGATGTTTTAAACTGCTCAATGCAACTGACCACTGAATCAGGAGGTCCTCAAATGAATTTCTACAGACTGCTCCAAGAAGTGTTTAAAATTCATTTGCAAATGATTTTTCTGGAACCAGGAAGAGCAAGGTTGATTGTTATATTGGTATCAATATTAAAGTATATTAATTTGTGTATGAAGTGATGACCAAATACTAATTTTAAAATTCAGGTCTGCATTATCAAAATCATCTTAAATATCATGATTTGTCGACTTGAATAAGAAACACCATAAGTCATATTGGTGTGAGCATGTGAAGCAAATATCAAAATTATTTGTTATTTTCATTTTCAGTTGAAGCATTTAAACATATGAATCATTTTTTCAAAATATAATGACAATTTCAGATGGGTTTGACTTTTATTTGGGAACATCTTGAACGTAAAAATTTAACTGTAATTGGCCATTTTTGTTTTGGATCTACTGAACTGATAAAATCAGTAAGAACAATGACAAACAGTAGATTTTAGTTTGTGTTTCCCTTAATTGTTAACATTTAGAAAGAAAATACCAAAGCTACCTGTTAAAGATGCAAGATACATTCATCTTTAAAGGTAAATATTGGTAAATAGCTTGAATGCATTCACATCACATTTGATGACTTAGCGAAATATCAATCAAGACAGGACAAGTAAATCATTACTCAGCAAGATTTACAGCACTAATGTTATTCCTAACAATTCTCTGTAAACTGCCAACACCAAGAGTATTTAAGATTCTGTGAGCCTTCAAAATAACATTGTCACACCATAATTTATCTATTGAAGTCACATCAAGAGATGACCGCTGAAAGTGATTTAGTATCTAGATTACAAGCAGCTCACAGTGCAGTTGTCACAAAGCATTATTGCCAATCAACCATTATTATGTGGCAAATACAGATATTTATTTATTTATTTATCAATGCAGATTGCAATTGTAAATTAATTGCAGTGGAAAATTCAAATCCACATGCAAATTTATTCCACACAAGGGACTGGATTTTTGCTAGCAAGGTGGAGTGCTTGACTTGGTAAAGTTTCCGACTCAGGACACCTACCTCTGTTTAAAAGGCCCTCCTAGACTCAGTTTTTCCTCTGGGAGTTGGGAGCAGATCAAATCAGACCAATAAGTATTATAAACATTGCTCTATGAACATTAAAAATGCAGACTGTACTGTTGCTTAGCTTTAAAAAATACTGTTGGCCTGCTTTTATTGACAGGCCATCTGGTGCAGGTTACAAATAAACAGTAACATATGTTGATGTGGTTTAAATAGAACTGTTTATTCACGTTTCCCTAGGGGCTATTATTATGTCAATAAGAATGCTTGGTTCAGTTTCACAAGCTGTAATATCTCAGCAGGGGTTTCTAAGTTCATAATTTGTTTGACAATTTAAAGAGGCTGTCAAAGTACTATACGGGATTTAAGCACAAGGAATGTACAAACGTTCCAGCAGTATGATATTTTATTCCATTGGCATTAAACCTATCATACATTTGTGACAATGCTTTTGGTAAAAGAAATAACTTTTTGCAGAAATGATTGTGTCCCAACACTCTGGTCACACAAATGAAAACCATCAAGAGCTCAGTCAATCACGTTTTAACTTATTTGTAGGGTATTGGGAGGAGGGCTGCCTTGCATTTTGTAGAAGTGACACTTAGTGATCACAGCAGAGAAATAGATTTGGGATCCAGCACAGTTGTGGCACTGCTATGCACAGCACTGTGAGTCTTCAACATTGACTCCAGATCCTGTGAAGTCTTATAGCATCAGATCAACCACAGACGTGGAAACCTGGTGATTACCTCATACCGTCCTCCCTTAGCTGATGAATCTTACTCCTCTGTGTTGAACAACACTTGGAGGAAACACTGAGGAGTGGCAAGGGTGCAAAATGTATTCTGGGTGAGGTATTTCAATATCCTCCGCCAAGAGTAGTTCGGTAGCAGCATCACTGATCGAGCTGTTTGGGTCCTAAGGGATATAACTGCTAGACTGGGTCCGCAGCACATAGTGAAAGAGGCAAAAACATAGTCAACTTCATCCTTACCAATCTGCCGGCTGCATTGGTATCTGTCCATGTCAGTATCAGTAAGATACACAGTCCTTGTGGAGACAAAGTCCCGCCTCCATATTGATAATATCTTACATTGTGTTGTGTGGCATTATCACCGTGCTAAATGGGACAGGTTTTGAAAAGATCTAGCAACTCAAGTCTGGGCATCCGTGAGGTTCTGTGGGCCATCAACATAAGCGTAATTGTACTCCAGTACAATCTGCAACCTTATGGCCCAGCTTTCCACCTCTGTACTATTATCATCAAGGCAGGGATCAACCCTGGTTCAAAGGAGAGTACAGGAGAGCATACCAAAAGCAGCATACCTAAAAACAAGGTGTCAATACGTTGAAGCTACTGACCAGGACTACTCTGTGCCAAACAGCATAAGCAGCAAGCAAAAGACAGATCTGAGCTCTTCAATTCTTCTACATCTAGTCATGAATGGTGGTGGACAATTTAAATAGCCCACTGAAGGAGGTAGCTCCACAAATATCCTCATCCTCAATGATGGGAAAACCCAACACATCAATGCAAAGATAAGTCTGAAGCATTTGAAAAAATCTTTATGTTGTGCTGTTCCTAGCATTTCTCTTGGTGTTACTGACCACAAAAAAATCATGTCCATAGTTCCACAATTTGGTTAGATGCCACATTGGATTTTAAGAAGGAGTTCCTCAGAGACTGGGGAAAGGTGCCTAGTGAGGGTTCAGATGTTGGTCCTACTGACAATGGAGAGTAGGGAGATTTCTCTGTCATTCCCACAGTCCATTTGTCTCCTTTCTTGAAGACAGTGGTAATGGCATCATCCCTGAGATCAACATTCACATCACACAAATGCCAGGCAATGACCATCTCCAATAAGAGACGATCTAACCAATGCCCCTTGATATTCAATGTCGTCATTGTATCCCCCATTATCAACATCTTGGGGGTTACCATTGATCAGAAACTGAACTGGACTAGTCATATAACTACAGTGGTCAAAGGCTTGGAATACTACACCAAGTAACTCATCTCCTGACTCCCCAAAACCTGTCCAGCATTTACAAGGTGCAAATGCAGAGTGTAATGGAACATTCTCCACTGGGCCAAATGTACAGACACACAGCCAAATCAAATCAGTCTCCCTATCCCTGTGTTCACAACACAGTAAAATTATAACATTCAGTGCCCCTCAAAATTGACCCTAGTAGTTCCAAACCAGACTTTTTGAGTTACCAATACTAGATTTTGTGAGTAAACAATATCTGATATCAAACGGTGAGAATTAACATTTACTAAATATACAGGAGCATTAGTAGAGCAAAGTTAAACAACAAGGTAATCTAATGAATGTCTATGATTTAAACCCAATCTTCTTTGATCCCAGTCCCCATCCACCCAAAGACAGATCGGCAAACAGAATCAAAAGAAAAAAACAATGAATGAGATGTAACTGGCCAGTTCACTTAAGCAGACTCCACAATCTGTAATTTAACAGGCACATGGGATAGTATCTGACCAAACTAATGCACACAAAGATTTCTTGTTGTCAGGGCATTTTCTTTAGAATGTGATTCTGTGAATCTGACAATATTAGACTGTTGCTTGGCTCATCTCACCCAATGTTGGCACTAGCACTCAAATGTGCAAAATTAACAAGGCTGTATATTCCATTGTAATTTCCAGTGCCTAAGTTGAGATGAGTTGTCAACGCCGGCTGTATACCTTTGAAATTTTGTAGCTAAGTGACTTGTTCAGTAATTCTAGCAGGCTGTTAAGAGTTAACCACTATCAATCTGGTGTCACATGTCGTCCAGACCAGATAAGGACAATGAATTTCTTTCAATAAAGAGCATTAGTGAATTAGATGGTTCTTAGGACAATGGTTTCATCATTAAACTTCTATTTCCAGATTTGTTTTATTGAATTTAAGTTCATTATTACCTGGGTCACCAGATTACTGATCCACTATTAATGCAACTAAGCCATTGAATCCCTGTTTTGTGAACTCCTCCAACAATACTGTGCACAGTACTTCTACTAACTTCAAAAGGTAAAAGAAACACAAAAGAAGTTCACCTAAAAGTTGCTTGATGATCTCTCTAACAATGCTAATGGGGGAGTTTCTTATACGGTTGAACATATAGACATGTTTAAGAGAAGGTGCTCACAGAACAAGCAAAGTGCAAAATGACAGGTTGTATGTAACATCAGTGTTTGAATCTGGCTGAGATCAGAATCTGCCCACTCTGCATACCTGCTCTATTGCCCATAAATGCTGACAATTGGTACTAATGGCTGGAAGTTAATGGGAGGAGACACGCTGCCAAATTTCCACTTTCCTCACTCCCGTGGAGCTGAAAGCAGAGATAATAAGGAATCAAATTGTGTGGCTTTTCTTCTTTCTGCCCATATAATCAGTGGCATATTTAGAGGAATATAGTCGCACCACTTTTTTTCCAATTTATTTGATAGTCATTTTGGTATACGTTGTCTGTATGTTTCCAACTTTCTGTGCAGGCAAATTGCGTTAACCTTGATAGGATGATTTGATTTCGTCTCTACTTAAGAATGATGAACTGATTAATTTTATGTGAAAGCAAGTTCTAGCTTCCCATTCTCTTTCCTGAACCACTTGGGAAAGTGCACTGATACTCAAGCATTTTTCATCACAAAAGTTAAGGACTTAACCATGCTACTCAGATATCCCAATTTATTTGTCTGCTGGACTCAGAAAACACTGACCAGGTTTCTACACTTAACAAATATAATTAAATACAAATAAATCAATTCTAACGACAGACAAAAATATGGTTAATCACCGTCACTCTATTATTTGAAACTCTTACCCCTTTCTTAAACTCAGGCATACATATACAGACCAACACAGACAATTGATCAATTATGGCTGTTATTGGTGGCAGAAATACTACTGGGGCAATACAATTCAATACCGCCAGTCCACAGGATCTGGCAAAATGACCCCTTTTGCTTCGCAAGACTTCTGTTCCCTAATCTCCTTATTTCCAGATTCTTCCAAATATTTGCAAAAGGCACAGGATGGTTGACACACTAATTGTAAAGTCTTTCAGCTCCCAGTTAGAGGCAACTGCTTATGGCAACTGGCAGGAGAGAAGATCTTAATGTCTTCCAGACTTTGGTTCTTTCACTACAGAGAGGGAGATCTTCTCTTTTCATGGAGAATCATTGAATTCCCTACAGTGTGGAAACAAGCCATTCGGCCCAACAAGTCCACACCACCCCTTCAAAGAGCATCCCACCCAGACCTATTCCCCTACCCCTGATTTCCCATGTCTAACGCACCTAACCTAAACATCCCTAGGCACTATAGCATGGCCAATCCACCTACCCTGCACATCTTTGGACTGTGGGCAGAAACCAGAGCACCCAGAGGAAACCCACGCAGACACAGGGAGAATGTGCAAACTCCACACAGACAGTCGCCCAAAGGTGGAATCGAACCCAGGCCCCTGGTGCTGTGAGGCAGCAGTGCTAACCACTGAGCCACCGTGCCAACCAGAGAGACTTCTGGAGACTCCTCCCTCTTTTGTGTAACCACACAAAGCGATTAACTTGCCCCGGATCCTATCGGAGAGTTGTCACCATGCTGACAATTTCTGATATCCATAATTGGACCCAACTGCACAAACCAATCAGCAGTCCATAGCTGGGCAAATCTCACTCTGCTACATATACCTCCAGTACTATGGCATCTTAGATCTCTACCCCTATTGCTTGAAAAAAAAGTGTAAAACATACCTCACAATGAGTTTCAGTCACTTTTTTTTTTACAATGCAGCAACTCCTTCTATAGTCCTTGATTTAAAACTTTTCCCATTTTCATCCACAATTCAAAGTAATGAAAAAGTAGGCAGATATAGTCTTTACAAAGGGAAATATTAGATTAAGTTCCAAGGGAAGAGAAAGATTATCATCATTACAAATAACTGGCCCTGCAGACCCAGACATCATTGGCCTCAAGAGGGTCAAGCTGACATTTTTGTCTTTATCATCAGGATTAAACTCCAGCTAAGGGATTAGGGGTTATTGGGAACTTAAGAACCAGTTGCTGATGGCAGCAGATCTCACAGGCTATTGAGTCAATTTTCAGCTCCAGAGAGTTTTCTTCACAATAATTAAAACTGACTGTGCTGTTAAAAATTCACCAACACAATGGAATGGACAAGCCCAAATACTTCCACCGTGCTTAATGGTTATTTATTGTGCACATACAGCAATATCTGGTCCTTCTATATATTCAAATAGCAAGTCTTTTGGCAAAACTCTATTGCTGCATACCTCACCTTGATTTTCCTAACAGTGGAAATAGACTTTTTTGCATCAAATACTGTTATCATTTTAAACACCTCAAATTTATTACAGATAAGGCTGGAATCCTCTGCCTAGGGTCAGTAGTGGCAGGTATGAAAAGTAGGCAGGAATTCCCAATACCCCCGTCCCCATCTCTACCACCATCACATGACCATGAGGGCTAGATTTTGTGTTTTTTAGGTACATCAGCTTTATGCTGGGATTGCTTCCTGGGACAGCAATGTTCCACCCTTCCTGAAGCTGCTAGCCAATCAGTGGCCAGCAGTCTCCGCGAGCTGCAGCACCATGTCAGAGACCTCAGCTTCTGGCAGCACAGCCATCCAGAATCCCAGCAGCAGTCAGCACAAGAGGTACCTTGGGTGGGGCTCACAGGAGGAGAGAGGTAAGCTTCAGTAGCCAGCCTCTGAAATCTCACAATCTGCCCCCATCCAGTCCGACATCCCAGGTAGATTAAAGCAGATTGAGAATCTGACCAGTCTCCCACAAAACAAAAAAAAAATCAGGCAAACTCTGCCAGTCTTCTCAACCACCAGGAATAGTGTTAATTTTAGCAGTTATATTTGGGTAACCTTAAGTAGACATAGGTAATCATTTAATGGTCTCAATTGCTGGTAGAACAGGAAGGTATTCCAGCTTGGAAATGTTTTGTTGAAAACCAGAGATATTCAAAAATCTAGCATGGATGCCAAGAAATTTCAGTCTTATGAATCAATTGCTTATATTCTTTTATATAGAATACTGAGGACAGAATCTTCTCCTGAAAAGCAATTTTTAAGGTGGAGGAGGGGAAGACAATTGAGAGAGTTGGAATGGAGAACTTAATGTGGTCCATCCAGATCTGCTAAGGTATAGATAGATAAGTAGTTTTGCCCAGCATACTATAGATCAACATTCCTTAGATTTCAAAAGCTTAGATGCAAAAATTACAGGAAGGAATTTAAATTGTCAACAGTTTTTGTGGGACGCCGAACATCAACGGTAGGCTTGAAGGAGTAGATCAACAGATTCATGACTGCAGGTGTAGAGTGATGAATGGAGATCCAATGGCCAGGCAGTCAGCATTTTGAAAGTGCGTTTGACAAAATACTTTTTTACAAAGAGACACAGAAGAAAGTTTCGTTGGAAAGGCTATGGGGCTATGGGTTGCTAAGAATACAAGAAACTTTTCTGAGATTGTGATAGAAACAATGAGAGTAGAGAAGCCATAGGAAAGGACCAAGTTTGAGGGAGTTACTGTGAGTATGAGTCGGTGATCCTATTGTATCAGCTGTGAAGTCAGGCATTATGTTATTGGATCTTCACTTCTATATTGTCTAGAACTACAGTTTGGCAGGGGATTCTGTCCCCTGAAATGGGATGTGTAAGAGTCCAGTTGCTCTGTTTTTGTAAAATTATTAGAATGTATTCAATAAAGCATTTGAAATTCATCACTACTTTTTATGAGCATGAATTTAAAGAAACAATGATTTTTATTGTTTGGAGTTGGCTTTCTTGTGATGTTCTTGAGTGGAATCAGTCATCCATATGCAACCAATCTCTTTCCTCTATGGGAAACTTGCTTGGAACGTGACATAACCTAATTATAACCTTACATAACACAGAAGCTAATACAGCCATGCCACTGCTACTTAATTTTAAAATATAAAAACTATTGAAAAACTGACAGAAATTACACATTCATTTCAATAAAAAGCAGTATTTTTAGATACTTCTATACCAGCAATTATTTTCATCTAAGTTATTTAAAATCAAGTAATATAATTGAATCCCTTTCATAGACAAAATTGCCATCTAATTTGCTATCCTAAATTAGATATGTTTAAAAGATAGTTAAAGTTTTGAATTGTACTAGTTTAGCATTTAAGTTCAGAAATTAAAAATCTTAAAAATCTTTGATACCAAATTTTTTTTACTGCCTCTAGGGAAAATACAAATGTTTCGTGAACTAATGCTTACATGCTAATTTTGGTGTTGGAAAAAAGAACTATAAAAATAGATATTTCTGTATTTGATTTCCAAATTATCATTAATAGCTGTTACCTTCAGCAATTTCTAAATTTTCAAAACTAATTAGTTTCAATGTTGAGAAGTTCTATGTCTTAAATATATTCAGAAATAGCTTGTGCTTTCCAAGGAGGTCAAAATTATGGAAGTTTACTTCTTTCAACCCTAATTTCTGCAATTATCAGACTTTGTGTTGCTGATGTGGGGCAAGGTTTTGGAGAGGTTAGGCAAATGAGGGTCCCAATCCTGCACCATGTGGGAAGAAGTCACCTATTAAATACTTTCCTCAAATCGCCAATTAGTAGCTAAGGGCACTTTCATCATTCATGATGGTGGGAAGGATCCTGAAGCTGGATAGCCAAAGGAGGTCTTTCAACTCAAAAGGAACGGAGGCCTGTTGTTATGGGTAAAGTTGAGAAGGTGGTTCTTTTTTTGAAGCACACTTTCTGCACTTTTAAAGTTTAGTTAAAAATGATCATAACTGCTGAACCACTATCACAGCCAGAGAGCCTGCTGGGGCCAAGCAGATACAGAGGGACTCAAAACCTGCCTACAGTACTTGTCCTTCAGTCTGTGGGTTGTCAACATCTAATAATTGTCCTTAATTAGCTTTTTTCTTACCTTAATTGGCTAACTGCCAATTGTAGAACTCTCATATGGGGGTAAAATATCTGCCCTTAGTGTCAATCAAATCATCACCTCCTGACATTTCATGACCTCTTATTTTAATTTATCATTTAAAAGACTTAAATGCCAGTTAATCTTTCTTTAATAACAGGACCAAAATTGTTCACAAAGTTCCAGATGTGATCTGATTAGTGTATTGCATAGTTTTAGTAAGACATTCCTATTTTATATTCCATTCCCTTTGAAATAAAGAAAAATTCCATTTGCTTTCCCCATTACTCGCTGAATCAGGATGTTAGCTTTTTCTGATTAATGCACAGGGACACCCAAATTCCTCTGTTCTGTGGCTTTTTGCAGTCTTTCTCCATTTAAAAATACTCATGAGTCAAAATTCTCAAAAATAACATGGTTTTCATTGTTTTTATTACTTTGAATGAATACATTTGTTGACACTTAGAATGGGTTCACTTTAGTACTGCACAGTCTAATTGTCCCTTACAATTAGTTACAACTTGTCGTTAAATTAATATTAGCAGTGAATTCTTATATCTGAGTCAGCATTTTTATTTTCTTTGTGTGATTAAAGGTTTATTACATATCAGATGAGAAGCTTTTTTAAATTAAGTGGAGGCATGCGTGTAGAGGAAAATGGATCTGAAAAATTACAATATCAAAGTAGTGTTACAGTGCAGAAGGAGGTCATTCAAACCATCATGTCTGCACTGGTTGTCTGAATGAACATTATGACTATGTGGATTCTACTGCCTTTCCTCATAATATTAAATATTGTTTCTACTTAAATAAACATCTAATGCTGTCTTGAATGCTTCAGTTAAATATGCCTCTACTACACTTGCAGGCATTTCGCTCCTGTAACTACTCGCTATGTAAAAATGTTTTTTCTCACATCACATTTTCTTCTCTTGCAAGTGACCTTGTATGTGTGTCATCTCATTCTCAGTCCTTTTATGAATGGGAACAGTTTCTCCCAATTGACTTTGTCCAGACCCCTCTTGATTTTGAAAACTTCAATGAAGCCTCCATTAGCCTTCTCCTCTCCAAGGAAAGCTATCCCAACTTCTCCATTCTTTCCTCAAAACAGAAGTTTTTCATCTGTTGAACCACTCTCAAATTTCTTCGCTGCCCATTGTGTGCACATCCTATCTATAATGTGGCACTCAAAACTGTACACAATACTCCAGCTGAAGAATAAAAAATCTTATATTAATTGAACATAAACTCCTTACTATTGTGCTCTGTGCCCAATTATTAAAGCTGAGGATACTGAATACTTTATTAACTGATCTCTCCACCTGCCCTTCCACCTTCAATGATCTATGCACATATGCTCCAAGATCCCTTCATTCCTGCATTCACTTAAGAATTGTTCCTTTTATTTTATATTGTCTATATTTTTCCTAACAAGATGCATCATATCATACTTCTCTAAATTGAACTACCTGCCCACTCCACCAACTTGTCTATATCCTTTTGAAGTTCTCCTAACAATTTGAAATGCTCACAAGTTTTGTAAAAGTTTGTTTTTATAATCCACAAATTTGGAAATTGTCTCCGGCACATCAGGATCCAGATTATTAACATATATGCCAGCAAAAACAATGGTCTCAATACCAACCCCTGGGAATTCAGTTACAAACCCTCCTCCATTCTGTAAAATATCCATTCAACATTACTGTTTCCTATCACTCAGCCAAATTTTGTACCCACATTGTTACCGTGATACTTTTATTCTATGAGCTATAACTTCGGTCACAAGTTTTCTTGTGCGGCACTGTATCAAAAACCCCAGTCAGCCCCACTCACCCTGCAACAGTGCATGTTTTATTGGACAGGACACATACTGTTGTAGAAAATTCTCCTGAAAGTAGTCCAGGAAAATTTTGGCCCAGACCTTCACCTTGCCCAACTGAATTCCAGCTTTGAGTCTATTGATGATGGGAAGAAAATCTTAGATTATTACATTTGGTAATACAAGTCATGGGAGAAATCAGTAAATGTTCAGGATGCAAAGTGTTTGAATCTTGCTGTCATGCATGGTAGATACAAATAGTTTGCCTGGGTAGGACAGACTTTGGGAAACAAAATAAGTCACTTAACATGGGGATTAGAAATATTCAAAAAAAACTGTGCAGAAGAGTCACCAGATAGAATATTAGGCACATGGCATCAAGGGTGTTCTGTCTTTTACTATGTCCAGTCTGTTTTTACAGCTGATGGGATTCAGCCACAGCATACAATTAAGAATCTTAATTGAAGTGATATATGCTCAAGGTTGTGAACAAACAACAATAGTACAGGGTAATTCTAAAATAGAGCAAAGTGGAAATATCCTGATAAATATGTAACCAAATAAAAATAAAGCAAAACATGTACAACATTAGGATGTAGTAATTCACAAGGCTGAACGATCACTTGGATACATATGAGTTTGGTTACTAAGAGGAAACTTTTCTTTTTGTCACTTGGGAAAGGATTAACTTAAGACAATTGCATATTCTAGTTTCCAGTGGGCCTGGGAAACAGTAGCAGCTCAGATATTCAACAGCTATTAAGACATGAAATTTCAGTTTATTATTAACAGATAACTTTTGGATCAGCAAATAAGAGAGTACTGAGAGTTAGTGGTCACTGGTACTACAGTCAGTATAATGGGGTCATCCATAGAGTTAATGTGACCATGAAAATTTTCAACAAGAAATGTGTCCAAGTGGGGAATTTTTGAGCTATATTCAATCAGCAGGGTGTAGTGTAAAGAATTAACTGAAGATAAACAAATTTTACGTATTGTAGTGCTAAAGAGTGCACAGCGTTATCCATGCAGGTGTACACTTTGGCTTAACTCAAATAATGGAAGTTCCACATAAATCATTGTGGAATAAACTGATAATCATTGTTAATTCATTTTTATAGCGCCATATTAATAGGACAAACAGCTGCTCATTACAGGGCTGACTCATTAACAAAAGACAAATGAATGCAAATAATCAGCAAAATGTTAAGGAATTTGTTCTTTTAATGCAATCATTCTAAAGTAAGAGCAAAGTGTATTCAGTGTATCAAAGTGTATATGTCAAATGGACAAATGTGAAGCAACTATTTTTTATGCCATGGTGAGCTGGTGAGGTATGGCATTTGTTGAAGATTTACAGTGGGAAAAGGGTAATTTTAATAATCCCTGAGCCATGAATCCCCACATAACCCCAATATAATAAATTATACTGGTCACAATTTTCCATAATAAGGCATGATCCTGTGTTGTATTTTACTTACATTACAAACTGGGGACTGGTAAATCTTTTGTCAGTTCTATATTTTTACATCGATCGGGCTGATCTATGTGATAAGGCGATGGAATAATTATGTGTTGATTCTTTTGGCGGTGTATTCATTAACCTTCGGGATTGTCAGAAGTTCAGTCTGTCAATACCAATCACTTTGGTCTACATGGAGGAACACTGTCAAAGAAAAAACAAAATGGATGGAGAGAAGCAAACCATGAAAAATAATGAAGTACGCAGAATGAAAGAAGGATTTACAGGGAAAGAGGCTAAGTTGCCTGAATAAATGAATAGGCAGTGAGAACATTTTACATTTATTCAGCATCTATAATTTAGGGAAACTTACCCAGACCCTTCAGAGAAACATAATCAGACAAAAATGGACATCAAAACAAAGTAAGAGATATTTGTCTTAAAAAAGGATAGATTTATAGGAGGGAAGGGAATTAGAGAGACAGTGAGGTTTAGATTCTGGAGTGTTGTATCCAGTTGGCTGATGGAAAAAGGCCTGTGAACAGTACAACAGTGGAAGTGCACGGTGTGTGAGATTAAAATCAGAGGAATCAATACTTTCTGCTAAAGTTTGTACAGACAGGAAGTGGTTTTTTGAAGAGCAAGAAGATGACGCAATGAAGGGATTTAAAAATGAGGACGACTATAAATTACATTTATACATACATACAACAGACCTATGACAACTTCTTAAAAGGTATTCTTATGAAGGTAATTTATTTGTCCCAATGCTATCTTAATCACTAGCAACTAAAATTTTCAAGACAATGATAGCTAAAAGCCAATCCTTGTGAATAAAGTAACAGGATCGCAAAATGAACCAGAATGGTTACAATAATCTAGATAAAAGTTATATCAAACATTAAATAATTAAAACTAAAATATTTGTAATAAACACAAATGTTGTGCAATGAACAGAAAACAGTTCTGCCTTAAAACATATGATGGCGAAAGATCATTGATAAAATATTAATGACTGGACCAAGGACACTGCCTCCAAGATTTCCTGCAGCATTATCCTTGGGTTGGGATCATTGATGTCCACAACCACAGCCATCTTCTCCCTGCTTTTGCTTCTGTATTTTCAACCCTTGCAGAAAAATAAGGCAGAACATTGCAGTGATGTTTCAGATAACACACTCTTATGTTCTGCTCATGATCTGCTCAGACAATGATAAAGAAACTGGAAATGTTTTCGTGATATTGGAGCATGAGCACATTAATTGTAAGTGTGGGACTTCTCATGGACTCTTCTCCTACTGCCTCAGATGGGCAAGTTTCCAGTATCTTCATTAACTCTTGTTAATGGACATTCACTGTTTTCCCCACTGTAATTTTCCCCACAATTCTTCTTGCATGAGAACAGAATGGTTGTTATTTTCAGTTGTGGTCCTGTTTATTTCAAAACTATTGGAAAAATCATATTAAATCTCTATTGATTGTACAAAAATGGGCCAGATCCTCAGCAGCAAATGGTGAGCTGTTCATCATTTTTGGGCTTTAGAGCCATTTAGCAGTCTCAATTTGTGCACTGATACTGTAATTGCCTGGTAAGTTTAAATGTTTAAGTTTGCTTCTGCATTTTTGCGGTTCATATCAGTCTATTGTCTACAAAGTTTAAATACAGATGAATAACTAGTTTTTGCTGACAGACCTAGCTTTGCTGACTTTTTAATGTCACCAAAATTCCAGCAGGGGGACTATGGCACAGAATTTTCAGGCTGAAACGTAATGTCTACAGTAAAGTCAGCTACAGCTTTGTGACAGTATCAGAGATCGATGAGGATATATTGTGTCCTTAATTGAATGCTTCACCAAAAAATATCCACCCAACCCCTACCGTCCTCCTCAAATAACATTGTTTAGAAGTTGCAGCTGTAAAGATAACTGAAAGTTGTCAAGTCTAGTAAATTTCTTTAACACCTACATGATATCTGTCAACCTCCGACACACATTTGATTGCATTCAACTTCATGTGGTAATAACAAAACTCATCACATCTGGCTTCTCTGAAAAATGGCTCAATGAAATCCTATTAGCTTAGTTGACAGTCAAAAGTTGAAGGTCAAAAGCACCTTAATAAATATCAGATTATAAACCACTGTCCCAGAAGATCTCATTCCCAGCTTCTGCTCAGTCTTTGTCAATGATTTAATCTGACTTATAGAAGACAGAATACTTTGCTGTGATAATGTCTGTACAATGCCTTGCAAAACAATTGATAAAACAGAATTTCAATCTTCGATGACTGTCACAGAATAATTCTTAATTTAAACTGAATAAATCTTAACTCAAATGAATAGAAAAGAAATGTATTAAGAACCACAAATTATAATGGAAATAAATACTTAAGGACATTCATTAAATAGCCCAGCAAAATGACACCTTACAGCATTATGCTAGTCAGGAGACTAACTAAACTGTATGAATCAGCAAGCCATTTAGGTTATGAACTTCTAGCTCTAAAGGGAAATTACTCCACATATTTAGCATAATCAAACATTGAAACATGCTGCTCTGCATTTATTTTATTAGTATTTATATTATTAGCAATATGGTAAAGATAGACTAGCTTTACTATGCATTCCCAAAAGAATATTGCTTTATCTTGCTGTTCCAATATGACTTTAAAGAACATGGCACTGTTTTAGAGGAATGTTTGTAAGTTGTGAGAATTGACCAAGGGTCACAGAATAGGGTCAAGGAGTCAAAAGCAGTGGATTGAGGAACAACAATTTATATACAGCATTTGTCAGGATAGATCTAGTACACTTAAGACTCAAAACAGAGGGAAATGGCTTACTGGCCCCAGATCAGACAAATGAATGATAAGGCAGAACAGTTTGATCTTTGCAGTAATTATAACATCTTTGGCCATGTCTCAAGCTGGTTGAGATGTTAAGCTGAAGCTAGAATCGATCAACTTTAGGGAGATTTTGTTCAGCTACTAACTACCTCATTTTTGCCTTGCACTCATCAGGACTGAAATGCAAGAAAAGCAACTTTAGAAAGGAACCAACAATTTACACAGCATGTGAAAAGAGCGCTGATTGTTTGGACTATGGTTCTGATGAGTGCAAAATGAAAAACTTTGCCTTCATGTTTCTTTCAGTAATGTGTAAGACACATACTGCTAAGCAATTATTTATTTAAATACATTTCCATACAATTGTTTATACACAGACAAAAAAATCACTTAAGGCAGATCTCATCTAAACTCCAGTTCTGAGGTAGTTTCTTTGTATAGTCAATGTGTCACCTTCTGTCAGAAGGTTTGATAAATACACAATTCATGAGGGCCGTACTCAACCTTGTATCAGATCCTGCACAAAAGCCTGGGTGAGGTCTCGTGATGCAGTGGTATTGTCCCCACCTCTGGGCCATAACTCCAGGTTCAAGTTCCACCCCAGGACCTGATGGCCACAGCAGGTTGATTAGCACTCTGTACATCCTTCTGATACACCTACGACAAGTGATAAAAGCTGGAAATCTTCCTGGTCAGCCACAATCATGTGGTGGTCACATGTAACAGATTGCCCATGTTAAAATACTCCACATGCACGTTATTGCAATGAACACGTGTCATCCTTGTTCTGAGAGACAATCACATACACCCACAAAGTTCTGAGATAGCAAGAGATGCAGATGCTGCAGTCAGAGATAACACAGTGTGGAGCTGGAGGAGCACAGTGGGCCAGTCAGCATCAGAGGAGCAGGAAAGCTGATATTTTGGGTTGGGACCCTTGTTCAGAAAGGGGGAAAGGGTGGGGAGCTCTGAAATAAATAGAGAGAGGAGGGGTGGGGCTAAGGAAGGTAGGTGGGATGATGATAGGTGAGTGCACGTAGGCAGTGGTCGGGATTGGTCAGTGAGGTGGGAGTGGTGGATTAGTGGGAGAGAAGATGGACACGTTGTGTCAGGTCAAGGTGGCAGGGATGAGGGGGAGGGTTGGTCATGGGAAGATTTGGAAACTGGTAATGTCCACATTGAGACCATTGGGTTGTAGGGTCCCAAGGCGGAATATGAAGTGCTGCTTCTCCAGTTTCCAGGTGGCGTCATTATGACACTGGAGGATGCCCAGGATGGATGTGTCACCCAGAGAGTGGAAGGGGGAGTTGAAATGTTTTGCGATCGGAAGGTGTTGTTGTTTGTCACGTACAGAGCGCAGATGTTCTATGAAATGGTCTCCGAGTCTCCACTTCATCTCACTGATGTAGAGGAGGCCACATGTGGTGCAGCAGATGCAGTATACGTTCTGTATATGTTCCCACAAAGTTCTGTTACTATGTAACATATCTGGTCACCTTTCCCTTGTGAAGAACGTTTATCACAATGGATAAAGTTTAATATCAGATCAGGTTGCTGAGGAACTTCACTGAACTAGACAAAGCTACCACTCAATTTTATATGGCCATTATGTCTTTCAAAAGCACTTTTAAAAAATAAATTGGAGATTGGTCAATCTATGAAACAACTGAGCTATTTTAAAAACCATTCATGTTACTTAATATTAATTTCCCCTGATTTTATTCTGTCCCTATTGCTTCCTCAGAAATGTTAATGCCAATTAAGAATCTTAATAAAATAAGTTCAAGTTACAAAATAGACAGTGTGGAAAACAAGATCAAGCTCCATTACTTTTAGCCACAACTTAGGGGATTGGACCTTTGAATGTCACCAATCTACATTCCTAATATCTACACAATGTTGTTTTATAATTGGTATTTGCATTGCTAAGGAGCATGTAACACATTATTTCATTTTTGTGTTGTTATAAAGCAGAGGTCAACCCCCCTGCCCCCACTTTGATAGCTAAAACCAAAACACCTCGAGAGGCTCGCCTCACCCTATAAACTGTTCAAAGAAGTGTGAAGGCTGGTAAAAGCTGCCCCTCACCCTCAAGCTGTTACAAAGGGAACAAACTTCTTTCACTTTCTCTATAATAAACAAGTAATAATTTATTTACCTAACAGTGAACAAATGAACTGAACCATTAACAAACCAAACAATTCCCCCTTAAGTACTAACTATTCCCAATAAAACAAAATTCTAATGGTATGCTGTTCCAATAAATATAAGCCCCACAAATATAAAGTAAAATAATAAAAAAAATTAAAACTTAATCTTTCGAAATTACAGCGAGGATACATCTTCTGAAATGTTCTGTGCCTTCTCAGCTGATCTTCAGTCAGGAATGCCTTTCTCTGTCGAATTCTTGTGTCAGGAATATTAGCCAAGAGTGCCACTGTACCTTTAGTTAGATGATGGTTACTCTGAGAGCTTAGAGAATTCTATGAGAGCCAGTGATTTTCTCTTTAGAGCTGATGGTTGTTAACTCTATCAGATGGCAGTTACTCTGCCACCAATTTTTAAAGGCTCTCTTCTTTTATATCCTTGATGACATATCAATTTCTTATGATAGTGTTGGTCCTATGTTGTCAAAACCATCAGATATAAATTTAATTGCTTTTTAGTCTCCAAGTGCCTAGTTTAAATTAATTGGCTGATATTCAAACTGGTTGCATTGCTAACAAAATAAAACTGCTGCCTGGATTATTAACCATACAGCCTTTGATACAAATGTTTTGATTTCAGGAGCTCTCTATGCATCTGCAATTCATAAGCTGCCCACAGATTTTTTTTTAATCTCCAAGCACAGAAAAAGCACATCATCTTTTAAAGGGGCCATGCACTGCTTTCCCCATAGCATTTTACAAACATAAATATTTTAAAAACATCAAATTCTAATGTCCTGCCTTCCCATCTGTAAGTACCACACCCAACTTTTTCCAGCCAAAGCGTAATGAATTTAATTGTCCATCAACCAGGCCATTAGGCAGAACGTTCCAATTTTCAGAAAAAAATCTCATATTCCTTCTTCGTCATGGCTGGGATGGTGTCAGTGGCTGGGATGGTGTCAGTGGCTGGGATGGTGTCAGTGGCTCAGTAGTTAGCACTACTGCCTCTTAGCTCCGGGTTCCTGGATTCAATTCCATCCTCAGTTAACTGTCTGTGTAGAGTTTACACATTCTTCCCGTGTCTGCATGGGTTTCCTCCTGGCGCTCCAGTTTCCTCCCACAGTCCAAAGATGTGCAGGCTAGGTGGATTAGCCATGGGAAATGAAGGGATTGGGTCTGGATGGAATGGCCTTCAGTGGGTAGGTGTGGAATTGATGGGCCAAGTGGCCTGCTTCCACGCTGTAGGGATTCTATGTTCATCAGCTATTGAGATATTTCTAATCAGCTCAGCTGTTTTTGAGAATGCTGGTGTTGTATCTCTTCAAGCAGCCTAAAAACCTTGAGTGTACATTTCTAAGAAAGGGAGAAATGTATGAGAATGCTGAAAAAAAACTCAGCAGAGATGCAGTTGAGACCAGAGATGCTGTCAGACCTGCTGATCATTTACAACATTTGCTGTTTTTATTTCAGATTTCTAGCATTTTGCAGTGGCTTTTGGAGAAATGAATAAAGACAGATATCTAACTGAGGCACAGAAAATGAAATGGGATTATAAAAAAGGAAAATAAAATGCTAAAAATGTAATTATTTATTATAGTCATCTAAGTGAAAGATTGTTTTAATGTTAAGTGCGAATGGAGTTAATTAATTTTTGTTATGAATGAGGGTAGACTGCCATCTTGTGGCTTTCTGTGATTTATGTGTTTACCTTGGAACAGAAGTATTCCTATCTAACAAAAAAACTATATTGAATATTGACAAGGGGAAAGTGATGAATATTGCATGTTTAGAATCACGTGTAACATGCATCACTTGCCCCTTGTCCATATTCAGTATAGTGGAAATAGGTGGTCTTTGCACTGAAGAAAATATGAGGCCAGATGCTTAACTTAGAGTCGAACAGAACATCAAGGTTATGAACACTGGTGGAATCTAAGAGAGAAGCCGGGGAGGAGGATGGAGTCAATAGAAAGGATATCGATTTTATAGTGAAATCAAAGACCATAGCTTCACTTTCCCTACTTTTAACATAGAATCAAGAAGGTTGTCTTTTCCATATCATCTGAATGCTGACTCTTTGAAAGAACAATCTATTCAATTCCACTCCTCTGCTCGTTGCCTGTTGCCTTACAAATTCCTCCTTTTGAGTATATATCCAATTCTCTTTTGCACCTCACCATTGAATTAGCATCCATTATGTTTTCAGACAGTGGATTTCAGATGACAACTTTCTGCTTTTAAAAAACTCCTCATTTCCCACTCATGCCAGATTTTTCTGCCAATTATCTGAATCCTACCAGGGGAAGTAGTTCTCCCCGTCTATAAAACCATAACATATAGGAGCAGATTTAGGCTATTTGGCCCATCAAGTCTGCACCGCCATTCAATCATGGCTGATATGTTTCTGAACCCCATTCTCCTGCCTTCTCCCTCAAGCCCTTGATCCCCAAAATGGTGCAGGGTTCTTTCAGCATGGTTTTGAACTAGGAACCTTGTGTGGTAGGCAACTATGATAACCACTACACTGCAGAAACACATCTAGTCTGTCAAATCATCTGATTATTTCGAACACTTCTTTCAAATCTCAAATTAGCTTTCTCATCTTTAAGGAGAATGATTACAGTTTCTCTAGTCACTCCATTTAAATAGTCCCAAAATCATCCGGTAAATATTCCCTGCACATCCCCTGACTTTCTTCCTAATATGTGGTGCCCAGAATTAGACACAATACTTTAGCTTAGGCTAACTAGATAAATGGGTGGACAGATGGCAGGATAATTATTGTGCTGAAAATAATCATGGCAGATGCCAAATTGTAGTGACAATAAACAGAGCGAGTAATTCTAATTCATGGCATAGTTGTAGGCAATCATTAAAAAAAAGTATAAATCAGTAAAAGGATTGCGCAATTATGATTATTTAAAAATAAACAGAGAGCTAGATCTTCTGCTTTTTTGCCTAACAGTGAGTTGTGCCATGTTTATTGGAGTGATTATCACCTCAAGGTCCAGTGAGATATCTTGCAGTGTCTTATTAAACATAACTCATGTACCTATCTTACCCCTAAGAATTCCCTCATGTCTCCATCTTACCACTCACCATTTACAGAGCATGGTGTCACTCACTAGATATCAGCTGAAGGACCAGCATCCCTGGTGGTGACGCCATATTTAAAAGCCCACTATGCACCCAGATAAGCACTGGAATTCCAGAGCTTGAATCTGAAAAGTGGCTGAGAAGGGTGTGGTGGTGCTACAATTCTCTGACAGAGACAGGAGTGGTTGTTACAAACAAGGGATGTCCTCTTCCTGGAGGACAGGCAGAGGAGACTGTGCCACCAGACCCTAACCACCTGGTCTGAGATCAAACCCCAGTTGTGTAGTCCCAACCATCCAGAGGAATGGCCAGCAGTGTTGTAAGAAGGTCAATGACCTTCTCCACTCTGCCAGGGTAAGTGCCACACTCTTTTCTTTTCAACCTGTTCTCACCGACCCAACTTCTGAGACCACAAATCCTGCATGTCTTCTGCTCTGCCTACTCATTGGCTCAGGATTCCTCCTCACCTGGACCAAAAGTAACAGCTATGCCATTCACTTTCATCTCCCTTAATACCTGCTTTTCTGACATTCCAGGAGAAATTGGGCAGAATCAGGACAGATAATGGGCTGCCCAGTATTCGGCTACTCACTCCATATGTGGAGAAGGTTCTGTCTCTGTACACCTGAATGGCTGACCCACCATGTCTAGGCCCCTGGACTGGTATCAGATGCTGCCTTTGATTTACTGTGCCAAGACCCCCTGAGCGAAAATTATCTCCCTTGACTTGAGTGACAACTGCTGACAACCTTGGCAAGCTTCCTGGCATTGTGTCTGCACCAAACATCACAGCAATGTTCCAGTACTATGAACCTTGTGTCTCTTGTTGAAGGCTAAAGCGCAAAAAGGCAAGGTGAGGCATGGATGCTGTGAGCATCTAGGCAGGCTCAGAGTGAGCAAGCGCTATGAGAGCAACCACACAGGCTGGATATGCACCCTGGTCTGATCAATAAACTGGGTATGTGCCCCTGAGTACTCACTATTAATGTAGCAGCATTACAATGGTAGTTGCCTGTACAGACTGAGGTGCAGCGTTGAATGACAGAAGTACACTAAGTAGATCAGAGATGTGCTAGGAGGGTTCTTAGAGACTGGCACACATCAGATGCCAATGTCCATGGACATAGGGTCCATGTGACTGGTGCCCATGGAACATGCCCTGAGACGTTAGTGCCCAGTGTCCAACATGGAAGTCCTTTGGAGCAAGCAGTGAGCTGAAGTCACCAGATATTCAGTCTGATGTCCATGTCAAAAATTCTCAATGTCTTGCTCATTCGACACATTTATTAAGGTAGGAAGCATCACATTCACACTACCTCCCACCACCAACATACAGTGGCAGAAATGTTTGCCATCTATAAAATGCGTTGCAAAAATTTACCAAGGCTTCTGAGACAATACCTTCCAAACTCACAACTAGTACCATCTAGAAGGACAAGGGCAACAGATACATGGGAACACTACCACCTGCGTGCTTCCCTCCATCCTGTACTTGGAAGTATATTTCCATTCCTTCAGTGTTGCAGAATCAAAACCCTCCCTAACAACACTGAGTGGACCCATGCCAAATGTACTGCAGCAGTTCAAGAAGTTCACCTTTTTGAGGGCAACCAGATACAGTAAACAAATACTAGCTCAGCAAGCTAAACCTACATCCTATTAATGAATAAAACAAAACACAGTAAAAAAGGTACAAAAGTGAGAAGAAGAATCAAAAAGACAATTCTTCAGGGCATTGAAGGACATCATTCAGGACATATTGATAATGACATGGATTCAATATGCAGGAGGCACAGATTATAGATTTTGGGATGATATGTAGTTAGTGTAGAAGTGAGCAAACCATAAAAAAATAGAATTAGAGAGTTTGCAACTGTACTGTGATTAGGGGCTTGTTCAAATTCCATTGTCAGAGTGGGAGAAGGAATATTAGCAAACTACATTGCAGATGTGAAAAGAAATGGTTCAGTGATACCTCAGATTCACAGAGCGTACCTGTCATTAGACTTCAACAATACCTCAAGGTTCCACACAACCAGGCTATGGCAAAAGTAACAGCAAGTCAGGGAAAATGGAATCAACGGTATTGGCATGCATTTGGAATCCAAAGAGAATTAGTTTGGTATTATAATCATTAAACTGAAAAACCATTTTGGATTATCCAAGGTCTTAAGTGAAAGATATCGTTGATGATGGTGACAACAGTCAATGTGGCAATTATCACAGGTGATGATATAATTAATTGAGATGATGGAATGTGGAGTCCACCAGAGCTAATAGTATACACATGGGAGAATTAAGAGAAAGCAGATTCTAGAAGAATAACAGAATGCTTTTATTTTGCACATGAGTAAATGAAGCCCTCATGTTTGTTATCTGATGATTAGAATAAATGGTGCCATGGAAGGTGGTGAGAGCAAATTATTTGTTATAAGGAGTTTGTAGTTTCTTCTGAAATCTAGAGTGAATTAGGACAATAAGAGCAATGTGGAAAGAGTCTCCATTTTTTATATCGAATAATCTACATCAAATTTTCAAAACCAATTCTTTAACTAACTCAAAAATGATTCCTTTATTATAAATAAACTTATTCTATAAATGATTATTAAAACTGGTTTAAAACCAAACTATATTTGGGAATTAAACAACATCCCCTTAATCCCGAGTAAACACATTTATATAACAAACAAAATAATGCAGTTCTACAGAGATTATATGTGTTTTAAAAGGAAAGCAAAAGAAATTAGCCCTCTCCTCACCCTCATGGGCCAAGGGTTTGAACTCAAAAGGTAAAATGATTATGATTCCCCATTAGAGAGTGGTGGAAAATCTTCAGACCAGACTACGCATCAGATGGAAGATCAGTTGGACTTAGATCTTTGAATAGAAGTGACAGTTCATTTTTCAGGGTTTATGAAGTAATGATATTTGAAGCTTTCTCGGGTTATTAGAAATACTTCACAAAGAGAGATCTGTACATCTTATCTTACTGTAAGGTTCCACCTCACTTCTTTTAGCAGAGAGACAGTCTTTTTTTTGTTAGAAGCTTTAGAGAGCTGTTCCTTCTATTGACATATCTAGGTTTCCTGGAAAAACAGAAACCAACTCCAGATCAATGTTGCTTGGTACCCTTCTGTACACAGGACCCATCTCTTCCAAATCAAGCTTCTTTAGCAATTAAAGTAATAATCCCAATCTCTTATCTTTCTTAAAAAGCTTTGTTTGTCTTCTTTCTAAAGTTACTTGACTTTTTTCAGTAATTATCAGGCAATTCGTAATCCGTATTACTTTGGATATAATCAAGAAATCCCTTCAAACCTTGTTAAACTCTTTTTAATCCAGACTGTCCAAATATTTCCATATTACAGTTCCTCATAGTCCTTAAAATTTAGATATGTATTGCTAACATCAGTAACCCTAGGAAATAGCAGATGGTGATAGAATGATATTTGAATCCCCATTAGAGGGAAAGGGCCAAGTAATGCATACTTCTACCAGATATCAGTCACCCCGATTTAACTGGTTTTATATCTTGACTTTATCTTAGACCTGAAACACAGTTTTCATGTCAGTCATCCGGTTTTTCATCCCAACAGCTGCAACTGTTTTCTCACTCAATGGTGGGTGGATCCATCTTGATGCTAGAAGCCTTATTCCCACAGGGAAGTCCAGCCTGACAACTTTCAAAACAATTTCAAATTGTTAACTAGCTTAAAGAAACTACATCTGCAAATGATGCTGTTTGACATACGCCAATCTTTTGTGATTAAGAGGTGTATCTGAGAGAAAATAATGAATTCAGTCTCTGACCCAGTCACAAAATTTCTGATGTAGCTTACAATGGACACAGGTATATCCTCCTGAACCGTGGCTCATCTCTTTGCCACGAATTACAGGTGGAACATATTAAGCACATCAACCTGATCATTTGTTCAAATGGTGATTGAGTTACAAACAATAATAAAAATGTCAATTTCCTTATCATTGTTTGTGTATTCTTTATTTTGGATCAGATTGTTCTGAACTTAAAAAAACTTAAATTAAAAAATGTTTTGTTTGTTTTTAAAAAAAGTATGAAGAAGGAAAAAGAAGGAGAAACCCCAATTACAAGAGTGTTGACCTCTCTGAACTGGAATGGGAAGACAAGGATAACATTGTAAGTCCCTGTTTAGTTTTGATGTTCTTTAGACTGCGAGATCATAGGTCAAATTTTCACAAAGTCAAGAGGTTTCCATGAGCAATTAAAAATTTTGGAGGGACCTAGATGCAGAGATGATGTTACAGTTCTTTATAAGAATTTGCAAAAGAATTGACACTGTGACACATACACAACCAGATTCCAAAAGCTTAGTCTAAACAAGAAATGCCTATGAAATGTTTTAAAGAAGGAAAGAGAGATTGAAAGGCAGACGGATTTAAAAAAGCTATTCTTAGAGGTTAGGGTCCAGGTAATTGAAAGCACAACCATCAATGATGAAGCGATTACAATTGGCAATATTTGAAAAAAACAGAGTTGACAGAACAGACACCTTAGACCTCTCAGTCTGGAAGAAATTACTGAGATAGGGAGGATTGAGACATTGGAGCAATTTGAAAACAAAGATGAGAATTGTAAAAGGCAAGCATCACTTAGTTGGAAGCCAAAACAGGTCAACAGGCACGAGAGAGATGGACAATCTGGACTTGGTGCAAATTGGGACATGAGCAACAGAGTTTTGATTTTCTTCAAATTCATGGAGAGTAGAACGAGGGAAATTGGCCCAGGTGCATTATAATAATCAGGTCTAGAAGTAACAAAAGCCTGGAAAACAATTTGAACACCATCATTCCTCATCGTTCCCCAACCCAGCACCGCCTGCTTCTATCTCCTTCCCAAAATCCACAAACCTGACTACCCTGGTCGACCCATTGTCTCCGCCTGCTCCTGCCCCACCGAACTTATCTCCACCTATCTCGACTCCATTTGCTCCCCCTTGGTCCAGGAACTCCCTACCTACATCCATGATAACACCCACGCCCTCCACCTCATCCAGAACTTCCAATTCCCCGGTCCACAACACCTCATCTTTACCATGGACGTCCAGTCCCTATACACCTGCATTCCCCATACAGATGGCCTGTCCCGCAGGCTCGACCAGTCCCCCTCCACTGACACCCTCATCCGCTTAGCCGAACTCGTCCTCACCCTCAACGACTTCTCTTTCAATTCCTCCCACTTCCTACAGACAAAGGGCGTGGCCATGGGTACCCGCATGGGCCCAAGCTACGCCTGCCTCTTCGTAGGTTACATGGAACAATCCCTCTTCCGTACCTACACTGGCCCTAAACCCCACCTCGTCCTCCGTTACATTGATGACTGTATCGGCGCCGCCTTGTGCTCCCACAAGGAGCTCGAACAGTTCATCCACTTCAGCAACACCTTCCACCACAACCTTAAGTTCACCTGGACCATCTCCAATACCTCTCTCTCCTTCCTGGACCTCTGTCTCCATCTCTGGCAACCACCTAGAATCCAATATCCATTTCAAGCCCACCGACTCCCGCAGCTACCTAGAATACACCTCCTCCCACCCTACTTCCTGCAAAAAATGCCATCCCCTATTCCCAATTCCTTCGCCTCCGCCACATCTGCTCCCAGGATGAGGCATTCCACTCCCGTACAACTCAAGTGTCCTCATTTTTCAAGGACCGCAACTTCCCCCCCTCAGTGATCAAGAACGCCATCAACCGTGTCTCCCGCATTTCCTGCAACTCATCCCTCACACCCCCTCCCCACAATAACAACCAAAACAGAATCCCCCTCGTCCTCACGTACCACCCCACCAACCTCCGGATCCAACGCATCATCCTCTGACACTTCTGCCATCTGCAATCCGACCCCAACACCAAAGACATTTTTCCCTCCCCACCCTTATCTGCTTTCCGGAGGGACCACTCTCTCCGGGGCTCCCTTGTCTGCTCCACACTCCCCTCCAGCCCCACCACACCCGGCACTTTTCCCTGCAACCGCAGGAAGTGTTACACCTGCCCCTATACCTCCCCCGTCACCCCCATCCCAGGCCCCAATAAGACTTTCCACATCAAGCACATCTGCTAATGTGGTATACTGCATCCGTTGTTCCCATTGTGGCCTCCTCTACTCCGGGAAACCAAGCGGAGGCTTGGGGACTGCTTTGCAGAACACCTACGCTCGGTTCGCACTAAACAACTGCACCTCCCAGTCGCGAACCATTTCAACTCCCCCTCGCATTCCTCAGACGACATGTCCATCCTGGGCCTCCTGCAGTGCCACGATGATGCTACCCGAAGATTGCAGGAACAGCAAATCATATTCCACTTGGGAACCCTGCAGCCCAATGGTATCAATGTGGACTTCACAAGCTTCAAAATCTCCCCTCCCCCTACCGCATCCCAAAACCAGCCCGCCTCCCTAACCTGTCCTTCCTCCCACCTATCCCCTCCTCCCACCCCCTCCCTACTAACCTCTTCCCGCCCCCTTGACCTGTCCGTCCTCCCTGGACTGACCTATCTCATCCCTAACTCCCCACCTACACTCACCTTTACTGGCTCCATCCCCGCCTCTTTGACCTGTCTGTCTCCTCTCCACCTATCTTCTCCTCTATCCATCTTCTATCCGCCTCCCCCTCTCTCCCTATTTATTTCAGAACCCCCTTCCCCTCCCCCATTTCTGAAGAAGGGTCTAGGCCCGAATCGTCAGCCTTCCTGCTCCTCTGATGCGGCTTGGCCTGCTGTGTTCATCCAGCTCTACACCTTGTTATCTCAGATTCTCCAGCATCTGCAGTTCCTGCTATCTCTGAAACAAGGTTGCCAACAGTCTGGTTCAGTCAAAGACAGTTGCCAGGGAGGGAGGTAGTTTGGTCACAAGGGAATGTTACTTATGGCAGGGCCTGAAGACAATGGCTTCTGTCTTCAATATTTAGTTGGAGGAAATTTCAACTCATCCAGACCTAGACTTGATAATAGCCAAGGTCATGGAAAGCACAGGATAAATCAAGAGAAACAATTTAAAATGTAGAAAACTTGAAATCAAATTTAAAATGAAGGTGTTTGAAACGTAGACAGAAAATGCTGTCTCAGTGCAGCATGTCCATCAATTCCAAATTGTAAAAGGACTGGAAGAGGTACTGCTGCTTCATCTCATCAGCATGTGCTCGGATTAATTTGCACGAACTAACTCACTCCCGGAAAACTCAATTCGTCTCCTGAAGTGGATAGCATGAGTTTTAACGTTAATTTTTCTCCCCATATTAAGAAACCTCTTGAGAGCAAAAAATTGACTGAACATGTTTTGTTCAATTGTAGACCACTGTCATTAGTAAAAGCAATAGTTCACTTTCCCTTCAGAGCTTCTATAAGAGTATTAATAATTTACATTATTTTATAGCTGCGTAATGGTATGGTAAATCGCAAAACAGGAAAATTTTCCATGGAGGTGAAAAAGACTGTTGAGAAAGGGGTAAGACATTTCTTTTTCTCAGATGATAAGCAAAAAACTTTAAAATAAGATATTTAATCACTAATGCTGAAGTTGTCCTAATACTTTTAAAAGGAAAAAAGTCATTCGCTCATGAATGCTTTGATTTATTTAATGGCACACCTACGAATCTTGAATTGTTGTGAGAATGAAAGGTAAGATAAAGTATCTCTTTTCGAAATGAAATCTTTTGTATTGTGTGCCATTAGGAATTCACATCAAGTATCTGAATAGTAGTGATAATGTTTTTACAGGTCAAAATAAAAAGATAAAGGGTAATTTTAAAATAACCCACATTGTAGGAAATTGGTCAGATCCAATTTACTGCATATTTCATGCCCCATCTGATTTTACTATATAGTGACTTCAGTGGAAGTTTAATGATATTAAAGTGATCGAAAACATTTTACATTGATTCAACAAGATAATGCCAGAAATGGAAGACACCATTTTAAAAGACAGATCAGAGATATTTTAATTATTTCCATGGGGTAGAAATGTCTGAGTGGAGAGGTTTATAACATTTTGAAACTTTTAATGGGGTAAATTCCTCTAGTTAGCACCAAGGAACTATCACTAAAAGAATTCTTAGAGGTATATTAAGTGGGTGGAGCAGAGATCATTGCACCTTTGAAGAGAAAATTGAATGAACGTTTGAAGCAGAAGATATAACGCCATGTTTAGATTGTTAGCAGTGGTATTCATGTTGGATTGTTTTAACAATAATCTGGCACAGTCAGGGCAGACAAAATAACCCTCTTCAGTGCAGTGAACATTTATATTCCTTTTCTTTACAACTGAACATTTTTTGTGTAAACCCTGTAGCCAACTCAAAACCATTAACGCTATTTGTTTAAACTGTATTTCCACTGCTGATGTGCAATTGTCTCCAGGTCAATTTTATAAATATGCATTATAATTGTCACTTTCATGTTAATTGAACTTCTGATAGGCAATGTTCACATAAGAATGTTTAAAACGCTCAGATTACATTTCAGTATTCACTATTACTGTACAGGCAATGATAGCACAGTCAAGTAACTGCTCAAAAGGAATGTAGTACAAGTGCACTAAGCACTTGCTGGTGAACTTTGCTCTTTATGTATCGATTTATCCAGACCACTTGGCAAGTACATATTCCAGAGATACGTTCCGGTGGAGGAAGGCAAGATTAAAACTGTGATTTAGGATGCTGGCTGATCAATCATGGACAGAATATATAACAATGCTCTAACCACTTTTTCCATTTGAGTCATATTGTTAAGATTCCATTTTATGTTGGTTTAGGGTTACTTCCTTGGTATCAATCAATGATACAGACGAGTTTTTCCAGACTACATAAAAATATTTTTAAACTAACAGATTTACTGAAATTGCAATTATGTTTCAGCAAAGGTACCAGAAAAGTTGCATTAATCTTCTGCAATGGTCAAATGACAAGTATTGAAACAAAAGCACACAACAAAAGCATTTACAATCTCTACTAATTGGTAAAGTGCCAGTTACTACTACTACTGTGTTTTATTTTTCATGTTAGAAGCGAGTCTTAGTGATGACAAATGATTACTATTACACAGACATCAAAGGCACTCCATTCAGGTAGGTTTCATCATTTTCCTTATTTTCCAAGATTCTTTGGAATTAGATTCAAAATGATAAGAGCGTTTTTGGTAGCATCATGTAATTGTTTACAATCTCCTCTGTACAGTCTAGGTGTGGCTTTATCCAGAGGACATGGCAAGTACTTCCTCCAGGGAAATGTTACACTGGAAGAAGGTATGATTTAATCTATGACTTGGAGCAAAATTATTGTAATTACTCGAGAATACAAATGGAGAACAGTAGATTGTAGAAGTAAAAATATCCCCTATTTTGCCAAGTCATTTGATGATTCAATTCCTTCTCACAATTCGTGTTACCTATGTATATCTATGTGCAGACCATGAAAATAAAATAATTATCTTCTTCTTTGTTCCATTTCAACTCACCCCAAAGATGTTCTGCTGATGGTGTAACCTCTGAAAATCTGCTTATATATAATCATACAAATTCACTGTGATGATGTTTAACCTGAAACAGAAAGCAAATTTTGTAATTTATTTACAATATCTGTGGGATTCATAATAGTTTTAAGAATGTTTGGAAAGAACTTGAGCTTACATCAATTACAAAGGAATCAATTGTAATTTTCTTCGGTAATGAGAAACACTGTTTCGTACCACCTGGCAACTCTTGACCGGGAACCAGTACCAATCATACAGAAGTTATGACAGACAATAAGTGACCAAACACAAAGGAGAGCTTGAAGCTCAATAATTGAATGGGTGAAAGTGATCAGTACACAGGATGTAGACACAAAGAGAACTTATAAATAGCCTAGAAAAAGGGGCACAGGATTTACGTAAGAATAAGACAGCAAATCTCTCCAAAAGTATCAATTTTCTCTTTGGCAGTGAAAATAAAAATATATAGACACTCATGTGGAAGAGAAGTGTAAACAAGCTAAAAGAAACTATTTATTAAAATATGATGCAAATAGCTTAGACATGTACAGGAGTTTTAGGTTTCTATAAAAGGGGCAGTTTATGAGTCAGCTGCTGTTGGTTGGGCAGTTGTAAAGGAATTTTGGAAAACTGCGCCATCAAAACTAACATGACCTAATTTAGACAGGGCCAGGAGACATGCACTATCTTGGTCCAAACCATATCTGGAGACCTGGGATGGTGTATCTTTGCTGGTAAATGAGAGTTAAGTGCCAAACCCGTTGAGTTAGAAAGTACTGTATCAGATTACACACTTTGCCACATTCATGCAACGAATTGCTATGGTTTTGTGAGATGTATCTTTCTAATATCTGCTATTTAAAGTGAAGTTTGTCTTTTTGAAATATTATTTGCTTGTTGATTCATGTCTGTTCATGTAAAAGAAAAAAAATGTTACAAAAATGCAGTCTCAGTTGATGGTTCCTTCATTTGTGGGGTGGGGAGGAAACTTTAGTTATTTTGGTTTACACATGGGGATCATAATGAAACAGAGGGCTTGATTCGGGAATTGAACCAAGGAACTGAAATGGATTCACTGAAAACATCCCATGTTTAAACAAGATTTCATATCTGTTTTTCCCGTATGTGGGAAACCAACATGAATACCTTTGGAGGTTCAAGCCATTGTTGACAGAGACAATGTAACAATCAGAGATTTGAAACGGTTGACAAAAGTTGACTTACAGCCCATAGCAGCACACATAGGGATTAACACAAGAACAGGAACAAGACATACAGAAACCTTGAAGAAAATACTGCCAAACCTGCTGAGTTTCACCAGCCATTTTCTGTTTTTATTCCAGATTTCCAGCATCTGCAGTATTTTCTGTCAAAATATCCTGCTTCCTCCTCCCTCGGGTGATGATATAGTTTTCCAGTAATGGTCAATGCTGTTCACTTCAATGCCTCCTCAGTGGCATTTTCCATATCATGGGTAAAATAGGAATTCCCCTATTCCCTATTGGATTGATTGGCGACCATCCTATATCTCTTATTTTGGTCTCCTGCATAAATTGAAATAAGTTCTTGAAGTCTATCCGATCAAAGACCTTCATAATTCTAAAAACTCCCAATACATTACCTCTCTGCCTTCTCCTCTCTGAAGCAAAAAGAGCCTTGGCCTGTCAAATCATCCCTAATTATAAATATTATCATCTCCATTATCACAATCAAAGCCAATCATCTTTGCCGAGTCCAAAAATGGCTGATGAGTTCCATTTGGGATCTGCAAACTTTAAGGAATGTTGGAGGTTGGTTGACTTATGGAATGTACGGTTGTGTATTTTTAGTTCAGATCATGGATTGTTCATCACTGTTGATTGTCCTTTTTCTTTTGTCATCCTATGTCTCAAAATGCTACAATCCTTCCCACAGTCTTTGCCTCCATTTGGTTTGGTCCAGGCTGATGGTTTCCCAGGAATTGATGTCAATATTGCATTTTTGTTGGCATTCAGCACATCCTTGAAGTGCTTATTTTGTCTTACTCTGGTGTGCCCGCCATGACTGATCTGGAAGAAGAAGACTTAGTTCATGATAATACGTGAGCAGTAATCTTGTTAATGGATGCATTACAGAGCAGATCCCTTTTGGTGTTAAGATGAGAGTGAAACAAAATTGTCTCATGGCTCCCTACTCTCTGTTTCAACTTTCTTAGTTGCTTTGCTCCATTTTTTGTCATTCTTTCATGGCTTGTAAACCATTGGACTTTAAATTTAATTCATTTAATTCCATTTAATTCCAAGGTAAGAGCAATTCTTAACATCCTCTGCTGCAGAAAATTCTTAAGAAGAGTGAGCAGATGGAGGCCATTGTGCATATCGGTACCAACGTCATAGGCAGAGGAAGGGATGAGGTTCTACAGAGAAAATATAGGAAATTAAATTGGTGGTTAAAAAGCAGGACCTCAAGGGTAATAATTTCTGGATTATTCCTGCCATGTGATAGTGACAGTAGGAATAGGAGGATAGGGAGGTGAGTGCATCACTGAGGAGCTGGTGCAAGAGGCAAGGATTCAAATTTTTGCATCATTAGGAACTATTCTGTGGTAGAAATGACCTTTACAAGAAGGAGGGGTTGCACCTGAACTGGAGAGGGACCAATATCCTAGCAGGGAGATTTGCTTGTGCTACTAAAATGAGAAAGTGGGGTGGGGAGAATGTGGGAACAAAATAGAAGGTTGAGACTGCTGCAATAGTTAAGGAAAGAAAGTTAAATAGGCAAGCCGGGCAAGAGCATGGTAGAAAACAAAGTAAGGCTTATGAATTCAACTGTATTTATTTCAATGTAAGAGGCCTGGTAGATAAGGTAGATGAACTCAGGGGCATGGATGGGAACTTGGGACTGAGATATCGTAACTATTACAGAAACATTGCTGAGAGAGGGACAAGACTGGTTGTTCAATGGTCCAGGCTATACTTAGAGAGGATATTCCTGGGGGGTTGTCCAATTAAGTTATATGGTGGAACTGAGAAATAAGAAGGGGATGATCACCTTGATGGGATTGTAATATAGGCTCCCCAATAGTCAGTGGGAATTTGAGGAGCAAATATGTAGGGAGATCTCAGATATCTGTAAAAATAACAGGGTTGTAATGGTAGGCGATAGGAATTTAAGTATGTTTAAGAAAATTTTATCATTCGATATGTGATGTACCTACACGAGAAGGAGCAATATTTGATCTTCTCTTGGGAAATAAGGCAGGGCATGTGGCTGAGGTGTTGGTGGTGGAGCACCTTGGGACCAGTGATCATAATTCTATTAGTTTGAAAATAGTTATGGAAAAGGATAGGCTGATCTGAAAGTTACAGTTCTAAATTGGACCAAGGGCAATTTTGATGGTATTAGACAGGAACTTTCAAAAGTTGATTGGGGGTTGCTGTTTGCAGGTAAAGGGACATCTGGCACATGGGAAGCTTTCCAAAATGAAGTAACGAGAGTTCATGCACAGCATGCTCCTGTCAGTGTGAAGGGTAAGGCTGGTAGGTGTAAGGAATACTGGATGACTAAAGATATTGAGACTCTGGTCAAGAAAAAGAAGGAGCGTTGGTCAGGTATAAACAGTTGGAATCAAGTGAATCCTTGGGGGAGTAGGAGTACACTTAAAAGAGAAATCAAGAGGGTAAAAGGGGGACTGGAGATAGCTTTAGCAAATAAGACAGAGTTATAGAGTCCTACAGCACAGGGTCAGGCCCTTTGGCCCAAACAGGTCCATGCCAACCAAAATGTCCATCCACGCTAACCCCAGTTCCCTGCACTTGGCCCATATCCTTCTCAACCTTTCCTAGCCATGTATTCATCCAAATGCCTTTTAAATGTTGTTAGTGTACCCGCCTCAACCACTTCAGCTGGCAGCTTATTCTATATGCATACCACCCTCTGTGGAACAAAGCTGCTCCTTTGGTTCCCATTTATTCTTTCCCCTCTTACCTTAAGGTTAAGGAGAATCCGAAGAGATTCTACAAGTATATCAAGGGCAGAAGAGTAACTAGAGAGAAATTAGGGCCCATCTGTATGAGATTAGAGATCAGTAGGACTGTCTACGTGTGGAACCGCAGGAGATGGGTGAGGTACTTTCAGAATATTTTGCCTCAGTATTTACTGTGAAGAATGACATGGAAGCTAGGCAGCCTGGGGAAATAAATAGTAATGCCTTGAAAAGAGTCCACATTACAGGAAGTGCTGGATGTCTTAAAACACAAATAGATAAACCCCTGGGACCCGATCAGGTATATGTTAGAACATTCTGGGAGGCTAGAGAAGGGGCCCTTCTTGGGATATTTGTATAGTCACAGGTGAAGTGCCGGAAGACTGGAGGGTGACGAATATTATGCCATTAGTTAAGAAGGGATGTAAGGAAAGACCAGGGAACTATAAACGGGTGAGTCTGATTTCAGTAGTGGGTAAGTTGTTAGAGGGGCTTCTGAGAGATAGAATTTACATGCATTTGGAAAGGCCAGGACTGATTAGAGATGTGGGAACAAATTACTGCAGATGCTGGAATCTGTACTGAAAATAACAAATGCTGGAGATCACAGTGGGTCAGAAGCATCCATGTAGAGACAGCAAGTAAACATTGAGTCTAGATGACTTTTTAAAATCAGACATGAAGTGGTGTGGAGGGGACAGCATTTATGCTATAGTTTGGAGGTTGGGGGTAGTGGGTGTAGGGTGCTGGTGGAGAAAAGATGTTGATGGCTCAGATAAAGTGATTGGAATGTGAGAATGGCAGAACAGTGGTGTGTCTAACTGCCAGACTTGAAGGAGCAGTAACTGGGATCGGGGGAGGGGAGGACATGATAACAAGCTAAAAGGGAAGAAATTTAAAGATAAATAAAAAAAACGAAAGAACTGCGGATGCTGTAAATCAGGAACAAAAACAAAGTTGCTGGAAAAGTCAGCAGGTCTGGCAGCAACTGTGTAGAAAAAAAATCAGAGTTAACATTTTGGGTCCGGACTCTTCCTCAGAACTCCATAGAATAGGTAGAATCCCTACAGTGTGGAAACAGGCCCTTTGGCCCAGCAAGTCCACACCAACCTTCAGAGCATCCCATTCAGACCTATCCCCTTGTAACCCTCCTAATCTACACATCCCTGAACATTATGGGCAATTTCCCATGGCTAATCCACCTGTCCTGCACATCTTTGGATTTTGGGAGGAAACCGGAGCACCCAGAGGAAACCCACGCAGACACGGGGAGAATGTGCAAACGCCACACAGACAGTCACCTGAAGGTGGAATCAAACCCGAGTCCCAGGCACTGTGAGGCAGCAGTGCTAACCACTGAGCCAGTGTGTCACCTTGAGGAAGGAACTGAGGAAGGGTCACCGGACCTGAAATGTTAACTCTGATTTTTTTTTCTTCACAGACGCTGCCAGATCTACTGAACTTTTCCAGCAACTTTGTTTTTGTTCACAATTTAAGGTGTTGAACTCAGTATTAATTTAAGAAGGCTGATGAGTGTCTAGTCTGAAGATGAGATGTTGTTCCTCCAGTTTGTACTGTGATTCACTGGAGCATTGCGGCATGCTGAGAACAGACATGTGGGCATGCAAGCAGGGTGCTGTGTTAAAGTGACCGGCTACAGGAAGGTCAGGGTCATGCTTGCACGCAGACCGGAGGCGTTCTGCAAAGCGGCCACCCAGTCTGCATTTGGTTTCTGCAATGTAGAGTAGGCCACACTGGTTGCAGCGAATACAATGCACAAGATTGGAGGAGGTACAAATGAAATGCTGCTTCACCAGGAAAGACTGTTCAGGCCTTTGGATGGTCAACAGGGAGGTGGTGAAGGGGCAGGTGTTACTCCTTCTGCAATTGTATGGTAAGGTGCCGTGGAGAGGGGGTTGAAGTTGGTGTTTGTGGAATAGACTAGGGTGTCCCTGAATGAATGATCTCTGCAAAATGCAGACAGGGGTAGTGAGGGGAAGATGTGTTTGGTGTTGGCATTCTGCTGGAGTTGTCTGAAGTGACAGGAAATTATCCTTTGAATGCAGAGGCTGATGGGACGGAAAGTGAGGAGATGGGGGATCTGATCATGTTGTTGTGAGTGTTGGGAAGGGGCAAAGGTGGAAGCACAGGTGATAGGTCGGGTGCAGTTGAGGGCCCAGTCAACAACAATGGGTGGGAAACCATGGTCATGGAAGAAGTAAGCCATGTCAACAGTGCTGTTTAGAAGGTGACATCATCTGAAGTAGGCAAAGGAACTGGGAGAATGGGATGGAGTCCTTGCAGGACTTGGGGTGGGAAGAGCTGTAGCAAAGGTAGCTATGGGAGTCTGTGGCTTTGTAGTGGGTGGCAATGGACAGTTAATTCCCCAAAATGGAGATAGAGAGGTCAAGGAAAGGAAGGAAAGTATTGGAAATGTACAATGTGAAAGTTATAGAGTGGTGGAAATTGGAGGCAAAATGAATGACGTTTGGAGTAATACTGAGTTCAACACCCTTAAATTGTCAACCATTTCTTTCCTTTTAGCTTGTTATCATGTCCTCCCCTCCCCCAATCCCAGTTACTGTCCTTTCAATTCTGCCAAGAGACACACCATTGTTCTTCCATTCTCACATTCCGATCATTTTATCTGAACTACCAGTATTTTTTTTCCACCAGCACCCTACACCCACTACCCCACGCCCCCTCCTCCAAACTGTAACATAAATGCTTTCCCGTCCACACTTCAAGTCTGATAAAGAGTCATCTAGACTCAAAACATTAGCTTGCTCTCTCTCCCTGGATGCTGTCTGACCCGCTGTAATCTCCAGCATTTATTGTTTTCAGGAATGATTAGAGATAGTCATCAAGGCTGGTGTGTTGGAAGTCATGTCTTGCAAATTTGATTTTGTTTTTTTCTGAGGCTACCAAAACGATAGATGAAGGTAATGCGCCATCTACATGGATCGTAGTAAGGCCTTCAACAAAATCCCATATGGTATTCTGGTTAGTAGCATTAGATCACATGGGATCCAGGGAGAGATAGCCAATTGGATGCAAAATTGGACTGATGATAGAAAACAGCGGATGGCGATAGAGGATTGTTATTCGGAATGGAGGCCCATGACCAGCAGCATACTACAAAGGTTGTTTGTGGGTCCATTGTTCTTTGTTATTTATATCAATGATTTGGATGAGAATATAGGACGTATGGTTAGTAAGTTTGCAGATGGCACCAAAATTAGTGTTATAATGGACTGTGAAGAAGGCTAGCCAAGAGTACAATGGGAATTTGATCCGATGGGTGAATGGACTGAGAAGTGGCAGAAGAAGTTTAATTTAGGTAAATGTGAGGTGTTGCATTTTGTTAAAACAAACCAGGCTAGGACTCGCACAGTTAATGTAAGGGGCCTGGGGAGTGTTGTTGAGCAGAGGGACCTTGCGGTATGGGTTCATAGTTCCTTGAAAGTGGCGTTGCAGGTAAACAGGCTGGTAAAAGTGGTGTTTGGCATGCTTGCCTTCATTGGTCAGAGCATTGATTACTGGAGTTGGGACGTCATTTTGCAGCTGTACAAGACATTGGTGAGACCACTTTTAGAATATTGTGTACAATTCTGCTTGCCCTGCTATAGAAAGGATGTTATTAAATTGGAACGGATACAGAAAAGATTTCACAAGGATGTCGCCGGGACTGGAGGATTTGAGTTACAGGTAGAGGGAACAAAGAACATAGAACATAGAACAATACAGGCCCTTCGGCCCATGATGTTGTGCCGACCAATTATCCGACTAAGATCAAACTACCCTGCATACCCTACATTATACTATTATCCATGTGCCTATCTACGAGTCGCTTAAATACCTCTAATGTATCTGACTCCACTACCACTGCCGGCAGCGCATTCCACACGCCCACCACTCTGTGTAAGGAACCTACCTCTGACATCTCCCCTATACCTTCCTCCAATCACCTTAAAATTATGCCCCCTCATAATAGTAATTTCCACCCTGGAAAAAATATCTCTAGGTATTCACTCTATGCCTCTCATCATCTTGTACACCTCTATCAACTCCCCTCTCATCCTTCTTCACTCCAATGAAAAAGCCCTTGCTCCTTTAACCTTTCCTCATAAGACCTGCCCTCCAGTCCAGGAAGCATCCTGGTAAATCTCCTCTGCACCCTCTCTAAAGCTTCCACAACTTTTCTATAATGAGGTGACCAGAACTGAACACAATATTCCAAGTGTGGTCTAACCAGGGTTTTATACAGCTGCAGCATAACGTCGCAGCTGGGACTTTTTTCCCTGGAGCATAGGAGGCTGTGGGGTGACCTTATAGAGGTTTATAAAATCATGAGGGGCATAGATTAGGTCTGTTTTCCGAGGGCAAGGGAGTCCAAAACTAGAAGCCAAAGGTTTAAGATGAGAGGGGAACGATTTAAATGGGACCTGAAGGCTAATTTTTTTCACACAATGGTGGTGTGTGTATGAAATGGGCTGACAGAGGAAGTGGTAAAAGCAAATACAATTACAACATTTAAAAGACATTTGGATAGGTACATAAATGGGAAAGGTTTAGAGCGAATTGGTCCAAACATAAGCAAATAGAACCAGTTCAGTTCAGGATACCTGGTTAGCATGGACAAGTTGGACTTAAAGGTCTGTTTCTGTGCTGTATGACTCTATGGCTTCAATTACCTCTGTACCTGGGGCTCAAGGAAGAAAAGATTTATTCTGCTAGTGATTGAATAGAACTGTCCAGAATTGAAAGAAAAAGAATGAGAACTAACAAATAATGGCTGAGAAGAATAGAAATTAATAGTAGATGAAATATTTCAAAGTTTTCTATGTAGTCTGACAGCTGAATTTAACTTTACTGGGGACAATATAGCAGATGTTGACCTGCCACCAGTTATAACTAAATGGAAGGGAAAATCAAGTAGGAGGCAAAGGTTTAAGATTACTCACATGGAAAATTAAAGTTAGCCTGTTATTTTACTTCTGGTTGTGCCACCCAGTTTAGGAGATTAAGGAACAGTTCAATAATCATCTTCAATAATCACAAATTCACAAAAATGTCAATAAGGAAGAAAATGTAAATTCTGCAGATCTGCAAATTCTTTGTAAAGAGAGTGTCCAAAATACTAACTAGTTAAATATTTTGACAATTGCCAGTCATAAAATTCAAACAATAAACCTTTGTAATAAGCATTTCCATATAGTCAATATTTCATGAAAATCTCTTCCTGAAAGATGGTCATAAGGTGAAAGTGAGATTGAAAGCATGCCTGTAAAAATGAGTACAACAAACTAAAATAATGTGAGATTTCAGTGTTCACCCTCTCAGACTTTCAATCTCTCAGTCTCCTTGTCTCATCCATCTTCAACAGTGTAGTCAATTGTGTACCAGCCAAGTTGTCATTGTTACTTAGTAGCTGGATTGGCAAGCTGGCAATCAACTTGATAAATTTGTTGTATTATTTATGTATAGTTCAACAGTGTACACTTTACAGCTGCAATGTAACTACCATTACACATCTCAAAGCATTTTCAAAAAAAAAATCAATAGAAGTATACTTAGTGAAAATGGCAAATTAGATAGTTGACCCATAACACTGTGGAAAATTCAATCCTTCAAATTCTCAGAACATATGATCCCAATTGAACACTAATTTTTCATTGTAATTTCCATCCATTCCATTAGATCATACAGCATCTGGGCTACCATGAAAAATTCAAATATGTGAGTGCTATTTTAAACATTACTGACCATTATAGTGATACCAATTTGGTTCATAATTAAAAAATACAATCTGACTGGCAATAAGACCAGTTGTAAATACTGTGTAACAGACATTAGACCACACAGCCTTAATTATAAATTAAAGGTAGTTAAAATTTTTCATTGCAATTTCCATCCATTTCATTAGATCATACAGCATCTGGGCTACCATGAAAAATTCAAATAGGGTGGCACAGTGGTTAGCACTGCTGCCTCACAGCACCAGGAACCTGGGTTCATTTCCACCCTCAGGCAACTGTCTGTGTGGAGTTTGCATGTTCTCCCCGTGTCTGCGTGGGTTTCCTCCTGGTGCTCCGGTTTCCTCCCACAGTCCAAAGATGTGCAGGCTCGGTGGCTTGGCCATGGGAAATTGCCCATAGTGTTCAGGGATGTTTAGATTAGCTGTGTTGTACGGGGGATGGGTCTGGATGGGATGTTCTGAGCATTAGTGTGGACTTGTTGGACCAAAGGGCCTGTTTCCACACTGTAGGGATTCTATGAAAATGAGTTATATTTACACAGCGCTTTTCACAACCACTGGACATCTCAAATGTTTTACACCGAATGAAATGCTTTTGAAATTTAATTGCCCTTGTAACATAAGAAGGGGAGGCCATGGCCTAGTTGTTTTACCACTAGTCTATTAATCCAGAAACTCAGCCAATATTCTGGGGATGCAGGTTCAAATCCTAACAGATGCTGGAATTTGAATTCCATTTTAATAAAAACTGAAATTAAGAATCTACTGATGTTTTGGGGACCCGGGTTTGAATCCAGCCATGGCAGATGGTGGAATTTGAATTCAATCAATATTTGGAGTTATGGAGTCATGACCATGAAACCACTGTCGATTGTTGGAAAAACCCATCTCGTTCACTAATGTCCTTCAGGGAAGGAAATCTGCTATCCTCACCTGGTCTGGCCTACATGTGACTCCAGAGCCACAGCAATGTGGTTGACTCTCAACTGCTCTCTGAAATGGCCTGGCAAGACACTCAGATGTAACAATCACTACGAAGTCTCAGCAAAGAAATGAAACTGGACTGGATCATCTGGCATCAACCTAGGCACTAGAAAAGACAACAGCAGATACAGCCCTGTCAATGCTGCAAAGTCCTCCTCACTAACATCTGGGGGCTAATACTAAAATTGGGACAGCTGTCTCACAAACTAGCCTAGTAACAGCCTGACATAATTATACTCACAGAATCATACCTTACAGACAATTTCTCATACACCACCATCACTATCCCTGGATATATCCTGTCCCACCAGAAGAACAGACCCAATAGAGGACCCATCACATTGGTATACAGTCCGTAGGGAGTTGACCTGGAAGTCGTCAATATTGACTCTAGACCCCATGAAGAGCCATGGCAGCAGGCTAAACAGGGGCAAGGAAAACTCTTGCTGATTACCATGTATCGTCCTCCCTTGGGTGATTAGTCAGTATTCCTCCACATTGAACAAAACTTTGAGGAAGCACTGAGGGTAGCAAAGGTGCAAAATGTACCCTGGATGGGGGATTTCAATTTCCACCGTCAAGAGTGGCTCAGCAATAGCACTACTGATCAAGCTGGTTGGGACTAAACGATATAGCTGCTAGACTAGGTCTGCGGCAGGTGATGAAGGAACCAACAAGAGGGAAAACCATTTGCTACACCCAATGTGGCCTACTCTACTTTGGAGAGACCAAACACAGACTGAGTGACCACTTTGCAGAACACCTCTGGCCTGTGTACAAACATGACCCCGACCTTCCTGCAGCTGGTCATTTTAACAGCGCCCTGCTCGCATGCCCACTTGTCTGTCCTCAGCATGCTGCAGTGTTCCAGTTAATCACTGGAGGAACAACATCTCATCTTCAGACTAGGCACTTTACATCCCACTGGACTTAATATTAAGTTCAACACCTTCAAATTGTGAAGCAACTCCCATTTCTTCCCTTTCTTTTAGCTTTACTTGTTACATTCTTTGTCACCATGTTCTCTCTCCCCTCCCCCCAACCTAGTGCAAAACTCTGCTCTTTCAAGTCTGGCAGTTAGACACACCATTGTTCTGCCATTTTCACATTTTGATCACTTAATCTGAGCTATCGACATCTTTTCTCCCCTAGCACACTACGCCGCACCCCTCCCACACCTCACTCACCTATAGCATAAGTGCTGTCCCCTCCAGACTTCACATCAGCTCTGATGAAGAGTCATACAGACTCAAAGCGTTAGCTTGCTGTCTCTCCATGGATGCTGTCTGACTCGCTGTGATCTCCAGCATTTGTTGTTTTCAGTCAAGAGGGAAAAACATACTTGAGTCATCCTTACTGATCTGCTGGCTACAGATGCATCTATCCGTGATGGTATCAGCAAGAGCGACCATCACACATGTGGAGACAAAGTCCTGCCTTTACTTTGAGAATATCCTCCATCATGTTGTGTGGCACTGTCACCATGCTAGATATGTGGGGTGGGGCCAGGGGGGCTGTTGGTGGTGGTTGCAGACTTCAAACAGATCTAGCAGCTCAAGTCGGAACATCCATGAAGCACTGTGGGCCATCAAAGGCAGCAGAAAGTACTCCAACACAATCTGTAATCTCATGGCCTGGCACTCAACCATTACCATCAAGCCAGCGATCAACCCTAGTTCACTGGAGGAGTACAGGAGGGCATGCCAGGAGCAGCACCAGAGCTACCTAAACATGAGGTGTCAACCTGCTACAGCTACGAAATTGACTGATATATTTATTGTCACATGTATTGGTACATGTATTTGTTACAAATACACGGGAAAAGTGTTACATAATGTCAGCGCTATCTGGTGCCATCTTAAAAACACACAAAATAAACCATGACATAGAATATAAAGGTAAAAAATAAATAAAGTTAAAAGTTCAACAATACAGTCCTCCTGTTAAGTGTTTCAGCCGTGGGCCTGGATCTGGGCTTTGCCACCCTGATGCCGAGTCCACAAACATCATGAAGCAGTCGGCCAGCCTCGAGTCCCTTCACCGCGCCTCCCCCAATGTCATCGCCGCCATGAGACCACACTGGACTGACCTTGGCAATTCATCTGAACCTGCCGGTCCCAAACTGGGCCCACCATACTGAAGTAGCCATCGCCAATGCTGCCAGGTCCTGCACCGGGCACTGGGCCTGAACTTGTCTCTCTCTACCACCGCTGCTGGGAACACAAACTTGCCTCTGGCACACTAGATACCTCGCTGCCACCAATGCCATCTGAGATATACCCAAGAAGGTAAACAAAAGGAGGATAAAAGAAAAAACAGATGGAGTGGATGAACCCTGGGCTCGGGAGCCCAAATGCAGTGCTGTTTACTCCGCCACCATCATGATATTGAAAACAGGACTACTTGCACACCAAACAACATAACCAGCAAGTGATAGACAGAGCTAAGTGATCCCACAACCAACGAATCAGATCTAAGCTCTGCAGTCCTGCCACATCCAGTCGGGAATTGTGGTGGACAATTAAACAACTCACTAGAGGAGGAGGCTCCACAAATGTCCCTATCCTCAATGACAGAAGAGCCCAATACATAGTGCAAAAGATTGGGCTGAAGGATTTGCAACAATCTTCAGCCAGAAGTGCTAAGTGGATAATCCATCTCAGCCTCCACTAGTGATCCCCACTATCACAGTCTTCAGCCAATTCGATTCACTACACATAATATCAAGAAACAGTTGGAGGCACTGGATACTGCAAAAGCTATGAGCCCCGACAACATTCCAGCAATAGTGCTGAAGAACTTGCTGTTCCACTAGCCAAGCAATTTCAATACAGTTGCAACACTCGCATCTATCCGACAATGTGAACAATAGCAAAACCTGTCAAACTTTTCAAGAACCTTAAGACCCCAGTTGATCCCATCAGCAAATTTGAGCAAGGCTATAGGGATGAGGGATCAAAATAAATAGGCAGAATTTGAAGGGACAGGGACCTCTAAATACTGACATGAGTCTGCAGATAAGCCAAGGGACAACTCAACACCAACAACTTGTTTAATAGTTGCCAAAATCAAGGTAGTGCTGCCTGAGATGTGAGTTGAGCAGGATTGTCCTATGCACCGATTCACAACAATATTCTTATGTTAATTTTACAGTATTCCAGCAAGATGATACAGTTAATGTTTTGTTGTGGTCACTCCCACATGAGGTACCCCAATGTATTACAGGTCCAAATAGGATACCCGAAATCATTAAGTCCCGGTTAGGGAAGAATGAAGTGGCTCCCCTCCTTTCACCCAACACACTTCATTGATCACACCGAAGATAATTTAAAAAAGGATCCTTTTCCTTCAGGATAATTTTCTCCCAGACCAAATAAATATTGTGTTTAAAAGGAGCCAATTTGACCAGCGTTCATGAGTTAACAAAAACATGAGAGTTTATCTGTTGCTAGCAGTCAGAAACAAAAAAGGCAACACACGCACAAAATATGAATATTAGGTGAGCCCAAAAAATGTTAAAAAAATATAATGGATCAGTCTCTGAGTCGGTAATGAAGAGTAGATAGTAGAGCTTTGCAGTTGTTACAGTTGATATGACTGGTGGGATTGATGATAGTAATTGAATAGAGAATTTTGAGATTCTTGACTTTGTAGGTTCATTGCAAATTTCTATCCTGATTCCTTTATACAGTGACTGGCTGGTAGCACTCAAAGTGAAAGAATTTGTGTTTTTTCTTTACCTGCAGGCCAGTGGGTTTAATGGTTCTTCTCAAAGCTATGTTAATCACAACACACTAGTCCACACCCTAGCACATGAAAGCAATAACACATACTGACCAGAGATAGTAGGAACTGCAGATGCTGGAGAATCCGAGACAACAAGGTGCAGAGCTGGATGAACACAGCAGGCCAAGCAGCATCATCGGAGCAGAAAGGCTGATGTTTCGGGCCTAGACCCTTCATCAGAAAAAGCTTTTTCTGATGAAGGGTCTAGG
>NC_063347.1:27531592-27569820 GCF_021869965.1 Rhincodon typus
GACCAACCTCATCCCGCCCCCTTGACCTGTCCGTCCTCCCTGGACTGACCTATCCCCTTCCTAACTCCCTACCTACACTCACCTTTCCTGGCTCCATCCCCGCCTCTTCGACCTGTTTGTTTCCTCTCCACCTATCCTCTCCTCTATCCCTCTTCTATCCGCCTCCCACTCTCTCCCTATTTATTTCAAAACCCCCTTCCCCTCCCCCTTTTCTGATGAAGGGTCTAGGCCCGAAACGTCAGCCTCTCTGCTCCTATGATGCTGCTTGGCCTGCTGTGTTCATCCAGCCCTGCACCTTGTTGTCTCGGATTCTCCAGCATCTGCAGTTCCTACTATCTCTAGCCAGGAGAGTTCATTCCCCTCCTTTGGAGATGACTCACTGTATTAAGAGTTTCTCTGACTGCGCAGCAGCAGGCATTCCACAAACTCAGAGGCCAGGAGTGAAAGGGCAACCCTGAATGCTGTTGGTCAATCAGAAGCCAGCAACGTGAGGTGCTGTGCAGCACTAGCAGGAGTGGTAGCTGTTGTTGGTAATGCGCCCTCAGAGACAGAGATTCACCAAGAGGAGACAACAAGGTGCAGAGCTGGATGAACACAGCAGGCCAAGCAGCATCATACGAGCAGAAAGGCTGACGTTTCGGGCCTAGACCCTTCACCAAGAGGTCCTGACCGTAAGTGAGGTATTGTAGGATGGGCATCGTGGATTGGGAGTTACGAAAACAGGAGTACCAGCTAGGACATGGGATGGTTCTCAACAGGCCACCCCTACTCCAATGCCACACCCCTCTGACAAGGATGGAACCCCTAAATGGCCTTCCCACAGCGTAACCCCCCACCTATTGTTGGTTGAATCTCAGTGGTGATGGGATGAAGCCTTTAACTGAGGACCACAAGTGCATTTACACAATCCTGACAACTTTCTGGTAGTTAACAGGAGTTATAGTGGAGGTTAAATTACAAATGGAATGATAGTGCAAGACAAAAAGAATGATGTAATATGACTTGTAAAAGAAACAAAACATGTGTCTAGGGTAGGTGTATTTGTAAAAAGATTACCAACAGCTTTCATCCAAAAACAAAAAGAAAAACAATGGCAGCAGAGATTGTAATCTGAAATTGTTGAATTCAATGTTGAGTCCAGAAGGCCGTGAAATACACAGTCCAAAGATGACAAGTTGTTCCTTGAGCTTGCATTCCGCATTCTTGGAACAGTTTGAGAGACTGAGATTGAAAGGTCAGATTGGGAGCAGAACAATGAATTAAAATCATAGAAACTGGAAGCGACGGGTCGTGTGTGAAGACTGAGCAGAGGTGTTCAGTAAACAGGTCAGCTAATCTATATTTGATCTCTCCATTATAGAAGACCCCACATTGTGAGCTGGAACAAGAAATGCAGTAACTTCAAAGAAGTGGAAGTAATTTACTGTTTCACCACCCAGCCACAAATACTTCTTCCAAGTGCCAAGTTGTCCTGTTCCTATATTGCACAATTACACAAAAATGAGACACTTTGGAATGATGAATGAAAAAGCAGAATTTTTTTTTTTTAAAAAAGAAGTGAAAGATCAGTAAATGTTTGTATCTAGAGGGTTATGTATGTTCCTGCACATGTCACAGTAAGTTAAATGCAAGTACATCAAGCCATTAGGAAACCAAATAATATCTTAGCTGTTATCACAAGAGGCTTGGTGTATAACCATAAGGCACTATTCTCACTTTTGACCTTAAAATGGAAAGAAGGTTGTTGATGAAGTGAGTGAAGATGTTTAGTTCAAGGACTACTAGGAGGAACTCTTGGGACAAAATGATTGATCTCCAATAATTTTCCTTTGAATGAGTCAAATGAGTTCTATGTTCTCTGGATTTTAGAAGGATAAGAAGCGATCTCATTGACTGATAGAAAATTGTTTGAGAACTTCACAGGATTGATGCTGAAAGTTTATTTCCCTTTACTTGAGGAGTCTAGGAGAAAAAGATGTAATGACCTGGATTTTAACTTCTGCGACAGAGTTAAGTCCACCAGTACTGGACACAGGCCAGTGTGGTTGCAACAGCTGCCAAGAATCAAAGTAGGCTACTTAAAAGACCTGGCTGAATTCTCTAGGGCATCAGCCTAGTTGTTTTCTTGAACATTAACTCTCTAGCCATCACCCCTCATTCGCACCCACTTCACTTGCCCATACATGACACCTCATGCAAACTCATTTTTCTCACCATGCCCCTGCCCCCACCCAATACCCTGAAACCCTTCATGCTGCCCCATGCTGCCAGCCAATACCCCAATGGGCCCTCATGTCCACATGCTAATCCATGACCTGCACCCATGGCCCCTTCAAGCCCCTGTGACAACTTAATGCTAAATTATAACTACTCCCACCCCATTCCCACACACCCTCCCACCTACATAGCACCGCTTATCTGTCACCCTCAATGCTCCAACCCTCCTCCATGGCCCCTTAGGTCAACTTAGTGTCAATTCATCAACCCAACACGACCCTTTGCCCTACACTCAATGCCAACTTACACAATATTCACCATAGTCAGGCCAGGCTTCAGGTGTCACGCTGAGATGCAATAAACTCAAGTTCAAAACTCCAATTTGTGAAAGCCCTTTCAATAAATTTGCTCCAAGTTGTTATTTCTTTTAAAGAAATCAATATATTCAAAACTCCATATCAAAGGCAACCAATCCCTTAATAACCTCTTTGAACTGTCAATCAAACTGTGAATTCACTACCTCCCAGTGTAATAATTGTAGATTCTGAAAAGGACGAAAACATTTGTAATGCTACAATAGCATTTAGGGTTATGCCAACAAATATCTTCTGAAGCTGCAAGAACAGATTTCTTTTCCCCCCACCACAGGCACAGATGGTCAATGTGTTTCAGTTTTTTAAGAGGACTGTCAATTGAAATAACATCACAGTTTCATAGCTTTGCAGACTTTGTCCACCCTTCTAAAGTATTAGTGACCTTTCTAAGGATTTAAAAATCACACTGGGATCAGGCTATTGCTCCAGCAAAACTGATCTCAGCTTGAACACATCAGAGTTCAGATGGCCTTGTTGAGTTTAGATTTTCCACATCTGGGAGTTAAATTGTATGCCATGATGTTACCCCACCCGCAAAACCTGTCTAAGTTCGGTTCTGTTCTTAATGGGGACAGGGCTTCTGGATCTGAATACTGACCATTGTCCTTGATTTTTCAAACATCTGGGCCAGTGTCAAGATAAGGTATTAGTCATTTAAGACAAAGTTCATAAAATCTGTGGAATTCTTTACTGTGAAGCACTGCAGAGACTGGATTGTTAAGTATATTTAAGACTGAGATAGACAGATTTTTTAATGAGTATCAAGGGTTGTGGAGAACAGGCAGAAAAGTGAAGTTAAGGATTATCAGACGAGCCATGATCTCATTGAATGGCAAAGCAGACTGAATGAGCTGAATGGCATATTCAGTTCCTACATCTTATGGTGAATATCAGATGTTAGACCAACCAGCCTACAGCATTGTGTTTTCTGCCCCCTGCTTTCTTGAAAAGAGGTGTTATATTTGAAGATTTTTCATTCCACTGGGACCTTTCTAGAATCTAGGGAATTTTGGAAGATTGCAACCAATGTATCCACTGTCTCTGCTACGAGTTTCTTTAAGAACCTTTTTTGTAGATTATCAGATCCAGTAGACCTCTCAATCATCAGACCCATCAGTTTTGTAATTTTTTTTCCCTCTAGTTGTCATAACTGTTTTTGGGTTTCTCCATTAATTTTTCACATCCAGGGTTTGTGAATCTTTGCAACTCTCCAGGATGGAGGGTTGTGAATGCTCAGCCATTGCGAATATGGATTTTCCAATGATGCATACATCCCATGAAGGAATAAAAAAATAGTTCAAGACTGAGATCACTAGATTCTTAGCACTAAGGTATATGGAGATGGGATGTAGAAGTTGAGGCACAATAATACCGAATGGCAGAACTGGCTTAAGGGGACATATAGACTACTCCTATCCCTATTATTGTTCAGCTTTTACATTTACTCAACCCAATGGTTCATGCAGTGGTCAATTGATCTTGGCTGTAAAATATAGCTGAACTGGAATCTCAGTTTTTCTTTCAAACAAATGTCATCTTAATAACGGCACCACATTCTTTGATATTGAGACATTTTAAAATCAATATTTCAAACACAAATAGTATTTTCATATCAAAAGCAAATTGTACATACACAGCTTTTCTTTTTCAAGCTTCATATTGATTTCTTTCAGCTTTCTTTGTATGGTATTGTCGTACAACATATCCATCCCTGACTAATCAATGAACAACAATAGGAGTTCTTCATACTTGAGGTTGTGATGTGGATCTTCCTTCAGTGTGGACTGATTGTTGTTGTGTTTTAAGCGTACTTATTGTGTTGGGTATCTTCTTCCAGAAATGCTGACAAGGGTGTTGAAGTTTCTTTCCTTGGAACACGTACAGGCCTAAGCCGTGTCAATCTGTTTGTTGGACAAGAACAACGTACTAATCAGTAAGCTTCATTGTCAATTAATGATGTTTTATTTAATAGAGCACATACATCATCTTATTCTGTTGCATTTCATAAATTATATACATCAAAATGCTTCAGTATGTAAAATTTCCTAATATTCTATTTCTACAAATCTATGTCATATGTAGTTTTTATATTAGTGTAAAGTTTTGTAAAGCATTATAATGATTGTTTTATAGTATTTTTCTGTAACATTTTGCAATCAGTGGAAGAAGGTATTTGTTACAAAGCTGCAAATTAGAACTATGAAAATCCTGGATATGGATTCTCAAATCATCAGTGAATGTTTTTCATTGCAATTTCTGAACATAATTGCACAAGTTTTACCTGACCTTCTTCTAAACATTGTGAAATAACTCGACAGAGGCTGGTACCCCATCACAAAGTCATCCTTTATTTACACATTCACAGTACTTGGACTCTGACCAGCCAGCTCAGAGTCAGTCCCTAGAGTAGTGACTATTTTGGAGACTCCTGTGTATCTCTGTCAGCAAGGGCTCCCTGATTGGCTGAGGTTAACAACCCCAATCAGGGATCTCATACCCAATGAGATTCACCTGGCCCCCTTTCCAATCACTACACATTTCTCTTTAAAATTTCTCTGATATATGTCAGCTAAATGATTGTGTTATTAGTAATGCAAGGCTTTTAAAATAACATTATTACAGGTTTAGCTTACTAAAAATGTTGTGAACATGTTGATAATGGCCAGAATTTGTTGGAAGGGAGCCATCTTGCCTTTCAGCTCCAATTATTTTTATGCCATAAATTATACAAATTAATAATGGCACAACAGAGCAATGGAGTATCTGGGAAGTTGGTGAATGACAAGTGACAATTTATTTCTTTAGTCAATTTAATTAAAGGAAAAAGTATCAAGTAGAGGAATATCAGAAAAGGATGTAGGAGCAATTCAAGTCAGATTAGGTCCAGAAAAGAGAAATAAAGAGTGGGAAAGAAAGATTGGATGGAGAACAACATGGAAACAAGGGGAACAGGAAAAGTAAGAAAATCGTAAAAGCAAATAATAGTTAAAATATCAAGAATAATTTATTACTTGAAGGAACAAAACTCCACAGTTTAAATTATGCCTTTACTGGACTGGAGAAATTGAATGACATTATAGAAGCATAAATTCCTTCATTAAACCTGCCAGGAAATTTACACATTTATTATGATGCGCACATTATACTCACTGCCAATTTTACAGCAATTTCAACCCCCTGTATTTTCAATATTCATTGAAAGAAGACTAATTGTGGTGTTGTATTGTGGCCTGCAGATGCAAATTTCCTCCTTTTATCATGTAACTGGTACAAAAGATCAAAGACTTAAGTGTAAATTGCATTCATGTGTTTTTAAAAATCATAAAACTAAAAGAAGGCTACACCCGCAAAACTACCCACACTTCCAGGGTAAATTAATCGCCATTGAGATTTTTCACTAGTGGCACTTGTTTGCGGGCCTTTGAAGAGGCTCCAAAAATTAAGCTGGAACTTTCAAGTGCCACAAGGTATGAATTGGTAATTTCAAAAGTTTTTGATTTTGTTTTACAATGGAGAGGGGGTTAGTTTAGCTCAGTTGGCTGGATGGCTAATTTGTGATACAGAGTAACGCAAACAGCATGGGTTTAATTCCTGCACAGCCTGAGGTTACTATGAAGGATTCTCCTTCTCAACTTCTCCCTTCACCTAAGGTATGATGACCCTCAGGTTAAACCACCACCAGTCATCTTTCTCTAATGGAAGAGCAGCGCTATGCTTTGGTAAGATTATGGCAACTTTATCTTTACTATGGAGCAGAGCATCGTGGCTCAACCGAATGGGAAAATAGTTCTTAAAGTCACTTTCAGTAATTTGATTATTTACAGGTGCTGAGTTGACACATTCAAAATGCTTTTTTATGCAATAGATTTTTTTTTAGCTATATTGAACAAATAAATCAGAAAACATTTTCAGTAGACACTTTTTTTACAAAATGTTTAAAAATGCTGTCCAACTGTGATGGTTCACTGTGTGTATGTTGTTTCTGCAAATGAGTTTGAACAGAAACATGGGGGAAAGAAAGCACTTTTCAAATGGGCTCAATTCAGCAGAATGAGAAATTCTACCCCACGTTATTTACAACAAGCTATATCAGTTTTGGTCAGCTGAGGTTAAAATGCTTTCACTGTTTACCTGAACTCTAATATAAGATGAAGTGTTTTTGTTTATGCCAAGAGATCTTTTGGAATTGGTGCGGATGTTAAGGATGGGAGTGATGTTTGAAAGCTTTAGCTCTTGTACTTTTGCAGAGAAGGCCTCCAAAATCTTTAAAATCTGACAGGAGTTAAAAATGTTGCTTCCTGGCCCACCATGAATTCTTTCTGTGCATTTAGATACTGCTGGGAACCTCAGGTACCCCCTGTTCCCAGACGAGCTTTGGAGATCCTATCTCATAGACATCAATACGTAAAGGCTGAAATCTCTTCAATCATGACATGAGCTCTATTTAGATGAGTAGTAACAAAACCATTTGATATTGGTAGAGGAAATTGCAAAATGCATCAGGCACTGAGCCACATTTGCTTTCACCTTTACATTTTGTGATAGAAAAGACAAAAGCAATTTTATTGATGGTCACAAATACAGTGGTGTTTGCTGTTTCATATTACAAGGTTACTGCCAGCATGCGCAGTGCTGTTAACACCTATGTTGTTATTTAAATGAGTTCAGATATGTAAAGCACATTCTGAACTAAAGCGGGCAAGGTCATTGCTTCATGTTGTCCGAGCATCAGCTGTATTGCTTTATGATACAGGGTTGGAACTAAGGGCAAACACAGCCGTTGCAATATGTATTATCCAGCTGAAAACCAGTGACTACATGGTAATGATGTTATTTCTCCTGCCTTTAGCCCCAAACATACAGTGCATCCACCTAAAAAAAAAATAACATTCCCAAATAAAAGATCAACAGCTAAGGCAAATGGTGGGGAAAAAAAATCACCAGAAAAACTAAATTGGATAGCCTCAAAATGGGTGAGGGATTGTAATGTGGAATTAATTTGCACCATGGCTTGCAGGTCAGGCCCCATGCCAGTATTATGCTACTTGCTAACTAAAATGATGACAGTGTTTGTAGAGAGCCCTAGCTGTGCTGTTGAGTGGCTCATCCTTTAGCAAGATGTTAGTCTGTAAACCTTAAAGGAGAGATTGTGACTGGAGTAGGTGACATAAGACGTGTTCAGCACCATTTGTCATTGTTCAAATACTGATGCAGTCTGTATCCAAAGCAATGAAACCTGTACAGTATTTAAACTTGAGTTGATTGGTGGCAATTAACATTCATACCACACATGAGCCAGCCATAACCATTCCCAACAAGAGATAGTTCACTAATTGTCCCCTGACATTCGCTTGTATTGCTGTCGCTGAATTTCCCACTAAACAAACATCCTGGGGGTTACCATTGACCAGAAAATAAATTAAATCAGCCATGCAAGTACTGTGGCTGCAAGAGTAGCTCAGAGGTTGGAAGTTCTACATTTAGTAATTCACTTCTGGTTTCTTCAATCTGTCCACCATCTACATGGCACATTTCAGGTATGTGATGGAATTCACCTACTTGCTTGAATGGGCACAGCTCCAACAATACTCCGGAAGCTTAAAACCATCAAAAATGAAACAGCCTTCTTGATTGGTATCTCATAACATCTTCAACATTCACTTCCTCCACCGCCAATGCACCATGACAGCAATGTGTAGCATTGACAAGATTCACAGCAAAATCTCACCAGCTCCTTAAACAGCATCTTCCAGACCAGTGACTTCTACAACCTAGAAGAACAATGGTAGTAGATACATAGCAATACCACCACCTACATGATCCCCTCCAAACCACACACCATCTTGATTTGGAACTAAATTGCCACTCATTCACTATGTTATAAAGTTGCATGACGGGCTTTGTTTTTGAAGAATTGTGGAGAAAGGAACATATTTAGGTTTTGTGAATATGCCTGGAGTACTTTGTTTCATAAAGGTCATTGAAAGTTCACTGTGGACATGACTGGTGATAATTTTTCTCACAACCCTGCTGAGGCTGTTTTGAATAGTGATTAGAGAGATTCTTGTTTTATTTGGTTCAGATAAAAGAAAAGCCTGCTAAGGAGAGTTGGAGGAAGCTTGCTATAAGCAAGCAGTTGACCTCACCAATTTCTGAAAAGAAAATCTTCCAAATCAGTTCAGGAACCTATCTGTTCTTTTGAAGGAGTATTTGAAAAGATTTCTCCGGCTTATATCTCTCTGCAAGACTTCAGCAACAACTGTGTATGATTCCTGATGATGACACATTTCAGAAGCTCAGCACAACAAATTCTAGAGCTTACTACACATTATCCTTTTGTTTTCAAGAATAATCCATTGCTCAAAAGAGGTTTCTTTCTCCAGAAAGCTGTTTTTCCTTCTTTTCCTGAAGAGCGCATGTGCATGTGTTTTAGGGACATTTGTAGTGCTAATCATTTATACTTTTATTTCATTGGCTGTGTATGTCAACCAATTAATTATATCTATATTGAATAAGTTTTGTTAATAAGTAAGCCTAATTGTATCTATTAAGAAAAATAGATTATGGATTTTTTTGTATAAAACCTGATATAAATAAATAAGGGACTTAATTGGTTATCTTGCTAGCTAGAAAAATGTATTTTCATATTCTGTTATGAAACAGTGGAGTAATGAGACTAGAATGACAGTGCATTACTCCAACATTGGTCTTATCAACTGTAACTGGATCAAAATCCTGGAACCCCCTTTCTCACAGCACTGTAGGTTTACCTACACACTATGTACTGGAGCAGATCAAGAAGGCAGCTCATCACCAATTAGGATTGGGCAATAAATTCTGACCTAGCCGATAATGCCCACATCCAATGAATGAATAATAAAAAGATTCTACATCTGATTCTGACCTGTGAAAGAGATACAATATTTGCCAACAGACTTCAAGATTTGCTGATAATGCACTGGACCCTTGATAAAGCAAATGATATATATTACATCCATGGGAAGTCAAGTGGTCTCCTGACAAACTGCCAGAAGGCAATGCAACCAAACAACCAGTCAATAGCAGGAGTTAAGCCCCAGGACTGGGAAGTGGTCAACATGAAGTTCAAAGACAACATCTGCATAGTTAAGATCAGTGAGTGCTTCTTCAAATTCCATATCTAACCATTAACACCATTAGTCTCAGTCATTGTTCAATGTGCAATACCATTATCAATTACTTAACAATAATCTCAATTAATTAGATCAGGTCCTAACTTTCATAGCTTAGCCTTATCCTCAAACACTGCTGCAAGCCTCACACCTGCTTTTTGCAGCTTGTGTCTCCTGCCAGATATTCAGAAATGACAGGCACACCATCTAAATAGATTTTAATCATGCTCACTGACACACTTCCCTCCTGCAGGACAATGTGGTGCACAACCAGAAGCAGCAGCATCTCACTGACTGCGGAAGACCATGTTCTGTGCCCTGACCCTAATTGATGAGATGGTGATTACCATCAATGAAGCAGTTATTGCTAAAGCTGTGGCTACTTGCAAAATTTAAATAATAGAAATTTTGGCATTCCCATACCCAGTCCTCCTCCTCTTATTTCGTATTCTCCCTTGCCACATTATCTCTGATTTACAAATCGCAAATGACACAAGCCTGCACATATTACATCCCCACACATGTAGCACAATCTTACTGTTTTGCCTTTTTCCTTTCAGACATTCAAGAACTGCCACCTGGTAAGAGAGTAGTGGAAGAGAAAGAGATAGAATAGGAAGAAGGCAGTGATGATGAAAAAGCACTGTCACCTGATATCACATTCAGTGCTCCAAAACTGACAAATCACTTACTTTATACGTTGGCTTTGCTGGAACATATGCACTTTGGGGCATGAGATGCTTGATTCCTATTATATTTCCATGTGCCTCAGCTGCCCAATTATTATAATGTGTGACCGACAAGTCTTGGGTAGATTCATTGCCACCATTCTGTTGGTGCGGCACTGTGGCTCAGTGGCTAGCACTGCTGCCTCACAGCATTAGAGGCCCTGGTTCAATTCCACCCTTAGCCGACTGTGTGGAGTTTGCACATTCTGCCTGTGTCTGCATGGGTTTCCTCCAGGTGTTCTGGTTTCCTCCCACAGGTCAGGTGGATTGGCTATGCTAAATCACCCATAATATCCAGAGATAGGTAGGCTTTGTGAATTAGCCATAGGAAATGCTGGGTTACAAGGACAGTGTAGGGGGGTAGGTTGGTCTGGGTGGGATGCTCTTCAGAGCGTTGGTGTGGACTTGATGCACGAAATGGCCTACTTCCACACTATAGGGATTCTGTGAATATTTGTTGTTGGTATTGCTGTATGTTACTGAATAAAATATGGACAAGGCTGCTCATACAAAGTCTTGTAGAAGATTGGCTTAATCTTGATAAATCATAGGTGTTTATTATATGGTACCTATTAGGTAGTTACATTGCATCTAAGATAGATGATAGTCTTTTGTGAGGCTCAACTTAAGAGCAAATACACATTACTGACGTTGAAACATTCTGATACACAATTTGCAGACAACTGAACAACTATGACTGGTTAAATCCTCCCAGGAAATGTCCTTTATATCCTGATGGACAGAAGAGATGGCATTGTGAATTACCACAGAATGAGGCATCTTCACTCTGACAGGATAGTAGACATTTACCAGCATGTCTTTCAGTATCTTGTCACATACCAGGTAGAAATTTGAAGGAATATAATCATTTCTCGGTTAAGTTACTTCTCCGAGTATGATGCCCGCAAAGCAATATACATGTTGTCAATGACACCATTCAGCATAAAGAATGTTGAAAGCTTTGTAAATCCATGGCACACTCTGGCCGTTTCTCCTTTTAAATGTTGTTCACTCTGCTCTGTGTGCCTTCTCCTCAATTTCCCAGTCATGTCCATTTCAAAGGAAAGGCCTACTACTGCATCTGTCACAGGAAGTAACAGACTTATGCAGACACCTTGAAGTCAGGAATAATTCCATTAGTGCCTGCTGCACTATTCCCGATAGGGTTCAGCAACTTGAAAAAGCACTAAAACTTTGTTGAGTCCTAGGGTGGAACTTGATGAGCCACAAGGAACCAGTTTTGGAGGAGGAAGGGAGGGGAATTTGTGAATTCCTATTGGGCCATCCAACCAATGGATTCCCACTTCCTAGCCACGTTACTGGGAATAGGGATCCAGACACCACATGTGCTCTGACTCAATTAACAACAAAGTGAGACTGATTTTGCTGAAATAATGCCACTGTAATTGGCACAGATATTAAGCTATGACTCAATGATAGAATAGGGCTGAGAATCAGTCAAGTATTCAGTCAGCCAGCAAGTTGCCTGAGAGCTCTTGTACAGTGTAGCTAAGTAAAAGATTCAGACTCTTGCTTCTGTCACCATATGTTGGTTTCGGCCTAAATTATCTGGGCTGTCTTGTATATATTCATGGCCAATCTTTCCAACTGATGCGAGTCTCAGTCATTGACACCATCTGTGGAAGGATTACCAATGACATCTTACTCAGAAGATAGGCTCAGCCTTGATGAACATTAAATAGGATTACTGTATATTGCTCAACAGCTAGTTACAATACAAAGATACATAAAATTGTCTCTTGAAAGATATTAGCCTCAACTTAACAGTAAGCTCACATTATAGCTACTGGACCACGCTTGCACAGAATTGGTAACAAGAATAGAATTCTAACAACTCTGGTTAGGACATTGCTTAGCTCCTCTCAGGAACAGTTCTTTCTAGTCAAGCTATGGCATTTCTGTTGCAGGTGGGACTTGACCCAGACTTTCTGGCCCAGAGGTAGAAATACTACCACTGCACCGCTAGACCCCATAGTCTTTTCTATCCTGATGGGCAGAACCCAAAATAACTCCAGAGGCTGGTATCCCATCACCAAGATACCCTTTATTTACACATAAACACAGTCATCAAGATCTCTGACACTTACCCTTTTATATGTCAGCTAGGGCTCTCTGATCGGATCAGATTAATGGCCCCAATCAGAGAAGTCATGTTCTGTGATGTTCACCTGACTGACCTCATTATAATCACTACAGAACCAATCTTGTGACATTTGTTAACCCATTCAGGTCAGAACTGCCTTATACAACAAGCCCATTCACATGCTGTTTCCTCCATGATAGATAATTTTAAATGTGTATTTACTGAGCTTCTGCACTAAGCATGAAATAAGGATTGAAATTGATAATGAAGCACCTCAAGGAAGACTGTCCTATAGTAACCTATTGATACTAATTTACATATTTATAAAAACAGAAAGACCTGCATTCATATGGCACTTTTCAAGACCTCAGGATACCTCAACTAAACACTTTGCAGTTAGTCAATGAGTTACTTTTAAATGTTTCAATATAATACAGGAAAACTGACAGTCAATTTGCACAGAGGAATCCCCCAGCTAGCGTTATAGTAAAATAAGATACTTTATTATATGTGAGGAATAAATATTAGCCAGGACATCAGCAAGAATTTGTGGGTTTTTTTTTTCAAATAATTGCATGAAATCTTTTACATTCACTTGAGATGGTTAATGAGCCTTTGTTTTGAACTCCTCAGCCAAAAGACAACACTACTGACGCTGCAGCACTCACCCGTTGCCGCCTTTTGAGCACCAACCACGATCCTGTGAGATAACAAGGTGTAGAGCTGGATGAACACAGCAGGCCGAGGAGCAGGAAAGCTGACATTTCAGGTCTAGACCCTTCTTCAGAAATAGGGGAGGGGAAGGAGATTCTGAAATAAATAGGGAGAGAAGGGGAGGCGGATAGAAGATGGATAGAGGAGAAGATAGGTGGAGAGGAGACAGACAGGTCAAAAAGGCAGAGGTGGAGCCAGTAAAGGTGAGTGTAGGTGGGGAGTTAGGGAGGGGATAGGTCAGTCCAGGGAGGACGGACAGGTCAAGGGGGCGGGATGAGGCTAGTAGGTAGGAGATGGGGGTGGGGCTTGGGGTGGGAGGAGGGGATAGGTGGGAGGAAGGACAGGTTAGGGAGGCGGGGACAAGCTGGGCTGGTTTTGGGATGTGGTTGGGGGAGGGGAGATTTTGAAGCTTGTGAAGTCCACATTGATACCATTGGGCTGCAGGGTTCCCAAGCAAAATATGAGGTGCTGTTCCTGTATCCTGTGATCAAATCGTTAAGTATATTCAAGGATGAGATCAACAGATTTTTAATCAGAAAGGTTATTAAGGATTATGGGGAGAAGACAGGAAAGTGGAGTTATCAGATTTTGTTGTAATATTGTTATAATTATCAGGTCAACCAGGGTCTCATTAAATGACAGAGTAGATTTGATGGGCTGAATGGCCTACTTCTTCTCCTACATAATATGGCTTTAAGTCTCTGGAGACTACATTATTATTTCAGTAGAAACTCCTCAATTCCTCTCCTCAGATGCAGTCTACATATACTGTGGCCCACTTCACATGATGAGATCAGAACTCTTGCTTCTAAATATGGTGCTGCAAATAATCTAATATTGCTGTGTTCTGTCAGATGCTGCTACCTTAGATGTGTGTTATGTATTGGCCACATTGTTCCCAGCCCAGAGTTATGCTTGCTGCAGGGTATGCTAATTATTTTTCAAGCAAATTGTGGCATGAATTCACCACTGGAGAATTGAGGAGCACAATGGTCTAACTCATGGTGTTTGTCACCAATATTGCTGCTCCTGCAAATTCCAGACCATTGTAACATAAACAGGACAATTTTAACAGCATCAGAGGTGGAACTTGGATCAGCAGAACTGCTTCCTCTTTTCATTTTGCAATGTAAACATTTTATATGTATTACCTACTGCCAGTCAGTGTGAAAGTGTCACCTATTGTTCCAAATCCTGTAACACCTGGGCCTGGTTAATTGAATTTCCAAAAGCAGGGTGTGCCCCAGATGGTTGCTGTTAACCCCAATTAAGTTAAGTAGATGCCCAATTAAGTGGATGAGGAGTAGTGCAATATTGTTGTGTTCAGTTTCAGCAAGGAAGTGATTGCAATATTGCACCTGGAAATTTGTGCGATTTTTTTTTTAAGAGAACAAAGCACAAGGACCTTTTAAATGTCAACATTGGGAACTCCCCAGCCTTTTCTAATCTGTTTTAAGTGCAAGTACAGTAGTCTTTTCACATTGTGGTACAAGTAGTACAGTGTCTTTTGGTTTACTCTAAATCACTCAATAATCCAATTGCTGGATAGAATGACCTTTCTATATAGGCGTAGGCTGTATAATCAGACATTCACATATATTTCTCCAGTTTCGGGCACTTCACACTTTGGAAAATTTCATAGTATTTTTAAATCCAATACTGAAATAATGCCCTCTTAATCCATGTTTTAAGATGTATTTGCCATTCAACAGTTTTAAAAAGCCCTAATTGAATCTATTTCAGTTTGAATTCTATCTGAAATACAAAACATAAGGAATGAAAGGGTGAATAGGCTGTTCAATTGAACTGTCTTTATACAATTCTAAATCAAATGCAGCTCATACAAAATCAGACAAAAAAGCTGCAGATACCAGAAATCTGAAACAAAAGCAGAAATTGCTGGAGAAACTCAGCAAATCTGGCAGCATTTGTGGAGAGAAAGGAGAGTTAACGTTTAAAATCCAGCGACCCTTCCTCAAAACTGGTAGGAGCCCGGAAAAGATAATATATATATACTGATGACAGGGGTGAGACAGGTGGAGAGGAGTAAGTGGATAGACAGAGCTGGAACCTAGAGAGAGAATGACAGTTAGGCAAACAAAGGGATGAATGATATTATGCAAGGGCAAAAAAAGAAGCTGATAATGAGATAACAAGGTGTAGAGCTGGATGAACACAGTAGGCCAAACAGCATCAGAGGAGCAGGAAGGCTGACGTTTCGGGCCTAGACCCTTCTTCAGAAATGGGGGAGGGGAAGGGGGTTCTGAAATAAATAGGGAGAGAGGGGGAGGCGGATAGAAGATGGATAGAGGAGAAGATAGGTGGAGAGGAGACAGACAGGTCAAAGAGGCGGGGATGGAGCCAGTAAAAGTGAGTGTAGGTGGGGAGTTAGGGAGGAGATAGGTCAGTCCAGGGAGGATGGACAGGTCAAGGGGGCGGGATGAGGCTAGTAGGTGGGAGATGGGGGTGGGGCTTGAGGTGGAAGGAGGGGATAGGTGGGAGGAAGGACAGGTTAGGGAAGCGGGGACAAGCTGGGCTGGTTTTGGGATGCGATAGGGGGAGGGGAGATTTTGAAGCTTGTGAAGTCCACATTGATACCATTGGGCTGCAGGGTTCCCAAGCGGAATATGAGGTGCTGTTCCTGCAACCTTCGGGTAGCATCGTTGTGGCACTGCAGGAGGCCCAGGATGGACATGTCGTCTGAGGAATGGGAGGGGGAGTTGAAATGGTTCGCGACTGGGAGGTGCAGTTGTTTAGTGCGAACTGAGCATAGGTGCTCTGCAAAGTTGTCCCCAAGCCTCTGCTTGGTTTCCCCGATGTAGAGGAGGCCACAACGGGAACAGTGGATGCAGTATACCACATTAGTAGATGTGCAGGTGAACATCTGCTTGATGTGGAAAGTCTTCTTGGGTCCTGGGATGGGGGTGAGGGGAGCGGTGAAGGGGCAGGTGTAGCACTTCCTGCGGTTGCAGGGAAATGTGCCGGGTGTGGTGGGTCTAGAGGGGAGTGTCGAGCGGACAAGGGAGTCACGGAGAGAGTTGTCCCTCCGGAAAGCAGATAAGGGTGGGGAGGGAAAGGTGTCTTTGGTGTTGGGGTTGGATTGCAAATGGCGGAAGTGTTGGAGGATGATGCGTTGGATCCGGAGGTTGGTGGGGTGGTATGTGAGGACGAGGGGAATTCTATTTTGGTTGTTATTGCCCCCAGTGTGTGGGGCCCTTGGTGGAGCTTCCCCCGGTGGAGGGCAGCAAGATGCTGGGCGGGGGCCGGCGTCCAGCCTTCCAGGACCCAAGCGTCCGGCGGTGGAAGCTCTTAACCCGGGTCCCCCACCAAATATTTCCCCACCATCTCTGATACCTCTCTATCCTTCCTGGACCTCTCTGTCTCCATCTCCGGCAACCACCTCGAAACCGATATCCATTTCAAGCCCACCGACTCCCAAAGCTACCTAGAATACACCTCCTCCCACCCACCTTCCTGCAAAAATGCCATCCCCTATTCCCAATTCCTTTGCCTTTGCCGCATCTGCTCCCAGGATGAGGCATTCCACTCCCGTACATCTCAGATGTCCTTGTTTTACAAGGACCGCAACTTCCCCCCCCTTAGTGGTCGAGAACGCCCTCGACCATGTCTCCTGCATTTCCCGCAACTCATCCCTCACACCGCCTCCCTGCAATAACAACCAAAACAGAACCCCCCTCGTTGTCACGTACCACCCCACCAACCTCCGGATCCAACGCACTATCCTCCGACACTTCCACCATCTGCAATCCGACCCCACCACCAAAGACATTTTTCCCTCCCCACCCTTATCTGCTTTCCGGAAGGACCACTCTCTCCAGGACTCCCTTGTCCACTCCACACTCCCCTCAAGCCCCACCACACTCGGCACTTTTCCCTGCAACCGCAGGAAGTGCTACACCTGCCCCTACACCACCCCCTCACCCCCATCCCAGGTCCCAAGAAGACTTTCCACATCAAGCAGATGTTCACCTGCACATCTGCTAATGTGGTATACTGTATCCGCTGTTCCCATTGTGGCCTCCTGTACATCGGGGAAACCAAGTGGAGGCTTGGGGACTGCTTTGCAGAACACCTATGCTCAGTTTGCACCAAACAACTGCACCTCCCAGTCGTGAACCATTTCAACTCCCCCTCCCATTCCTCAGATGACATGTCCATCCTGGGCCTCCTGCAGTGCCACAATGATGTTCCCGAAGGTTGCAGGAGCAGCACCGCATATTCCGCTTGGGAACCCTGCAGCCCAATGGTATCAATGTGGACTTCACAAGCTTCAAAATCTCCCCTCCCCCTACCACATCCCAAAACCAGCCCAGCTTGTCCCCGCTTCCCTAACCTGTCCTTCCTCCCACCTATCCCCTCCTCCCACCTCAAGCGCCACTCCCTTTTCCTACCTACTGACCTCATCCCGCCCCCTTGACCTGTCCGTCCTCCCTGGACTGACCTATCTCCTCCCTAACTCCCCACCTACACTCACTTTTACTGGCTCCATCCCTGCCTCTTTGACCTGTCTGTCTCCTCTGCACCTATCTTCTCCTCTATCCATCTTCAATCCACCTCTCCCTCTCTCCCTATTTATTTCAGAACCCCCTTCCCCTCCCACATTTCTGATTTAGGCCCAAAATTGCCTTCCTGCTCCTCTGATGCTGCTCAGCCTGCTGTGTTCATCCAGCTCTACACCTTGTTATCTCAGATTCTCCAGCATCTGCTGTTCCAACTATAGCTGATAATGAGGACCATTCGTAGGTAAAAATGGACTGGCTGTGCTGAAAGCAGCCCATGCCATGACAGGGTATGGGTGGTGTGTAAAGGACAAAGAGGAAGGTGTTAAGGTTCTAAAATTATTGAGCTTGATGTTGAGTCCAGAAGGCTGCAGGATCCTCAAGTGGAAAATGAGATGCTGTTCTTCCAGCTTCTGCTGAGCCTCCTTAAAGCACTGCAACTGGCAAAGATTGAGCCTCACTGTTGTCAAAAATGCTTCAAGTTTCAAAGCCACTGCATCGCCAATGTTGCCCAAAGGCAGGTTATTAATGAGGAAGCAATCATTTAGGAGTGGGTAAACCAGGCACAGGAGGACAAGTGAATTTTGCAAGTGGCAAGTGATAATTGCACTTTTCTAAAAAGCTTTATTAATATTTTCTCCCACACTGGTACAAGGGTGTGATTAACATCACAGTGGAATATCAACTATCCTTTATTGTGTCATTAAATAAATACAAAAGGATTTGTAGAACATTTTTCAAAGATGATGTTACTCCTTTTTATTCTGAGCAACATTAACTCTGAAGTACAAAAGATTATGGTAATTTAAGATCACAAAAAAATACACTTGACTGAAATTTCACAGTTATAAGGTGTCTTGATTCTTCACATTTCACTGGTATTGAGTTCTGTAATCAGCACTACGGTTATCATGGGGTTTTGTCTCAATCGTAATTGAATGTACCTTTCTAAGTCAAATCTTGTGTAGTCTTCAGAGTAGCATTTTAGGATTAAATGATCAACTGTGTTGGTTACTTTGTTTAAAGCTTGCAAAAATATTCTTGTAAATGCTCAGACGGCAGTGTGTTTCTGACCCTCCTGAATCATCTTTTCTTCGGTCTCAGCCTAACATGCACAGACTAAAAGTTCCAATGGAAATGAGCTGCCCAATTGATGTAGACTGTAAGTATAATGTCCACAACTTTGAAGGTTATCATTCATGGCTCCTAACCTTGCTGGTTGCAATGACAGTATTAGAAAACTCATTGGAGGTGTCCGAAACATTTTAATACCCCCGATGTGGTCACATGTCTGCAATAACATTTTTGGTGTTTGATGTTTTTTGTATTGGACCTAAAGTTAAAGATTCTTTGAAGGAAGACTAAGTCTGAGATTTCAGAACAATTGGCAGAAATACTGTGCTTTACACTGATAATTGCTTTAGCCACTTTTTCATATGTTCTGAAATTGGTACATGCTATTTTAGGGAATTACATTATTGTTAAAAATTGCATGGAGAGGGATTGATGGATTCAGTAAAAAGTGGAAGATGGAATTCCTAACTAATAAACTAGAAAGGTGATGTTGGAACTTGTAACCAGGAGATGAGAATGGGGATGGGGTGCAATATCATACAACATTCTAATGAGTAACTATTGCATTACAGAATACAGAAAGCATTGAACAAGTGACTGTTAAGTAGTAAATACTTGGGTCTAAAACTACAATGGACGAAATTACAAAGGGGCTGAACAATGTGGGCTACAGTGAGATTTTTGAATGATCACATGAGAAATCCAGCAGGGTCTATCTCAACATTGGAAGCAATTCACAGCATCTTTTTTACACCTGCTGAGTGGCAGGGCAAATTTCTCACTTGGCAGGGATGAGTTGCCAGTTAAGGTCAATTATAGCATGTTAAAGACCTTATTAAAGCTACAACTCACGTTATTAATATTTCTATGTATCTTAATAGCATCCTATCTTAATTGATGTGCTGAACAAGAAAGACAATAAGAATTCTTGACATCTATGTCAGGGTTGGTACCTTGTAACTTCAGCTCGCTGCTTGCTTCAAAGCATCCTCATGTTGTATAACAGGGCCCAAATTCTCAGAGCACACTCCATGGACTCTAACCACATGCACAGCAAATGCACAGACATTGGCATACGACATGTGCCAACCTGTAAGACCCTCATGGCACATCAACTGACTTACAAATGCTTCTGTAATTCAATGCTGCACCAGCAATAGTTATCATAAGGCAGCTCCAAAGACACTGTGCACTCACGGACACACGCTCAGCTTGTGGACTGGTCCAGGTTGCATCTCTGAGTTCTTTGCTTGCTTTCTTAGTGCTCACTCTCTCTGAGCCTACCTGGATGTTCACAGCATCCGTACCTTACATTGCCTTGCCTTGCCTTGTCTTGCCTTCTTTTGCATTTTTGTACATTGTCTCCTCAACCAGCAATACCAGGACCAGGCTCACTGCACTGTTGTATTGCTATGCTATTTAGTGCAGACACAAAGCTAGGAAGCTTGTCATTATTGTCACCGATCCTCAATAAAGTCAAGGGAGCCTTTGATCAGGGGGGGTCCCAGGACAATAAGTCAAGAGCAGCCTTCACTCCAAGTCCAGGGGCTTGGACAGAGTCAGTCAGCCATTTGGGACAGTCAGTCAGGATGTTCTGCACATAAGGGGTGAGGAACCAAATGCCTGTCAGCCCACTATCGTCTTGACTCTTTCTGCCCTATTGTGGTCTGTTTTTCTCCTGGAATGAGAAAGAGGCAATTATTAAGGGAGATAAAAGTGGGTCTCACAGCTATTACCTTTGGCGCAGTTGATAACGTGTCACAGAATCCCTACAGTGTGGAATGGCCATTCGGCCCAACAAATTCATACCACCCCTCCGAAGAGCATCTCAACCAGGCCCAGCCCCTACCCTTGCATTTCCCCATGTCTAACCCACCTAACTTAAACATCCCTGAACGCTAGGGCAATTTAGCATGGCTGATCCACCTACCTTGCACATCTTTGGACTGGGAGGAAACCAGAGAACCCGGAGGAAACCCACGCAGACACAGGGAGAATGTGCAAACTCCACACAGACAGTCGCCCGAGGCTGGAATCAAACCCGGATCCCTGGTGCTGTGAAGCAGCAGTGCTAACCACTGAGCCACCGTGCCACCCTAAATGTCCTGAGTGAGTGAGTAGGCAGCACGGAGAGCATGTCTGAGTGTTGGATTTGGGGTGGGTCAGAGTGAGTGAGGAAGATGTTGCAGATGACAGAGTGGTAAAACATGACCCTTGGTGGAGATGGGTGCAGTAGCAGAGATAGAGTGGCTGTGAGCTCCCAGAGAGAAGATGGTGGCACTTACACTGGTGGAGCGGAGAATGTCTTTGACCTTCTTCCTATAGTGTTGTGCATTTCTCCAGATGGCTGACTGCACTGATCTAAGTGACCGCCTCAGACCAGACTGGCATGTTCTGCTGCCGTGGCTTCCTCTGCCAGTCCTGCGGGAAGAAGATGCTCTGTGCACCACTCTGTCCAGGGCACTGCCCACATTGTGGGGTGCTATTTCCCCCTTGTCTGCCATGTTTGGGGCAAACATCAGCAACCATGCAAGGCAGCTGTAGATTGACAGTACTTGTCCAGCTGCACAACTGCCTTTTAAGATGGAACCAGGAGAGGTATGCCAGTGGCAAGTTCTTCCAGGAAAGATGCACTCTAAGAATCAGATAAGATGAATGCCATAAGGGTCGAGTAGCTAGTTAGAGGCAAATTTGCTAATATATGTTGAAAAAATCTGCCAAGTCTCAATAGCGGTGCTACATCTGCTAGCATCCAAATCACTGGGGCTATTCAAAAATATAAGAGATTCAGGAAAACTATGAGCAATACAACCACTATTTCTTTAATTATCATTTGTTGAACTTTAAGACTTGGGCCGTTAGGTCCTCAGGATTTGTCAAATTCTGTTCCTTAAATTTGTCCAGTTGTTTTCTTCTGTTAATAATTTTAATTTCCTCACTCTGATCAACACTTCAGGCATCTACTCGTTTGCAGTTAAATATTGAAATCTGGAAATTGCTGTCTAATTTACCCTGGTCCTCCACAAGTTTTTTTCTAAATTTTACATGGAGATCGAAAATTGAAATACATGTGAATACGTATGCTATGAATTTGTTGTACCCACTAAAACCCATGAAACATACCAGAACAAGTTCGACCATGTCTATTCAAATATAACTGAACTTCGAATGGAATGATAAATCTTAATTATTGTCTAACAACCCTCTGGAACTGAAGATTAGTATTTGTAAGTGTGTCATTGCCTTCCATTAGAATTTCATTTTTATTGTAGATGGAAAAAAAATGGCTAAATTACTTTCCCTTTCTATCTTTTTTATTCTAACTTACAGTTTCTGACTTAGACTCTGTCTGGCTCAATGATAAATCTTCAATCTAATTTGTTGAAGAGACAAGGTGTTGCCTAACCTGTTCATAAAAGCCCTAAATCCCTATAGTGTGTGACAAATAACTACATGTTACCATTCAAAAGTCCAGGAAATTACTATGGGCAGCTGTAAATGCAATAAACTGTGTGTGCTATTCCTTCAGCACTGATTGCAAAATCTATTGTATTATAACTTTTGTATGTGTGCAGAACTGGGAACTGGGAATACCTATTTTCCATGCTCAGATAAATTTTCAGCTGAACTAAAATTTTGAAGGATGCTTCAAAGATTAATAATTGTAATTATAACTAGTTAATGAAAACAATTACTTAATTTAAATATTACAGACCAAATTGTCATTGTTTTGTGCAGCAAATTTTGGGAGGGGAAGCAGTTGTAATTATAAGTTAAAGGCAGTAAAATCATTGCATCTAGTTTTTTTTACAATATTAAACCAAATCAAACAAATAAGATAACCATATTTTTTTCTCTGTTTCAAGAGATTTTTTGACTGCAAAGGACAGGGAAAGTATTTTCACAGCAGATCATTTCCCTCTGTGGTACAGGAAATCAGCGGAACAACTTCCAGGCACTTTTGTCTATTCCATTCCATTTAGTACAGGTTAGTAATTGTTTTATTGCATATGTGCTTGAGAGTGGCATTTATTGTTCATTTTGCAATCTCTTTTTATGCATTTCAAAAGTAATATATTTTATTAACAATGTTTTTCTAAAATATATTTAAACTTTAATCAATTAAGTTGGTTATTTTGCTATGTAGCTTATCATTTCTCTTACTTAATTACTAGGAACATTTATCAGCTGTTTCCTATTTATTTATGATATATTTTGACCCATGCTCTGCAATGGCATTTTATTTTGTTTCTCACAACTGCCTTAGTAGATATTCAGTTCACAGTCTCCTGTGTTATAGTAATCATGTAGGTTAATTTCTATTTTAATTATTTCAGATTCCAGACACTTACCTATAAGCTTCCAATGACTGTAAATATAATTATAGAAAGCAAATATATTTAAGGATGCTACTGTCTCCTTTTGGTCTTGTTCCAAGATTCTGACTTGTCCTAATTATGCCCACAGGTGACAGAATAAATATAATTATGATTTCTGTAACATGGAATTTTACTGGTTCTTTGCCAATTACAACCTGTGATCGTATTCCCTTCTCCGTGAAAGCTGTAATTTGGTATTATGATTCTGATATTGTTTTACTTGGAGTCTGTAAGTTGTTTTGTTGTTTGAGCAGAAGTCCAATGTTCAACAAAACAAGCATACAGTGTGCTGTCAGAGAACAATACCTTTGTTATATTCAGATGAGACCTGGCTTCTAAATTTCCTGTGCAATTTCACTTCCAAATAAAGATGTTAACTAACTGACGTACAGCCACTACCACTTGTAGTTGAATTGACTATAGGGAAAGGGCATATGGCTAAATTGCTGGCTGATTCTTCAATAGTTTATCACTCTGTAAATCTTTGCACGTGTGCTATTGCACAGTAATGCTGTAGAGTTATTATGGCACAGAAAGAGTCCATTTGATTACTTGCCAGCTCTTTGCAGAACAATCAAATCAGTCACATTTTCCCACTTCATTCCCTATAACCCCAGAAGTATATTTCCTTCAAGTGCACAACTAATGTCTTTTAGAAGTCGTTTATCATCCCTGTAGGAAGGAATTCCAGGTCATTATCAATCACTCCATTAAAAAATACTTCTTACATGTCCCCTGCACTTCTTGCCCAAAACCTCAACCCAAATGGAAGCATTCTTTCGTTATCCAGCTTTCTCAACTAACCCTGTCTTAATCATTGGAACATAAGAAGAAGATTAAGCCAGTAAAGCCCTCAAACCTGTTCTGTTATTCAGCTATATCATGGCTGATCTACCACAATTTTGTTTTACCACAGTATCCCATACCCCTTAAAGTCATCAGTAATCTGAAATCTACTGACTTCTGTTTTGAATATATTTTCCACAGCTTTCTGTGGTTAAGAGTTCCAAAGGTTCACTATCCTCTTTGTGAAGAAATTCCTTCTTATTTCAGTGCTAAATGGTTTGCCCCTATCTCTGAAAATGCCCCTTTCCTGGTTGTAGTGCCCACAGACATGGGAAACATCCTTTCTGCATTTAGCTTATCTATTCCTTTAAGCATTTTGGAAGTTCCTTTCTTTGAATTCATTCAGGAGATGTGGGCTCTGCTAGCCGGGCCAGTATTTATTGGCCTTGAACAGGTGATGGTGAGCTTCCTTCCTGAACCACTGCAATCTATTACCTGTAGATAAACCCACAATGCTATTATGGAAAGATTTTGACCTAGCAGCACAGAAGAAATGACCATATAATTCCAAGTCAGGATGGTGAGTGGCTTTGAGGGGCACCTGCATTTGGTGGTTTTCCCATGTATCTGCTGCCCTTGTCCTTCTAGATGATATTAGCATTGGCTTTGGAAAGTGCTGTGTCAGAAGCCTTTACAAATTTCTGCAGTGCATTTTGTGGATGGTGCACACTGCTACATTGTGTCGTGAATATTTAAGGATATGTTGCTGAGCCAGTGAGCTGCTTTAGCCTAGATGTTGTTAAGGGTCAATGTTGTTGGAGTTGCTGTCATCCCAGCAAGTGGGGAGCATTCCATCAGACTCCTGACTCTGCCTTCTTGATGGTGAACGGGTTCTGAAGAGTCAGGAGGTGAGTTTTCCCTGCAGGGTTTCTAGCTTCTGACCTAGTGTATGGTAAACACCATGATGTTGATAATGGGGAATTCTGTAATGGTAATGTCACATTGAAGGCAAAGGGATAACACAGTGTGGAGCTTTTATTTTTCTTTATTGATTCATGTGATGAGGGCATCACTGACTAGACAGCATTTATTGCCCATCCCTAATTGCCCATATAGCAGTTGAGAGTCAACCACATTGCTGTGGGTCTGGAATCACATGTAGGCCAGACCAGGTAAGGATGGCAGTTTCCTTCCCTAAAGGACATTAGTGAACCAGATGGGTTTTTTGACAATGGATTCATGGTCATCATTAGACTGTTAATTTCAGATATTTATTGCATTCAAGTTCCACCATCTGCCATTACAGGATTCGAAACCAGATCCCCAGAACATTATCTGGGTCTCTGGATTAACAGTCCAGCGATAATACCGCTAGGCCATTGCCTCCCCCACAGCAGGCCAGGCAGCATCAGGTGAGCAGGAAAGCTGACGTTTCGGGTCGGGACCCTTCTTCGGAAATGGGGGAGAGGTAGGGGCTCTGAAATAAATAGAGAGGAGGGATGGGGCTGGGGAAGGTAGGTTGGGTGGTGATATTGAGTGCAGGTAGGCAATGGTGGGGTTCGGTCAGTGAGGTGGGAGGAACAGATAGGTGGAAGAGAAGATGGACAGGTCAAGGAGGCAAGGATGAGAGGGAGAGTTGGTCATGGGATGAGGAGATTTTGAAACTAATAAAGTCCACATTGAGACCATTGAGTTGTAGGCTCCCAAGGTGAAATATGTTAACACACTGCGTTATCTCTGACTCCAGCATCAGCAGTTCTTACTATCTCTGAAGGTAAAGGGATGATTGTTAGATTTTGTCATGTTATAGATTATCATTGCCTAGCGCTTGTGTAGTTTGAACCTTACTTCTCACTAATCAGCCCAGGTCTGTATGTTGTCCAGGTCTAGTTTCATTTGGGCACGGACTGCTTGAATATCTGAGCAGTCACAAATGGTGCTGAACATTGTGCAATCATCAACAAGTATGCCCACTTCTGACCTTATGATGGAAGTCAGTTCATTGATGAAGCAGACAGAGAAAATTGGGCTGAGAACATTACCCCAAGGAACCTGTGTAAAGATGTTCTGGAGCTGAGATGACTAACCTCCAACAACCACAACCATCTTCGTATGTGTTAAATATAACTTCAACCAGTGGATTGTTTTGCCCCGATTCCTATTGACTTTAGTTTTGCTAGAGCTTTTTGATACCATATTTGGTCAAATGCAGTCTTGATATGAAAGGCTGAGACTTTCACCTCTCCTCTAGAATTCAGGTCTTTTGTTCATGTTTAAACTATTTTCTTAATTCCCGTTATAAATTCTCCTGTCTGTGTCTGTAATGAATGCACATTTGTCTTTGATTTTTTTTTCCTTTCGCATACTTGTAGCAATGTTTAGAGCCCATTTTTATGTGACTTGCTAGTTTATACACATATTTGATCTCTTTCTTTATCAATTTCAAGGTTCATATTCACTGAATGCTAAAATGCCTCCAAAACTCAGACTTGTTATATTTTTAGTAATTTTATAAGCCACTTCATTTGATCTAATACAATCTTTAATTTCCTTTGTTGACCACAGTTGATATACTTTTCCTTTTGGGTTTTTAGGTCTTAAAGGAGGGTATGTTTATTGTAAACAATGTACTATTTCTTTGAATACTAACCATTGCCTGTTGTATGGTTAAATGGATTTTTCCAATCCATCACTACCAACTCATCCTTCATAGGACCACAATACATATGAGCGCAAGTAGGCTATTCAATTAAGTCACTGTTGATCTGATAATCATCAACTCTATTTCCCTGCCTTAACCCCTCACTGATTAAAAATCTATCTATCTCTCTCAGCCCTGAATACACTTAATGACCCATCCTCCACAGCTTCTGAGGTAAAGAATTCCACAGATTCACTACTCTTTGAGATAAGAAATTCCTCCACATCTCTGTATTAAGTGGGCAACTCCTTACTCTGAGAATATGCCTAGACTCTCCCTCTCTGCTCCTATGATGCTGCTTGGCCTGCTGTGTTCATCCAGCCCTGCACCTTGTTGTCTCGGATTCTCCAGCATCTGCAGTTCCTACTATCTCAGAAGAAACAATCTGTCTGCATCTACCATGTCAAGCCCCCTAAGAATCTTACATGCTTCAATAAGGTCTCTTCTCATTCTTCTAAACACCAAATGAGTAGAAACCCAGTCTACTCAAACTCTCATAACAAAATACCTTCATATGCAGAATCAAACTAGTGAACCTTCTCTGACTGCCTCCAACACTAGTATCTTTCCTTAGATAAGTGGTACAAAACTGACCAGAACTAATAATTAGAGATAGTAGGAACTGCCAATGCTGGAGAATCTGAGACAACAAGGTGTAGAAGGTGTAGAAGAAGGGTCCAGACCCGAAATGTCAGCTTTCCTGCTCCTCTGATGCTGCTTGGCCTGCTGTGTTCATCCAGCTCTACACCTTGTTATCTCAGAACTAATAATTACCTTTGTTTGGGTTTTCAGCCCTAGTTTTGGATTGTGCATTATTATATTCAAAACTAATGGAAAATTCTACCATGTTAAAATTTCCCTGAAGTTTTGTTTTATAACAAGATTATTAATTAATCCTTTCTCATCACATAATTTTCAAAAGTTGGTTCCTCAACCCACTGCATTAAGAAAACCATCAAGTTCCAGGAATTAATTAACATCTTTATCAAAAACCTCTGAAACTCTGTTCCCAGCTATCTGACATTGTACATAACTAATATTTCTCATCCCTGGAACCATTCTAGTAAATTGTCCCTTCACCCCTCACTCACATCTTTTCTAAATTATCATTGTCATATGAAAGCCATTGCAATAGGCACCCTGTGAATACTTATTAGCAACGTGATTCTTCAAAGAGTTTTACACAGTTTTTAGATAAGAAAGATTGTTTCGAATTAGTCCCTGCATCTATCACACCCTCCCTCTACACTTTTGCATTTATGGTATCCTTTAAACAAGATACGGAGTATAAAGTAATAAGTCACATTAAGAAGTTACAGTTGCTATGGTATAAAGTAAAATTTGTTTTATCCTTTAGGTAAGGAAATGATTTAATTGTGCCATTGAATGAAACGCCAGCTGTATGGAATATGCCTGTCCTTCTATATCATGTTGTTGCATTATTTTTGACATGGCACAAATAATCCTGATGTCCCAAGAAATGCAAATAATTTTCTCTGTATACTTTATATTTAAACACTGGCACAGCCAGGTGTACATTCATACAATCATTATAATCTGACATTTAGCTCGAGAAAGAAAGTATTTCCATTATATCAGATTTATGCTGGCACTCTATCCAAAGAGATTGAAACAACAAAAGGTTATATCTATAAATAAGAATATAATGATTAGCTATAAATATGTTTCATAACTATGTAAATATAGAGGCCTAGGAGATGCACAATGACAGCAGTGTGATTGCATCAAGTCATCACACTGACATTTAAATATGAAATATAGATCAAAGACTGAGGCTGGCTGGATTTGCCCCAGTGAATCTGCTGGTGGTACAACAGTATAAAGTCAAGGTTGGTAGGATGACATTTTATACCAGCAAAAGATTTATCTATAAAATGTAGTCTGAAATTTTGTTCAAACTGGATTGAAAGCAGCAAATAGGATATGAGATAAATGCTGATGAACTGAAATTGATGACTAAAAGAGTAAACAAACTTTTTTTTGTTGATGTTCAATATTCAAATATCATCCCATAATGAAAAATGTTGGAATATAAGCTACTGTTATGTAATTTGCTGGACCTGTATTAAATGTCCAATACTATCCCATCCATCATACAAATTCATTAAAAATGCCACAAAATAGTCCCAGTTGATCTCTGACCAAAACCATGAATGGTAAAGGTTAACTGGCCTAATGACAAGCTTTACTGGATCGTTTAAGTGTGACGGATAGAGGATAATTAGACATGAAGAGTAATGCCACCCATACTTAACAGTTAAACAGAGCAACCCAATCCATTCCCCTTTCCCTTATGTTCAAGTCACTCCTTCTTTTATGTCTCATATTTCAAATAATCCATCTTCCTCTCATGACTGATTTCTATGGTGCCCGTTCATTGCTCTGTGTCTGAAATCTTTCCTCATCTGTCACTATTCCAAGATTTGCCATTTATTACAATCTCCATGGAGACCAATAATGTTTTAAAAAAGAAATTTGAACTTTCAGTTGTAAGCTGAAAGAATATCACATCAAGATTTCACATCTTGAAACTTTGACTGTAACAAATGTTGAAAAGCACTATTGACCAAATGCTATTTCCTTTTTGTAAGGAAGTTACACTTCAAATTTTTCTTTTATGCTCATCACTACTGTTCCCCCTACAAGATTATGGTCCTTTTTAGCAGATTGTCTACAGTTGTGGCACCTTCTGATGGTGACCCATTCTCCTATTTCACTTAATAGTAACTTCAAACCACTAACTCCAGGCACTTCCCAGTTTCAGAAAGGTTCTTATATCAGCCACTAGCGGTAAAGCCTGTTCTAATTATTTTTCCTCCCAACAACCATGCCAGGACAACTCTAGCAGAAGACATGAAGGATTACAGGATTCATATATTCAACTAAAGGCTGACACCTTCCCAAATTCAGCTGCACTGTCTCTCTGTAAATCATACAGAACTGATGTCTGTTTATGGTATTTATTGATTTCTTGCAAAGCCTGCAACCTGATCTCAAAAAATGGCTTTACTTGGTCTCTTCCCCATTGCAACATGAAACACATGCATTGAGTTAGAAATGCTAATTTACTCTTTGGGGCCAACTCCTTTTCATCTTAGAAGTAAATGAACAGTTCACAACTCAACTATTTAAGCATGTTTCTAGTAACACATTGCTGGGAATTCAGAAGACTGAGGGCTGAATTTTATCAAAAACGGGCTGAGTGTAAATTCTAGGGAATTTGGTGGAGGGGTTTGCTCTGTGAGCTAAAGAGAATTTTCTTATGCTGTTCTCCGTAGCCTCCCATTATCTATGCACAATGCCTATATGACATCCCATTTGCAATGTTTGCCAGCAGCACTGCCCAGGTCCTTCCTGGATTTCTGGCACCATTGAAGGTCAAGCATTGTCAGTTAGGCTGCCACTGTCTTGTTTCCTGAACCTTCAAGTTCCTGTTTACGAAGCGGGAAGCAAGCTTCCTTTTCTGAGCAAGGTGTTTGAGAATATTAGTTGAGCAGCTCAATGTGTAGGGCCATTCACATAGTATGCAGCACCTGAAGCAGTGTGCAGCTGGCCTTTAAATATCATGTCAGTGATGTGAGAGCCACTCTAAGTCCCAGCAGTGGAGACTACAACCACCTCTCCAACCAGGGAATCCCACGAGAAGGACGCTGAAGGGCCCCATCATTTTTTAATTATTCTTTTGTGGGACCGGGGCATCGCCGGCTGCATTTATTGCCTGTTCCTAATTGTCTTTGAGAAAGTAATGGTTAGCTGCCTCCTTGAACAGCTGCAGTCCACATGCTCAATTAATTAATGAATTAATAAAAGTAGAAGATTGTTTGAGAAAAGTCAGAGTGAGCCATGGAGGACTGGGTGCTAAAAATATCACTCAACAAAATAATTTAAATGAAAGTGGGTAAATTCTGCCCATTATTTCTAGTACTGACATTCCCTGCATTTTTAATGGGGTTGGGACTCTGTTGGCCTCCATGGTTGTTGATCCATTACTTCTCTTCAAAGCCTTTGGAATTCTTTTGTCTACTGTCATGATTTTCACGCAAGCCAATATTCATTTTAAACGCTCCAACCTATCATTTTATTTCTAATTCCACAATTTCAAGCAAATAATGACACCATTCCTGAGGCACAATGTTCAGCTGACTGCTGCAAAGATCTTGTGAAATAACTCAGTAATAGAATTTCAAGATCTGGAATTTGATCATCTGCGCTGCTTATTTGAATATTTCACTACAGCATTGCAAGCAAAAGCCAGGAGAATTATAAACTAAGTAGTGGCAAGGAAAATCAAGCATTCAAGTGCAAAAATTTGGAAGTGAAATGCCTGGATTTAGACATGTGGTATTTCACAAATCTAAACTCAAAAATGGAAGAAAACTTAGAAGCATACTTTGGTTACTTGAGGCTAGTTTGAAACAGACATCGGCTAGGTGTTCAGCTAGAAAATACAAAATATAACTTACTATTCTTCAGATGTTGTTAATGAATTTGAGCATTTATATCCCCCCCACCCCCCAAAAAGGTACAAAACATTCAGCAGTCAGCAATAGAAATAATTAAGTATGAGATTTAAATCCAATATTCTCCATGTTCTAATCATCTCAGTGACAGCTGTTACAGTTTGGCTTTTCACCTGACAATTTTAACTTATGTTCACAGCAGAAAGGCAGATTTCACAATCTGATATTCTAATGAGGTGAAGCCTGCATGCTCACAAGTGCCATGAATAACATGATATTAATCCTGGCCTGTTATCTGTACAGAGACCATGTAAAACTGCATCTTTTAGGCATTTGCCTAGTGGTGAGATCAGTTTCTCGCTAGGCAGCAGTGAATAGAATAGAACAGAATAGCATAGCAATTTATTGTCACGTGTATTTTTACAAAAAAAATGTAAAAAGTTTTATAAGTCGCCTTACCACGGCACGTAACTTCATGACAGATGTCATTAATAAGAAGAAAAAAATTGCATCATTAATATTCATCTTCATATCTTACCAAACATAGACACCTTCTTCAGAATTCTCACATGTTAAGTCAGAGCAGGTACCTGGTAACTTCAGTTCACTGCTTGTTTCAAAGCATCTTCATGTTGGACAACTGGCACCGACATCTCAGAGCACACTCCATGGACACTAGCCACATGTACAACACATGCACAGACATTGGCAAATGACATGTGCCAACCTGTAAGAACCTTCATGGCATATCTCCAGTTGACTTAGAGAATGTTTCTGTAATTCAATGCTGCATCTTAGGCTACAGTGGCAATTGCTATTGTCAGGCAGCAGCAAGGACACTGTGCACTCAGGGAGACACATTCAGGTCATCATGCTTGTTCTCTTAGAGCTCACTCACTCTGAGCTTACCTGGATGTTAACAGCATCCCTGCCTTACCTTGTCTAGCCTTTTGGCACTCTGCCCCCTTAGCCAGAGGCACCAGGCTCAAAGTATTTCTGTTTTGCCTTACTATTTAACGCAGCCACATATACAGGGAACTTGTCATTGTTGTCAGCAGTCTGAAGTTGTCACGAGAGATAGCCCTCCAACAACGTTTCCATTGTAAGTCAAAGACAGTCCCTAATACCAGTCCAGGGGCTTGGAGACAGTCAGTCAGCCACCCAGGGTGGCCAGAGTCAGAATGCACTACACATCAGGGGTGTGGAGCCAAAAGTCTGGAAGTCCATCACCTGGCTTGAGTCTTTCTGCCCTACTGTGGGCTGTTATCCTCCTGGAATGAGAGAAAGGCAGGTATTAAGGGAGACGAAAGTTTGTGATGCACCTGTAACTTTTGATGCAGGTGGGGAGATGGAGTGGGAAAGTGAGTGAGCAGCACAGAGGATTATTAATGTCAAGAAGGGGTGGATGAGAGCAAGTGGGAAAGGTGTCAGAGACAAAAGTGAGAGCGGTACTGCATGGCCTAAGCTGGAGGTGGATGCAGAAGGTCATTTGCCTTCTTCCTTCACTACTGGACACCCCTCCAGATGCCTGAGAGTGCAATGATCTGGGTAGCAACCTTGGATAAGGTTGGCAGGGTCTGATGGCTTGATATCCTCTGATGGTCCTGCGAGAATACTCCCCATCTGCCTGGATTGGTGCAGCTCCAACAACATTCAAGAAGCTTGACACCATCCAGGACAAAGCTGCCCATTTGATTGGCATCACATCCACAAGCATCCACTCCGTGTACCACCAATGGTCAGTAGTAGCACTGTGTACTATCTACAAGATGCACTGCAGAAATTCACTGATGCTCTTTAAATGGCACCTTCCAAACCCATGGCCAGTACAAACTTGAAAGACAAGGGCAGCAAACAGAAGGGAACACCATCATGTGAAAGCTCCCCTCGAAACTGCACAACATTCTGTCTGCGAAATATATCACTGTTCCTCTAATGGTGCTGGGTCAAAATCCTGGAATTCTCTCCCTATTGTAATTGTGGGTGCAAGTACATGAAATGGATTTTAGTGGTTCAAAAAGGCAATACACGATCAACTTCTCAAGGGCAGTTAGGGAAAGGTGATAAATGCTGGCTCAGGCAGTTATGCCTACTTCTCCTGAATGAATAAAACATCAATTGATTTCTGAGATAGCAAGAACTGCAGATGCTGGAGTCAGAGACAACACAGTCGGAACTGCAGGAACACAGCAGGCCAGGCAGCATCAGCGGAGCAGGAAAGTTGACATTTTGAGTCGAAACCCTTGATCTGAAATATCAACTTTCCTGCTCCTCTGATGCTGCCTGGCCTACTGTTTTCCTCCAGCTCCAATTGTATTATGAATTGATTTCTGTGTTGGTCTAGCAAGTCATTCAGTTTAACAGCAATTAAGGGCAGGCTATAAATGCTGGCTTATCAACGATGCCCACATCCCAAAAACAACAAACTAAATATTGGAAACAAAAAACCATACCTGCTTTCTTCTCTTCATCAAATTTCCACTTTCACGATGTTCCAACTTTGACAATGCTTGTGGTGCACATTTGCTATGACCATTCATTTAATTAAAAACAAATAATTAATTATATAATAATACTTACCTGGGTGATTGCTGCTCCAAAAGTATTCAAGAACCATCCAAGATCAGTAATCCACTTAAATGTCATCCCGTTCATGATAGTAAACATTCATGCAATCCACCTTTAACATGCAATAGCTGCAATGTGTACCATCTACAAAATGCACTGCAACAGGTCCCCAAAACTCTTTCAAAAGCATCTTCCAAATCCAAGGCCTCTGCCACCTAGTAAAACTAGGACAGCAAATGCATGAAAATACCATCCCCTGAAAGTTCCCTCTAAATCACCCACTGCATGATTTGCAACTGTATTATTATTTCACTGCTTTTGCTGGGCTCAAATTTCAGAACTAATTTCCTATTGTCATTGTAAGTACTTACACAGCAAGGACTAAGTGGTTCAAGCAAGTATCTCAGCACCACCACCATCTCAAGTGCAATTAGGGATGAACAAATGCTCACACTGCTTGAATGAATTTTAAAAATATGCAGAAGCAGTAAGGCACTTCCAGGTATGAAAACTACAATATCAGATTCCCACAATATATCTTGTCATAAAACAAAAAGGTTACCTGAAATGCTTTTTTAGTACATTTCTCTGATTCTCAGATGGACAAAACATTGTAAACTTTCTTAATAGAACTTCTGATCATTCTCCCCGGCTGAAGCAATATGAATGACTTCAGACTTCAAGGCTACTTGAAACCTCACACTTCTTGTTCTTTGATATTAAAACAGATCCATTTATTGATTACTGATCCAATTTTTCTCAGTGGCTATGCAGTTAAGAAGTTAACAATTTTAAAACTTTCCAATTAAGGAATTAGAACAGTCCACTGGCCACGTTGTATTCCATGTGTTTTAATATTGTATTCCATGTGTGTTTTAAGAAAACTGTAAACACAGATAGCAATAACTGAAGGGCTGTTCTGGTGCAGTGATAGTATCCCTACTTCTGACCCTGGAGACCTGGGTTCAAGTTCCACGTACTCCAGAGGTGTGTAATAAAACCTCTGAACAGGTTGATTAGGAAAATAGGTTAAATAAATAAACAATAACTGGTTGTTTCATTATGACCTAGAATTAATTTATAAAATATCCATTGTCTGTCAACAGATTATGAATTTGTTCAACTTGAATTATTAGGGGTTTCACTAAGCTGACCTGATTACAACCCTTTTTCTACAAATGATCAAGAACACATCTGAAGTCAATTAAAAATTAAATTAGTGTTACTGCTATTGTAAAACTTAGAATGAAAACCTTATTGTTAGATTGATGTCTATTAGATAACTGGAATTGTGTCAGAAAGAATGAGTGGATGTTTAATAATGTGGGAGAGCTACAGGTGGTGTCAGGAGGAAGTCTAAAATCAAATAATCAGACACAGCTTCTAAATGAAGCAATCTTGATGAACCAAGTGGCCTCTTTGTGCTCTTAATTTTCACACATTACTGCCATGGAAACAATAACAATGATGATTGATGATGTATATATTTTACTTTGATACTAACAAAACACATATTCATTTTGATAGAGACAGAAAATAAAAGCAATGTTGTGACAGCTAGTACAACTGTCCAGCTCTTGGACAACAGAAAATCACCAGTAGTTGCAGGTAAGGATATTTTAAATTCTTATTAACCAGCATATTTGTTTACATGCAGTCTGAACAATTTATAATCTCTCTATGGATTAGCTGCACCAATCCTGTCCTCCTAACAAGGAGATGCACATAAATGGCATGTGGATCAGAATTGTTTTACTGCACTCGTATGCTGATGACATGAAGCTCTTCATTTTCACCACATATCTTGACCTTTCCAGTATTTCTTAATACCCATCTCTTAGACAAAGTCTTTGGTCATTCTCCTAATATAATTCAGTGACCTCAATATCTAATTTTAGCTGATTGAACTTCTGTGAAAATTTTTGAAATATTTTTCTCCATGAAAGCTGTTAATTAAGTGCATATTATTGTCGTTTTATCCGATTGATCCATGTACTTTTCTGTACTACATTGATTTAAAATTCTCATCCATATTGTAGCGAATATCCAATTCATGGTCCATATCCTTTAGTATATAATTTTTAGTTTTAAGCATTAAAGTTTAATAGTAAACATGCTATTGAAGCAGCTTGAAATGTAGTGCATTTAGAAAGTTGGGGTCATGTTGCCTTAAGAGGTTAATGGGCCCCTCTGTTTTCCAGAATACCTAAGATAAGTGGCTACTCAACAGGTCACCCATGTTTGTTTAATAGAATCAGAATAGAAAATATGGTGTTATTAAAATAGCAGGTGGCTTACTTAGCTGGAGAAGTGCATCAGCAATGTTTACAGTTATAGTAGCCTTGAGGTGTTCAAACTAAATTTATTTAAAAGCATTCAGCAAGCCCTAAATGCTAGGTTAAAGACAGTCCATAGCAGTCTATGTTGATCCTTGGAAACGTTCTCTGGTTTCAATTTATCTGTGTGTGTTTGCTAGAAGAAATTATTTGCCACTTGAAGCTGAGAGAGTTCAGAAGCAGAAATGGCTAGGCTCATCATAACATTTCATCAAGCTGTTCACACAAAGACTAGCTGTTCACTAAAACTGAAATTGTGAAGGTAATTAGACGCTTGGGAGTGGACTCAGGACTCATGGAGAACTCAGTATTTGGAGAAGAGAGCGAACTACCAAGATGCGTGTGCATGTTGAGGTAGTCTGTGTCAGAGAGATGTTTCAAGGAATCTAAAGCCAGACCTTGGAAAAATGAAGAATTAGAATCATTTATAAAGAAGACAAAATTTTAATAAAATGTGGGAGCCACAGTGTCATTAATGTCCGGCTGGTATATGACTATATTAAGTGTATTCTATGGGCTGTTCGGCCACAGTTGCCTGATAGCTCATATTTACCTCATGATAAAATCTAAATTTTCTATATATAGCGTACTTGGTATAGAATCAATATCTTACCTGTTCAGTACATCTATTAATCATTATTGTTTATATTCTGTTTGTTCAAACAAAAACATTTATTTTATCAATCTTGCTGCTTATCTTCTTACCCTTGGCTCTTCTACACATTAAATTCTTTAAATGAATATGGTCTATCAAACCAGATCAATACAAAGATTCAGCTTGCCCACTATTCACATAATTGGGACCATAACAATTTGGCAGACTCATTCAGGATCTCCTCATCTCCATAGTCACCTCTACCCAGGTCCCAAAATAGCTTTCGGTTGCTCTAAATCTGATCTATTGTATATTGTCTATCCCTCACTGTCAGAACGTTCAGTTGTCCTTCTCTACTCTCCATCTAAACACTTTACTTTCTCTCAGTTTTCCACCTGCACCACTTTCCCAAAACCTACATGCTTAACCAAGCCACACTCACCTCTCCTAATTTCAATATTAATGCATGCCTTCTTTGCTAAAAGCCTTACATAGATTTAAACTTGAATGCAACCTTCAACCTCCCTGTCTAATGTTAATTTAAAAAACTTATTTCTTAGATTTCTCAAATTTCCCATGTAATGAAATACCTTTTGAAATGCTAAGACCTATGTGAGGAAAAAACTACGAGAGTGCACCGCTGTGAAAATATAAGCAACTTTTCCAACTCACATCAACACCTGGTACTTTAAGATGGACTGCATCACTTTTTCCAGTTTTAGAGTCATTATTTGTTAGTTCTAATTCTTCTTCTTTCAATTCTGGACAGTTCTATTCAATCACGAGCAGAATAAATCTATTCTTCGTTGAGCCCCAGGTACCGAGGTAATTGAAGTCATAGAGTCATACAGCACAGAAACAGACCTTTCAATCCAACTCATCCATGCTGACCAGATATCCTTGATAAATCTAGTCCCATTTGCCAGCATTTGGCCCATATCCCTCTAAATCTTTCCTATTCATATTCCCATCCAGATGCTTTTAAATGTTGTAATTGTACCAGCCTTCAACACTTCCTCTGGCAGCTCATTCCATACACGCACCACCCTCTGCATGAAAAAGTTGCCCATTAGGTCCCTTTTAAATCTTTCCCATCTCACCTTAAGCCTATGATGTCTAGTTTTGACTCTCCCACCCCATGGAAAAGACCTTGTCTATTTACCCTATCCATGCCCCTCATGATTTTATAAACCTCTATAAGGTCACCCCTCAACCTTCGATGCTCCGCAGAAAATAGCCCCAGCCTATTCAGTCTCTCCCAATAGCTCAAACCCTCCAACCCTGGCAACAACTTTGTAAATCTTTTCTGAGCCCTTTCAATTTCGCAACATCCTTCCTGTAGCAGGGAGATCACATTCTTGCCTCAGGCTAGATCAAAGAAACTTTGATCTGAACCCAAGATAGAGATAACAAGGTGTACAGCTGGATGAACACAGCAGGCCAAGCAGCATCAGAGAAGCAGGAAAGCTGACATTTCGGGTCTGGACCCTTCTTCAGAAA
>NC_063347.1:27570220-27613431 GCF_021869965.1 Rhincodon typus
GGACCCTTCTTCAGAAAAGAGTCCAGACCTGAAACGTCAGCTTTCCTGCTCCTCTGATGCTGCTTGGCCTGCTGTGTTCATCCAGCTGTACACCTTGTTATCTCAGATTCTCCAGCATCGGCAGTTCCTACTATCTCTGAATTGATCTGAACCCAATTTCCTCTCCGATATTCAATTCTGTACCAAGACGATTACTTACAATTTCTGGGTAATACCCTTCCACTCCATGTCTCCCATGCTGCCAAAACACATTTATGGCTATTCTTGCCAGCCTTCAGTCTGACTAAATTAAAAACCATTTAGGATGTCATGAGCCACGTAGTCAACAAAGAAAAGTCTTATTTTTCCAATATCAAGACGTGCCTAACTTCATCAGTTCTTGATGTCCCAGTTATTTATTTCAGGATTCCTGGTCTTCAAGTGCAAGCTCCCCCCATGCCTTTGTCTCACTTTTTTCAGTGATCTCTTACAACTGTACATCCACCCATTACTCCATTGATACTAATTTCCTTTTTGCTCCTATGACCTGGTCTTTGTATTTTGGAATTTACTTCTTCAAATGCTCCTTTATATTTCCATTAGACCTCTAATTTTTCAGCTTCATATTAATCACCATCCATCATTTTCCAAATATACAAAACACTTTGAAATATCTTTCTATAAGTGGTGAATAAGATTTAAAGTTTTCTTGCTGTTGTACAAGCTCAAGAATCTTAAAGCAGTTCTCTGATGGAATGCAGTAAAATTGCTAATTAATTCAAACATATTTCTGCTGATGATCATTGTCTGCCCAAGATATGAAAGATTGAGGGCTGATTTAAATGAAGTATTTAAGAGCTTGGAAGGAATTGATAGGATTGATAAGGGCTCTGTGGGGAAATAGGATGATATGGAAGCTGGAAGATTTTGAGGAAAAGAAGGCCGAATGTTTTCATGTAAAGCTGGGAGAAGCAGGAATGGTCCTCTTTTCCTCAAAAAAATAGCAAAACACTTACCATGAATGATCTTTTCTGTTTCCCGTCCTCTTCACTTGACTTACTGAGTGGTAATTCTGTTCCAGCTTCTCCAGCCAAGGTTAGAGTTGCAAATGTAGTCTGGACCTAATGATTCCTTCGCACTAATATCTGTATACTTAAAGAAGAACTCAATCAGCTTTGAATAGGTCCTTTACCACCTGTTCAGAATAGTCAGTCGAAATTGAAGGCAATGGGATTTAGACGATATATGGGCAGATGTCATTTGGTTAAAACCCAGTTTGCACTGGGTGGCAGGACCAAGCAAAAAGGCTTAAAACCACTCCCTATATTCTGCACTGCAGCTTAACCACATAATATATGATTCAAGAGCATAAGTATAACTGACTAAGCAAAATGCACACAAGTTACCAACTTAATTACTTGTCTACTTTTAGCAAAATTGCTATATTTGAAAATGTTCATGAAAATTACAATGAGTCGACTGAAAGTTTAACATGTCCTGTTTTAAATAACACACTTTGTATTTAAGTGACCTTGTTTCCTGTTAGCTTTATTAGTATCTTTATTTTAACCTGAAGACAGGTTTCAATGGATTGTAGCTCAATATTATGTAAATATAGCAATTCAAAGAAAATCAAAATTTTCAACAGTTTGTTCTGCAAACAATATACATTGCTGTACCATCACATTTAAAGTTCAAACAGCTTCTCTTATTAATCCAGTGAGGCATCATGTTATAGTTCATAACTATTGTATTTCACTCAATGTGAGAGCTTTGAATGTTTTGAATGGCAATAAAATATTAGCAAAGTTTTTTTGATGCTCTATCATTTGTTCACTGCCATAATATTAGCACCTAGAATTCAGTGTCATTGCTGTATTATCAGTTTGTGAACAAAATAGGAGACCACTCTCTGCTTACTATGTCGTTTAATAAACCCTAGATGAATATGTAAAAGTAAGTTAGGGCAATCTAAGATTTTTATGAGCGTATGGATTAGGAGCAAGAGCAAGCCACTTGACTCCATGTCTATGTCATTCAATAAGATCAAGGTTGATCTGTTTATTCCACATTCTCCTGTTAACCTATACAAGCCTGTTCTGACATTTTATGACTTAATGATATTTTAAATTCAGTAAATGCAAATGGGACAGCATCGCACAAGCAGCATATTTCATCCAAAGAAGTCTCACTCCAAGGCTAATGATTTTGTGTATGAAGATTGCTAAATACTTATCTGTAACTGAGCTGAAATTTCATCACATTTTTTGGTTTGCATAATCTAGGTTAAAATTTTCGCAAATCAGCATATACAAAGCATTTTGCCTGTGGCCACTTCTGTCATGAGCTTTTCTTTCATCATGAGCATTGAAGGTATCAAGTAAAGATTGATGCAGCAGCTGAGTACTTTATAATTACTGCATCATCAGCATTTGAATACTGAGATTTACAATGAGCTCAATGACGATGGAACTCCCTATGCGTGTACAAACATGTATCGAGATCGATTTTATGACCAGTCAACTTTTCATGTTGGAAGTTGACAGGTAGCAAATTCTAAATTTTAAAGACTATTGAAAACAATTTTGTAAAGTGCTTCATATGATGGTCTCAGACCAATTTGTTTGGGAGAAAGATTTCTCACTTAATGCCTGCATTATTTTTTCACTTTTACAGCAATAAACATTCAAAAATCCCTCACATTCGACAAAATTGTAGTTTAATGACAGAATGATGTAAGTAACTCATTTCCAAGCTGATTGCTTTGAACATTCGATTACACTTGTACTGCTGGTTGCTTCACGACGTTTTTACAATGAAATTAAACACTGATTTTACAACAAAAACACTAAAAACAAGAACCTATGTAAAGGAGTAAAAGGACTGCATTATTAAAATGTAATTTAATTCTGCAGTCTATTGGAATATTGCGTTGTCCTGTAACAGTCACAAATGACAAAATAAATTTGCCACAAAATCACAGTAAGAAGCAATTAAATCTCCAGTTTAGTCACACCAGTTGTGCTCAGACCCACCCAATGTGATTGTACATGGCAGTAGTTTGGCAAGGACATTCTTCAACTACACACACTGGTAAAATTTCCAACAATTTGGTGTGCATTGCCTGTATATAATCTCTCAGCATTACTTAATTGGTATGCATCTGAGCATTTAAGGAGGTAAGTAAATATAATGACTGTTCAAGTTATAGTCACTGCATGCACAGTCAAGGCCCAGAAAAGTGGGGAAGAGATACACTTCCATGCTCAAAGCGGTGGAGAGGAGTTGGGGGCGGGCACATGCAGGAACACAATACCAAAGGTAGTAAAAGAGAGAAATGGAAAATCCTACGAGGAGAGAGTCATGTAATTAGTATCAGCAGAAAGCATGCAAAACATCAACATTTAATCATTGGAGAACCAAATCACAGAAGTTCAAGTCAATACGTACTTTGAATTGAACTCTTTTCCCTTGTAAAATGAAGAGAATGGATCACCAGATGAGTAGTAACAGACAGTGACATGTTCGTGTTCCCCGCAACTAGCAGGCATCAGCTGAAAGTTGGTGGTGACATGTTGGGTATGTGGGGGACAGTGGTTGGTGATGGAGTCAGTGGTTGCACAGCCAAGCATGGTGATAGGGGTGACATGTTGCAGGAAAGTGGTTGCTGATAAGTTGTGACGGGATCATGTGTACTACACCTTGCAGCTGCAGGCCAGTGAAGGACAATGGAGAGGATGGTGGAAAAGCTGCTAGAAATCAAACTGGGTTATATCAGTCATCCCAAAATATTACTAAACTTTGTGAATATTGTATCCTGTCAAGTCAGTCTGGGAACCGGGCTGGGCTGGGCTTGGCTGGGCTGGTGAGGTTTGGTTTCTATCCTGCAATCTGGCAGTAGTTTTAAAGATGGGAAAGAATTGAAGAGGTCACCAGCACATGGAGCCTGCCTTCAAAGCTCCTTTTTCTCCAGACCAGAACATCTCCAAGTTAAAGCTCACCCTCCTACAGAACAACATGGAAAGAAGCTCTGCTAAGCCAGCGAGCCATTTCCCTCTCCTGCTGCTCGGCTGGAGATTAAAAATCTACCTGCCCTTGTTTGAAGAACATTTCCCAGTATAATAACCATTATCATTCTTTCCAAACTCACTTTCCTCATAAAAACAGAAAGAACTGCGGATGCTATAAATCAGGAACGGTCTCCTCTACATTGGGGAAACGAAGCGTAGACTGGGTGACCGCTTCACAGAACATCTCCGTTCTGCTCGCAAAAAAGACCCTGAGATTCCAGTTGCCAGCCACTTTAACACATCACCCTATTCCCTGGCCAGCATCTCTGTCTCTGGCTTGCTACAGTGCTCCAGTGAAGCTCAACGCAAGCTGGAGGAACAATACCTCATTTTCTGCTTGGGGACCCTGCAGCCCTCCGGACTCCATATTGAGTTTGATAATTTTAGGGCCTAAACTCTCCCATGTCCCAGCCCCCTACCCCACACACCCGGCGTTGTTACCACATAGTCTGCCATTACACACCATCTATTGTTAGTCACTAACAGTCCCCATTAACAACTATTCACCCTCCTGGCCAGATTGTTATCACCTCCTTTGTCTATCCAACTGTTCTTCTCTTTTGTCGGGCTTTATTCTATCATTTACTCCCAACCCCATTTCCCTCCCTATTTTCTGCATATAAACCAGCTTTTTCCCAGCTACCATCAGTTCTGAGGAAGGGTCACTGGATGCGAAATGTTAACTCTGATTTTTTTTCTTCACAGATGCTGCCAGACCTGCTGAGCTTTTCCAGCAACCTCTGTTTTTGTTCACTTAATTCCTCCTTCTCTTTTTAACTTGTCCTCAGTAATTTAAGTGGGGGGTGGGGGTGCAAGGAGAAAGAGCTTGGAAACAGGAGAAACAACAGGGTGGATGATTTCTGCCTTGGACTTAGTGTACTGAAACCTCTATATTCTACACATTAAGCAAATACTGACAGGCAGATGAGTGTTACCGTCCCTCAGAAAACAAATTATATTCTTATGCCGTCATCTGTTTCTGAAAACTGATTGCAAATGATTGTGATCACCCTAGAAAAGATACAAAGGCATTTAAAAAGATATTTCCATGATTCGAGATGTTTAACCAAGAGGAAAGATTGAATAAGCTATTGTGTTTGGAACAGAATAATGGAAGATGAAATTGGAGAGTGTAGGATTATGGGCGGGCTCAGATAAAGTCAATGGGAACATCATTTTCAATTGACAGAGAAGTCACTAAACAAGGGCAAAGTATTTATAGTAGAAGGATTAGAGAGGAGGTGAGGAAAAAGATTCAATCCAGACAGTCGTGTATGTCTGAAACTCACTGCCTGAAAGGGTGATAGAGGTGGAAACTTTCATCCTATTTAATAATTACTTGGTTAGGTACTTGAAGTGCTGAAACCTGAAAGATTGTGGATTAAGATCCAGAAATGAGATTAAATTTAAATAGCTCTTTAATAGGAGGACAGGTATGCAGGCCATGAATCTCTTTGATATCCATGTACACATGTATGCTTGATGCTGTTGTGTTCTAAAGATTATTAAGTCAAAGTAACACTTTTTAAAGTATTTTGTTGGTATCCTCCTCTTTTAGTAGGTTATCATTCAGATGTTTTCTTTGAAAAGAAACTTGTTTAGCAGATGTAGTCTAAATCTCAATATTTTAAACAAAATTGAATTAGAGTATGTTCATAAAATGTAATTGTATCCCTGGCCCATGATAATAGCTGAATGAGTCCACAACCACGGACATCACAGATGCTCTTCAGATTGTTTTGCTATGGTTTAGAAACCATTGATGGTACATAGCGAAGTCTGCTGAGAATTATTTTTACTGTAAACATTGCAAAACTTAGAGAAATTATACAACATATTAAGACCTTGAAAAACTTTTATATTTTGTTTTGTCTTGAAGTTTTGTTAATGTATTGACGTAATTCAAGAAGTAAAGCAGACATATATATAGCTTTGGCAGCTCTTTAATTTGAGATTTAAAATGCATGTGTGATTGATTACAGATAATATTTTTCACAAAACATTTTAAATAACTACTTTTACATTTGTATTAACTATTTGTAATCATTAAAAATTGATACTATATTATATCAGGAATTTTGATCTTCATTAACTTTTTATCCATTTGAAAACAATGGAGTGATACAATTATTGGTCATATTAACCTGTAAATATTTTCAGGTTTTCTGATATATTTTTACATTTTCAGTAATTTAGGCTTCAAAATTATACAATGCCATATTAGCCTATGTACACTTAATACTTTAAAAGATTTATTTTTTTCATTCATTACAAACAAGTGAATGCCTCTGTGGTTATGCTAATGAGTGACACGCTACAGTTTCACTACATTATTTCAAGGCCATACTCTATGAGGCTTATTTGAACAGAATAATTTTATTCCAAAACACTATACAAAATAAATTGCTGAAATGTATCTTTAGTAAAGGATACCGATGTAATCCCAGTTACAATGCTGTAGATTAGACTAATTTGCTAATAGAATAAATTGTATGTTACAGTTAATGTGTTTAAATGGAAAAGACAAATGATCCTTCGTGCACTATATAATTGAATGCATAGCATTCTTCATAATGTGTTTAATAATCTCATATGTTTCCTTTCTTCTTTTAATTCTACACCTTATTTATAATTGACACTGTTAATCTAAACTAATATATACATTAAATGATATACATTAAAAGATTTACATGCAAAATTCTGAAGGTCCAAAGTGCTCCAATAAATTAAAGCAGTCTGGTACATTAGATATCTGCTAATTTATGAAAGCATTCATAAGCTGATCATAGATTGTCATCATTATGACATGTTGGTTCTAGCTTATTATGATATTTTAAATGCAATCGGAAAGTCAAAATTCATGGCAGTGAACCGTCTAGTGGCTCCTTCTCTTCAGCACTTCCTTGTTCAATCTCTGGACCCAGATGTTCCAGTTTCTTTAGTTCCCTTTGATATTTAGCCATAAGAGCTGCATAAGAACAGCCATAAATCGCAGCTGCCAACATCATTAAGCAAACTATGCCACAGATGACACCAGTTATCACAATTGTGGCAACAGCATGACGTAAGCTGCCTGTTCGTTGCTTGGACTTTGTAGTACAGTCTGCATTATTGTCATTTTCATTTTTGACATGAAGATTTTGTGTAGTAGGACTTTTGTGGCCAGAGTCTGCATGAGGTGGCTTATGTTCAACAGAGGAGCATGGTTGGAATAATTCATGAGGGATTTTCATAACGTCTTTACTTCTTAAATCTTCAGGTTCTGTGCAGAGAATCTCATCAATCTGACCTCCTATATAAAACAGAACGAATAATAGTATAGAATTTATTCAATCTTTTTTCAAAGTAAAATATACCTCATCTTCCTGTGCATTGTACATTTATTAAACCTGGAAGTCTGCCTATAGATATTCACATGGAGATACAGCAAATAAAGGAATACCATGTTCCTTTTTGTCCTGTTGCTTACTTTTTTGGATTTGTTTTCTGAGTATTTTATAATAAATGGACAGCTGCCAGTAAGATTACACATTAAAGGTTATTTATTGATTCTTCAGATGTTTAAAACATGGAGAACTTTTTTATAATACAATTTTCCTTCTTTTCTTTCTTTCATCCATATTACATGAGGTCACCTTCATAGCAATAATAATTTGATTTTGGATTTGGCCAAATTTTTTTTGTAGTCAGATGGTTTTGTTGCATGCTAATCCTCCTGATTAATTTCAGCTGGCACCAATACACCCTGGTGTGTTTACACCAGTGGCTGGATACTTAAATAACTAACAAGTCCTGGAGTGGGACTCAAACCCATGGTCTTCCAGATCAGAGGAGGAGAGCTACTCACTGTGCCACTTCGAATCCCTACATTGTAATACATTTTTATGTTCTGCAAATATTAAATCCCATTCATAAAATATTTCAGATAGCCAGTTGAATACATTGTGGTTTGAGAGTTCATACAGTTTTTCCTCACTTGAAGAAGAGAGTAATCGCTCAGACTAGGATTACTGGGAAGGTGGTGGTATATTGATGACACAGAGCTGGTAGTCTAGAACCTGGGTTAATGTACTGTGGTTGCGGGTTTGAGTCCACCACAGAAGATGGTGAAACTTGAATTCAATTAAAAAAATGGGATTTTTAACAAAAAAAGCTAGCTTAACATCAATTGTCATCAAACTCCAACTGAATTACGCGTAATATCCTTTAGTGAAAGTCATCTGCCATCCGTACCCTGTTTGACTGACACGTGACTCCAGATCCGCAGTGATGTGGTCCATTCTTAATTTCCTTCTGGGCAATTAGGCATGGCAATAAATGCTGGCCTAAATACTGGGGAGGCAATGGCCTAGTGGTATTATTCGTGGACTGAAATGGATAACGTTCTGGGGACCCTGGATTAAAATCCCACAACAGCAGATGGTGGAATTTGAATTCAATAAATATCTGGAATTAAGAATCTAATGATGACCATGAATGCATTGTCGATTGTCAGACTAATGCCCTTTAGGGAAGGAAACTGCCATACTTACCTCATCTGGCCTAGTCAATACTGTGTGGAGCTGGAGAAACACGCAGGTCAGGGAGCATCAGAGGAGCAGGAAAGTCGAAGTTTTGGGTTTACCGGGGGAAGGGAGCTCGGAAATAAATAGAGGTAGGGGATTAGGGCTGGGGGAAGGTAGGTGATATGGTGATAGGTGGATGCAGGTAGGGGGTGGTTGGAGTGGTGTGGCGGATAAGTGGGAGAGAAGATGAACAGTAGTGTCAGGTCAAGGTGGGGGTTTGAGAGGGAGGGTTGGATATGGAATGAGGCTGGGGTTGGGGAGAACTTAAAACTGGTGAATTCTATGTTGAGGCCATTGGGCTGTAATCTCCTGAGGTGGAATATGAGGTGTTGTTCCTCCAGTTTGCATGTGGCATCATTGTGACACTGGAGGAGGCCCAGATGGAATTGTCACCAAGGGAGTAGGAGGTGGAGTTAAAATGGCTGACAACTGGAAGGTGTTATCATTTGTCACGTACAGAGTGCAGATGCTCCACAAATTGGTCATCGAGTCTACTTGGTCTAACCAATGCAGAGGCCACATCGGGAGCAACAGATACAGTAGACCATGTTGGAGGATATACAGGTGAATCCCTGTTGAATTTGGAAAGATTGTCTGGGGCCTTGGATGGAGATGAGAGGGGAGGTGTGGGGGCAAGTATAACACTTCCTGCAGTTGCAGGGAAAGGTGCGGGGGGTGGTGGGGTTGGTGGGGAGTGTGGAGCATTCAAGGAGTCAGAGAGTGAGTAGTCCCTACGAAAGGCGGAATGGGGTGGGGAGGGAAATATCTCTTTGGTTGCGGGGTCAGATTGCAGGTGGCAGAAGTGGCAGAGAATGATACGCTGGATGCGGAAGTTGGTGGGGGGGTATGTGAGGACCAGGGGGACTCTGTCCTTATTTTTGTTGGGGTAAGGGTGTTTGAGGGCAGAAGTGCAGGGAATACAAGAGATGTAGTTGAGGGCATTATGAATCAATGGAGCTGGGATGTTGTGGACCTTGAAGTAGGAGGACATCTGGGATACCCAGGAGTGGAACGCTCCATCTTGGGAGCAGATGCGGCGGAGGCAGAGGAATTGGGAGTGAGGGATTGCATTCTTACAGGAGGATGGGTGAGAGGAGGTGTAGCCAAGGTAGCTATGGGAGTTGGTAGGTTTGAAACAGATTTCGGTGCTGAGACGGTTACCGGATATGGAGACAGAGAGGTCCAGGAAGGAGAGGGAGGTATCGGAGATAGTTCAGGTGAACTTGAGGTTGGGGTGACAGGTGTTAGTGAAGTTGGTGAACATGGGAGCATGAGGCAGCACCGTTACAGTCATCAATGTAGTAGAGGAAGAGGTGAGGGATGGTGCCAGTTTAACAGCGGAAGAGGGACTGTTCCACGTATCCTACAAAGAGGCAGGCATAGCTTGGACCCATGCGAGTGCCCATAGCCACCCCTTTAGTTTGTAGGAAGTTGGAGCAGTTACAGAAAAAGTTGTTGAGGGTAAAGACAAGTTCGGTTAGGCGGATGAGGGTGTCAGTGGAGGGGGACTGGTTAGGCCTGCGGGAGAGGAAGAACCAGAGGGCTTTTAGGCCATCTGCATGGGGATACAGGGCTACAGGGATTGGATGTCCATGGTGAGGATGGGGGCCAGGGAATCGGAAGTTTTGGAGGAGGTGGAGGGCGTGGGTGGTGTTCCAGACGTAGGTGGGGAGTTCCTGGACCAGGGGGGAAAAGACAAAGATGAGGTAAGTGGAGATGAGTTCAGTGGGGCAGGAGCAGGCAGAGACAATAGGTCGACCAGGGCAGTCAGGTTTGTGGATTTTGGGAAGGAGATAGAAACAGGCGGTGCTGGGTTGGGGAATGATGAGGTTGGAGGCTGTGGATGGGATGTCTCCTGAGGTGATGAGGTTATTGATGGTCTGAGAGATGATGGTTTGGTGATCGGGATGGGGTCATAATCGAGGGGACAGTTGGAGGAGCTGTCAGAGAGTTGGCGTTTGGCCTCCGTGATATGAAGTTCAGTGTGCCATGCTACCACTGTGCACTCCTTTATCAACGGTTTTGATGGTGATGTTAGGGTTGGAGCGGAGGGCTGCGTGTTCCATGGGGGAGAGTTTGGAGTGAGTGAGAGGGGGAGAGAGATTGCGGTGATCGATGTTGCGATGGCAATTGGAAATGGAGAGGCCGAGGGAGGGTAGGAGGCCTTGGGGTGGTGTCCAGGAGGCTGGGGTTTGTTGGAGGCGGGAGAAAGGGTCTGCAGAGGGTGAGTTAGACTCACAGTTAAAGAAATAGATGCAGAGGCAAAGGCGGCGGAAAATTTGTTCAACTTCTATACGTGTATGGAATTTGTTGATGTGTGGGCTTAGGGGAATGAAGGTGAATGCTTCCCTCCCTCTCATCCCCACTTCCTTGACCTGACACTACCTGTCCATCTTCTGTCCCACCTATCTGCCCCACTGGTCCCACTAACCAATCTCCAACACCCCCTACCTGCATCCACCTATCACCACCCCTCCTAACTTCCCTCAGCCCCACCCCACTCCCTCCATTTATTTCCGAGCTACCTTCCCCCTCCCTAGTCCTAATGATGGGTGTAAAGCTGAAACGTCGACTTTCCCGCTCCTCTGATGCTGCCTGACCAGCTGTGTTCCTCCAGCTCCACACTGTATTGACTCTGACTCCAGCATCTGCGGATCTTGCTATCTCTTGGTCTGGCCTACATGTGACTCCAGACCCATAGCAATGTGGTTGACTGTTAACTGCCCTCTAGGCAGTTAGGGATGGGCAATAAGTGCTGCCTAGCCAGTGATGCCCTCATCTTGTTAATGAATAAAGAAAATAATGAATAAAGAAAATAGCTAATGACACCCACATCCATGAAGGAATTAAAAAAAAGTAAAAAAGAGAAGAAGTGTTTATAGCAAATAAAAATAGGTCATTGACCTGAAACATTAACTCTGTTTCTCTCCTGACCTGCTGAGAATTTTCAGCAATTTCTAACTACTTCTGACTCCTAGTAGTTGTTTTGCTTTTGTTTTTGGGTTTATGAAAAGCCGTACTGTCTTTTTTTATGCACAACTCCTTAACAAAATGCTTTAATAAATCAAATTTTCTGGCATGTACAGTAACCCCAAATTCACCTAGGGTTGAACAGCAGTGTAATCTTGGGTCTCTAACAGATCCATAATAATATCAGGAACATAGGAACAAGTGAAGGTGCTCAAGGTTCCTGACAAATACCGACTCCAATGTTTGAAGAATATATCATTAAGTTATGATAATATTGTATCATATTACTAGATTACCAACCCTCAGGTTGCAAAATTTAATCCCCACCATGACAAGTAGTGAATTAACTTCAGTAATTCTGGCACTAAAAAAGATCGCTCGATTGTAAAACCTCAAAGGTTTCACTCCCTTACTCAGTCTCACCAACTCATTTCTGTCCCAAATTCTTTAACTGGCCTTTAATCCCAAATGAATAGACCTAGCCAGTGACTCAGTTGCATTCCAATCAACTAGGGATGGTCAAACAATATGACCTTGTCAGATTCACTTGCATCCTGACAACAAAGAGCAAAGAAGTTTACTGAATTGTTTTGAAGCATTCACAATTAACCAAATGATATCACAATTTGGCAATACAAAATAATAGCTGTACAAAATAGAGGATACAGTTAAAAAGACGTGCAGCATAAAGGCCTCAGGCTTTATAAATCATTGTAAGTAGGTTGAAAATGTAATTTTAAAAAGAGCACAGGACTTTGTATGTAGAGATCTAGTGGCAGAAAACAAGGAAGCTATGATAACCTTTAATACTGGTTCATTCACTAGCTATTGTGTCCACTTCTGGGCACTAAACTTTAGCAAGAATGGGAGGACTTAAGGAGAATGCAGAAACATTTACAAAAATTATTCCAGGAATTAGGGATGTCAGTTACATAGCTTGATTGAAGAAGCTGGGTTTGTCTTCCTTAGAACAGAGAAAGGTTTGAGAGGAGATTTGAAAGAAATATTCAAAATCATGAGGGGACTGAATAGATTAGTTATAGGTTATTTGTGTGAACAGTCAAGAATCAGAGGACACATATTTAAAGCGAAGAGCCAAAGGCTACTTGAGGATAGACATCTTTAAGTAGCAAGGATCTGAAGTCACTGCTGGAAAGTGTGATGGGAGGCAAAATAAATAATGGCTATCAAGAGGGAAGGATTACATTGGATATGCAATCCATAAACTGACCAATCAGCCAAATCAGTATGATGGCATTTATGCTCTACTCAAACCTTAGCACAACATCGCTCATCCAAATCTAACATCATAACTCTCCATTCCCTTGTCCCTTAAATGTCTGTCTAACTTCCTGTTAAATACATCCATACTATTCACTACAATCATTCCCTGTGGTAACGAGTTTCATATAATGCTTTGCCGTAAATGTTTCTTCAGAATTCCCTATTGGATTTCCTGCTGATTCTCAAATTGAATCCTACTAGATATGTTATTCCCCACAAGGGGAGACATTTCACTGGGCGAGTGGTAGTTGGGTGGGTGTGGAATGGGGGTGGAGGTGGCGTCAGTGTCAGTGCCACAGTGAAATAATGGTAATGTCACTGGACTGACAATTCAGTACCCAGGCTAATGTTCTAGAGTTTGAATCCTGCCACGGCAGATGGTGAAATTCAAATTCCGTAAAAGGTTTAATGGTGACTTTTAACCAGTTGATTGCTGTAAAAGTAATCCATCTGGTTCACTAATGCCTTTTAGGGAAGGAAATTGGTGATCCTTACGTGGTTTGGCTTTTGTGACTCCAGATCCACAGTACTGTGGTTAACTCCTAACCACCCTCTGGCCATTAGGGATGAGCAATAAATATTGGCCTAGTCACCAATACCCACATCACATTAATGAATTGATTTCTGTAGTACCCACTTTCTCAAAGCTTTCAAAGTTTAGAGACCTCTACTCGGTAACCTTTAAGACTTGTTCATCAAGAGGAAGGCGACTCAGCTCATCAGGGTTTTGCTAATTTTTATTTTGTATTTATACCACACATTTCTAGTATCAATTTTGTAAATCCTATCTGCGTCCTTTCCAATGCATCTATACCCTTTTTATAATATGGTGTCTAGAACTATGTGCAGTACTGTAAATGTGATCTAACCAAGTTGCAGTACAAATTCAATATAACTTCACTACTTTACAATTCTATCTCTCTAGAAACAAAGCCTTCTGTTGATTTGCTCCTTTTAAGGCCACGTTAACTAGTGGTACATCATTTAATGATTGATATATTTGTACTCCGAGACCCCTTCTTACTTCTACTCCATCTGAATTTGCATCTCCTAAGAAATAATTAGCCAAGCCTATTTTTCCTACTAAGCTTCTCACTTAACCGCATTGAATAATACCACTTGCCAATTATTTGTACATTCTGCAAGTTTACTAAAGTCTTCTTGTAATTTGTTGCAGTCCTTCACAATATTGACAATCCTCCTCCACTACCCCTCCCCAAACAATTTGGTGTCATTTACAAACTCTAAAAAAATGGCTTTTTGGTTCTAAAATCCAAATCATTGATCTAAATTGTGAATGGCAGTGATAATTGTGGAACATCAGCACTGTCTTCATCCACTCTGAGTAAGTACCTTTTATTCCCAATCTCTGCTTTCTATCTTGAAACCGGCTAGCAAACCATTCTGCCACTTGTTCTCACTTAACATACTTGAAGGAGAAAAGAATAAAGACCACCAGGAAATGACAGGGGCATGGAACTAACTAGGTTGTTCTTGGAAAGACTCAGCACAGACTCAAAAAGCCAGTGGCCTCCTGGTATGCTGTAACCATTCTGTTATTCTATGAAATCCATACCTAGCAAGCTAAATATGAGCATCTTGATCCTTATGAAGACATTTGTTGTCATTATGACTCTATGGACTGGAACCTTCAAAGCCATGGCTGAAGCTTTCAGTAATGCATGTTTCACTGACACAAATGAAAATTGATCTTGAAAATTGCCAGCCACATAGCAAGCAAGATTAAGCTCTGATTCTTCCATCTCTCTGCCCCAATCTAGATGAAAAAGTAAAGCTGGGCAGAACGTGGAAGTCATGATCAACCTCTTCTGAGCTCTGATCAAACCAGACCTTGAACACTGTGTCCGGTTTTGGTCACCAAGTCATACAAGAGATACATTCAAGCACTGGAGGGATTATAAAGAATACAAGGTACCCAGAAAGTGGCGGGAATGTGGAACTTGCTACCACATTGATTAGTTGAGGGACACAATATAAATACATTTGAGGAGCAGGTGAATATGCATTTAAAGCAAAAGAAATAGAGGATTATGATGGTAGTTGAGTCAAGAAAGGATGAAAGAAATCTCAAGTGGACTATAAATGCCAGTATGATCTGAATGGATTGAATTGCCTGTTTGTATGCTGTGTATTCTTTGTCATTTAATATTAAGCCTATCTGAAATGTGATGATAGACTATAACTCAAATTTTCAACCTGGCACATTGTGTTCTTATACAGCTATTGGCCCACATTTTGTGGTTATATTGACAGTAAAACAATTATTAGCATTTGCAATTACAGCTAGGAAATTGACAACTCTGTAACATTAAATGCGAAAGTCCAGAGATTGCTAACGACGATTCCCTACTCCTCTATAGGATCTACTGTTGAAGTCCTATGAATAAAAGACACCTGGAAATCATCTGAATTGATGTGAACATGTCATTTTACATGTTTAGTCTGTCTGTAAGAACCCTTGAAAAATTAATATTTTATCTAAATCTAGTTACACCATAAGTGTAATTTAACCATATTAACCACTTTGGGTAAATTTGGTTAATTACACTTTTGGTGTAACTGGATTCTTAATATTCTATTAAGTTTGCAATTATTGCTAAATGATTTGACCCTAAAAATAAATTATGCAATATCAAATGTCTCCATTACAATAGATTTGATAGATTCCATAGACTTTTTAAAAAATGAAAAAAATTACATTTGTTAAGGTATTTCAGCTTTTATCTTAATTCCAGTGTGTGCACCGATCCTTATTTCACTGTCTTTAAAATGATTAAACAGTCAAAGATAATCAGTAGCTTTTACTTTCTGATTTACTGTAAGAATTCTTCAATGTGGATGGCTGCTTGGCCTAGTTGAAGACAATATTGCAACTGGATAAAAAAAGTGAATGCAGTCACTGCTGGGAAAGATGAAATCTACACCACAGAGATCATTAAATCTTTGTGGACCACTTTTCTTGAGGTGGGCATTGAAAATCATCATTACCACTGACCACAAAATCTGGGTAATTATATATAATGTAAAATAACATGGAAAAGACAATACTAAATTAAGTTGTAGGACTAAGTCAAGGAGATTTGGGTTCAAATGAGTTAAAGGTAAATTTTGCATTAGCAACATGAGGTTTTGCTATGTAGAGTAATGGACACTTGGAATGGAATTCCAGATAGAATCAAGAAGCTAAAAACCCTGCATGCATTTCAGAAATAATTAATAGTGGTTTAATATGGGAGGAAACCATAAGGCATTTCTGAATGGATGTATTCATCTGTTATTATTATAATTTTGAGCTTGTAGGAAAAATTCCCTGAGATCATAAACAAGTTTTATGCATCCAGAACCTGGGAATACCACTTTATTTCATTTGTTCATGTGATGTGAACAAAACCAGTATCTATTGCCCATCCCTATTGGTTATTAAGAGGGTAGTGATGAACCACCTTCTTGAACTGTTGTGTTGTGTAAGCATGTCTATGTTGCTGTAAGGGAATGAAAGAACAACTGTGTAGTTCCAAGTAGGATGATGTGTAACTTGCAGGCAGTGTGTTTTCATGTGTCTGCTACCCCTTTTGTTCTAGCTGGTACTAATCGTGGATTTGTAAGGAGCTATCAAAGGACCCTTGACAAGTTGTTGTAATGGATCTTGTAGACAGTGCACCGTAGGTGAGAGAATAAATGTTTAAAGTGGCAAATGGGATACCATTAAATGGGTTATTTTGTTCTGGATAATGTCAAGCTTCTTGATTCTTAATGATTATCATCAAGGTAAGAGGAGAATATTCCATTACACTCCTCCCATGTGACTAATCAATGATGGAAAGGCTTTGGGAAATCAGAAGTTATCCTGAGTAATCTGAGTTACTCATCAGAGAACACTCAGCTTCTAACCTGCACTTGTAGTCATAGTATTTATGTGACTAATCCAGTTGAGCTTCTGATCAAAACTGACCACAGGATGCTGATGGTAGTGTAATTCCGTGGTGGTATTCTCAGTGAATATCTAGGGAAGGTGATTTGACCCTCTTTTGTTAGAGATCATACATTAACTGGCATTTGTTGGCACAAATCCGACTTGTTGCTTATCAGTACAAGACATTTTTCTATTCATTCTTGAGATCTGAACATCCCTGGCATTTGTTTTTTGACATCATTTATTAATTATCTATAAGGAGCTTTGAGCATGTCGTGATGAACCATCTTATTGAACCACTACAGTCTCCACAGCTGTTAGGAAGGAAATTCCAAGATTTTAACACAATGACTGTGACCAAATATAAGTCACAATTATGTCCAATTATTGTTGTCCCAGTCTTGTTTAAAGGGGCAATGGACTGCTTCATTATTTGAGAAGGTGTGAATGGAATGAGGACTCTGCAACTCCCAGCAAACATTTGCACTTTTGTCCTTTGTTGAAACAGCTGAAGGTGGTCAGGCCAAGAATACCACCTTGAGGATATCCTGGAGCTGAGGTGATTGATCTCCATCTTCTATTTGGCTAAGCATGATTCCAGCCAGTGGAAGGTATTTCCCCCCCAATTTTTATTGACTTCAGTTTTGCTAGAGCTCCTGAATGACACAGTCAAACATATCAATACAGGGAGAGGATGGTCTAGTGGTATTATGGCTGGACTGTTCATCCAGAGACCAAGATAATGTTCTGGGGACCCAGGTTCGAATCCTGCTATGGCAGATGGTGGAACTTGAACTCAATAAATATCTGGAATTAAGAATCTAATGATGACCTTGCATCCATTGTCAATTGTCGGAAAAACCCATCCGGTTCACTAATGTCCTTTAGGGAAGGAAACTGCCGTCCTTACCTGGTCTGGCCTACATGTGAATCTAGACCCATAGCAATGTGGTTGGCTCCTAACTGCCCTCTGGGAAATTAGGGATGGGCAATAAATGCTGCCTAGCCAGGGATGCCCTCATCCCGTGAATGAATAAAGTAAAAAAGAAATGCTTGATGTCAAGGCAATATCTTTCACCTCATCTCTGGAATTCTTTTGTCCATGTTTAGACAAGGCTGTAATGAGATCAGGGGCTGCCCTGATCTTGGTGGAGTTCAATCTAAGCAATTGATTTATTCACCATCTTCATATCCACATTGAAGCATCTTGACTTCCCGCATATGCTATACACAGTGTTTCAAGAAACAAAGAAGCGGATAAATTCTGAACAAGGAGCCAATTTTGGGGCTCAAAAAAACTCAAACCTGTTTTGTTTTTTCCACTCAATGGACAGTGTCTGCGTCCCTTTACAGCATTTCTGCTTAAGCCATGGAAATGGCAATTGGAGTCAGAACTGCAGTTTGAGGCTTTTACAAAAAACTTGGATTACCAGCAAAATGAGGGGCTGTGTTACAGGAAGAAGAAAAACGGGAAAGGTAAATATGAACCACTGCAGTTTGTGGTTGTAACTTGGAACATAAGCATGCAACCACATTCACTAATCAATGAACCTATTAAATCATGCCACATGGCTCTGTCTAGATTTGCTTCTGCAACTGATTTAGTTTCCTATATTTGGAGCCTCAGAATCACACAAGTGTAATGACACAGAAGAGGCTATTTGGTCCATTGTGCCTGCAATGGTTCATTAAATGAGCATCATTACCTAGTGCCGATCTTCACTTTTCTCCCCATCCCCTTGCACATTATTTAGATCCAAATAATTATCCATTGTTGTCCTGAATACCTCAATTGTACCTGCCTCTACCACACTTCCCAGCAGTTCATTCAAGATCCTACCTTTTTTCTTCACTTCACCCTTGCTTCTTTTGCAGATCACTTTAAATTTAGTTAAATTAGTTAAATTTAGTTCTGAGGAAGGGTCACCAGACCCGAAACGTTAACTCTGTTTTCTCCTTCACAGATGCTGCCAGACCTGCTGAGCTTCTCCAGCAACTTTGTTTTTGTTCCTGATTTACAGCATCTGCAGTTCTTTTGGTTTTTAAATTTATTTCCTCTTGTTCTTATTTCCCTTTCTAATTTATCTAGCCTGCTCATGATTTTGAAAACAACTATCAGCTCTCCTTTCAGTCTTCTTCTATTCAAGGAGAACAGTTCCAACTTTTCAATCTATCCTTATAACTGAAGTTCCTCATCCCTAGATGCTTCTAAGTAGTTTCTGCACTCTCTCTGATACGTTTGCATCCTTCCTGCAATATGACACCCAGAACTGAGATCTAGCAAATGTCTTATACAAGTTCAACATAATCTCCTTGCTCTTGTAATCTGTGCACCTATTAATGAAGTTGAGGATACTGAATGCTTTAGTTAATGTTCTCTCTACCTGTCCTGCCATATCTAATGATCTGTGCACATTTATTGTAAGGTCCCTCTGCTCTTGCAAACCCCTTTAGAATTGTACCCCCCAATGTTTGATTGTAATTTTCATTTACTGTCTCATGAATTTGTGTTGGTGAGTAAAGAAATTGTTTGATATTACAATTTCTATCTTGGTCTTTATGTATTTTTGTTTTAAGTTTGACCTCTTTTTCCCCACATTTCTATTTATGTCAGTGTCCAAGTCCAATTCCTTCATTTAAGGTACAATCAAAAACAAAATCAGTTCAAGGATCAGATAGATCCTCTTTTTTTTTGTCTGTTACTCTGTCTACTGTTTCATGCTGTTGTGTCTAGGAGTCACTCTAATGAAATATTTGTAATTGGTGAAATTTCATGGATGTTCATAACCTATGTCAAACTTCCTTTTCACAGCCAATCTGCCCTGACTATGGTATAATTGAGAGCATGATTCACATATGAGGTCATTCTTTTGTGATTATTATACATAATTATTTAGAAGAAAAGCTTGTAACACTATTATCACAAGGAAGTGAAATAAGAGATAAATCTATATGTGTTAGTGAGAGCTGACAAAAGGCAGGGACAACTTAGACTAATGCCAGGAAAGGATTACATTTGTTACTCATATTGTGACACTGCTATGATGTTTGAATATGAGCTGGAATTATAGTAATATTAACAAGAGTTTTAAAGCCTGTATTTACTTCCAGATTCTCTTAAAGAGCCATTCAGTTCTCATGCATGAGTACAAACAGCACAAATAGTTCCTGAAATACTAAAAGCATATACTACTAACCTTTGTACAGAAAGCTCTCCAGCCAGAGTTTCAATCCACCCATGTGACAGTCACATATCCATTGATTTTTCTGGAACAAAAGTATTTGTAGATTTGACAGTGAATCCAGAAGGGCAGTGTCTAGTTGATGAAGTTGGTTTTGATGCACGCCAAGCCAGAACAGATTCTTCTGGTTCTTGAACAAACCCTCAGGCAAACTTGTAAGATTGTTAAATGACAAATCCAGTTGCTCGAGATTTTGGGTTTCACGAAGAATTTTATTGTCCATATAGTTGATGGAGTTATTTGCAAGATTCAGTTTGAGAAGATTATGCAATCCATCAAATGTATTTGATGATAAACTTGAAATAATGTTATTTGACAAGTCTAATACCTGCAGTTGAGGCATATCAGTAAAAGTAGCATTTGATATTGTGTGAATATGGTTGTTTTGTAAGTATAGGATTTCTGTGTCAGGAGGAACACCTTTTGGAATCTCTGAGAGTCCATTACCTGTGCAGCTCACTTCTTTCAGTGTAATGTTGCATAGACATCTCTCTGGACATCCAATAACTGAGTCTACTAATAAGAGACCAAGAATTCCGAAAGTGATTTCACCTGTAACCAACGTAAACAAACAGTTATCTACAAGTACGACTACTGTTGAGTTAATTGCTGCCTGTGATGAGCAATACTTTTCATCCCGGAGCAAAATCAGACTAAAATTCCATTATAATTGCAGTATTCGTAACCAGCACTATAAATTAGTGCATGATTCTCCTTGTTCCTCTGGCATCACATTAACTATGACACAAGTTTCCAGCAATTTAAGACTCATTTTGGAAATGTAAAATTGGGGTGGTACAAAATAAATGGCAATCCTGTCAAATTCAGTCTACTTCTTAGATTTATAGAACTTGCACTGTAAATTTCTAGTTTGAAAGTGCATTAGAATCTTCCTATATTTTCACTGATTGGTAAAGTAACTGAATTTAAAAATGCGCTTAACAGAATATTTAACAGACCGGCATGGTGGCTCAGTGGTAAGTACTACTTCCTCACAGTACCATGGACCCGGGTCCAATCCCACCCTTGGGCAACTGTGTGGAGTTGGCACATTCTCCCTTTGTCAAGTAGGTTTCCTCAAGGTGCTCTGGTTTCCTCCCACAGTCCAAAGGTGTGCTGGTTAGGTGGATTGGCCGTATTGAATTTCCCATAGTTTCCAGCAAAGTGCAAGCTAGGTGGGTTAACCATGGTAAATGCAGGGTTACAGGGATGGGGTGGGTCTGGGTGGGATGCTTTTTGGAGGGTTGGTGTGGACTAAATGGGCCAAGTGGCCTGCTTCCACACTGTTTGAATTCTGTGATATTCAAAGAGTTTTGGAGTCCAGGCACTTTCTTATTAGATTCTTATACAAGCGATCATGTCAAGATTAGATTATTAATATGATTTGCACCTGCAACCTCCACATTGTGGCATGTTATTCATAATTTCCCATCCATTTATATTAATTGACAGAAAACTGTTGTCAGCATACTCACAAATATCTGATTGGCACTAGTGGTCTACGAGATCTTTCTGAGGTGCAGGGTGATACATATTATATCCCTTTGTTCTGTGATTTTACAATAAATTTAGACTTTAATGACAAGTTTAATTGTTGTTATTTTGATGTGCTTTACTTTCTATGTTATCTAAAATTTAATCTTTGTTATCAATTTATTTACCTTACTTTCTTTAAGCTTAAAGCTAACTTACACATCCCTTTAATAACTTCGCCCCACTGCCAAATTATATTCTATTTCAAATAAAAGGGGTTCTTACTAACCCATTTCTGAAAATTCTGTTTGTTTCTCTGTAAATTGGTTGCAAAGAGGTACGTGACAATAATCTGAACTGCCTTGAAATTTCTGACTTGCACCTGTAACTGTCTCCCATTTTGTTTCATTAATACTGTAATGCAGATGGTGTATATGTGTTCAACATAGCAAACTGAATTTTGTGACAGAGCTAGAGGTGGGAAGAGGGATAATGGCTGGGAAATTCAGAGAGTTGCACTTTGGGAAGGCTTCCCATTACTACCCTACTTCCAGGGGAATTTTCCGGGATGGGATTCTACAGGAATCAGAGTTCTCCATCATTTTCACTCTGTTGGACCAGTCACCAGCTGAATCTAGAGAATAGCAGCACCTTGCGGTGGCCTCCCAACATTCGGTCAGAGGACCAAAATTGTCTCCTCACTGAACCAACGAATGATCCATTAGTCTGAAAAGGCTGGAAATGTGGCCAATACCATTTCTGTAGAGATAGTAGGAACTGCCAATGCTGGAGTCTGAGATAACAAGATGTGGAGCTGGATGAACACAGCAGGCTAGGCAGCATCAGAGGAGCAGGAAAGCTGATGTTTCGGGTCTGAAGAAGGGTCCAGACCCGAAAAGTCAGCTTTCCTGTTCCTCTGATGCTGCCTGGCCTGCTGTGTTCATCCAGCTCCACACCTTGTTACCATTTCTGTAGAACATTTTCCCTTCCACATTGATGGCACTAATAAAGGTTGGCCATCTTTTAGTTTTAAAATTCCCTTGATGACAAGCAATAACTCAGAACTGCACATGGGCCCAATATTGGGTTCCCACTGTTGTAGTAAAGTTCAAAACAATGTATCACTGTGCCACCCTCTTTACTTTGCAAACTAGTGTGCCATTCAGTAATTCGAGTGTTTCTCCTACATGTACACCAACTAAAGAATATGACGGATGGTTTCACTTCCTCTCCCTAACAGAAACACATAAGTTATTTTATTGTGCATGAGAGCTCATCCTTTTTGGCAAAATATTACGAATTGTTAGCTACATCCCTGTGATGGTAACTGAGGCGTCCTTTTAACTCCATGCAATGATGTTAAGGATGCATGCTTTTAACATCACTGGAGCAGAGGCAAAAGGATAAACTGTTCACTTGTACTATTTCCTGCATTGCTAAAAGCTGGTTCCTGATATAAACACTGAATTTGTTGATCATATTTCTGCACAATGGTTGTCTGAATGCAGTTTTCAAACAATTTGAAGCCACTTACTTTAAGTGTTGTAGAAAGTGGACTGTGGCAATTTAAGTGAATCAATGGGAACATTCATGAGAGGCAACTCTTGAAGTACCATCCTACTGTCAATGAAATCTCTACAGCATTTTCTACCTCCTTGTATCCTATTGGGCAATCAGAACTTAACTATTCAATTAAACTCATGGCTGATGTTAAGTTTTCCAATTATCATCATACCATCCTCCAATGTGACTGCATGAATTCTATACATTAGATATCATTCATGAAGATGCATTATCCTTCATTTAACAGCTATCTCCCTTGGGTCTGATTTATTAACTAACACAGCCAGGCCAGTGGCTGTACAGCATCTCTCTCCAGTACAAAACCAGCTTTCTCTTCTCTGGAGGGCATCATCAATCAGTGTCTCTTTTTTGAGTCTATCTTTGAATAATTTCCCTTAGTAATAGATGGTTTCCAAAATTCATCTGTTTGTTGAAGCTTTGAACAAGCTGTCATGACCCCCTCATAAATGCTTGGTGCCAATAATTTTCTCTTCAATGAAATTTTTTGCAACTATTTTTACCTTAAATATGATATGTTAAAGTTATTCATAATTGGCATAAAAACATCTCATTAGTCCATTGATGAATTACTCATCAGCATTACTTACATCAGCAGAATGTAAGCCATTCTTAAGGCAAGGAGAGTAATTTTGAGCCCTGAATTGATATTATGTTTTACTTTTACTGCAGACCACTGATGATTTTGTAGTTTTTCTTTTTCTGTATATTTGCCTAAATTTTTTATTTAATTTCCAGAGTGCAAATAATATTTCTCCCTCTGATCAGTGAAAAAGTGTTTCAGCTTTCAAAGTGCAAATCTACTTTCTATTACTTAAGATTTAAGTCTAATAGTGATGGAAGTATGTTTCTTAATTCATACTGGATAACATGTTGTTAGGCTTGTTGATTTACCTGCAGAATTTTTGTTAAGGCTCTGAATCAGCTACTCCTTTATTTAAATGCAATGGTTCAGAATTTGGCATTCATAATTTGTACATTACTTATCAATACATAAATCATCCAGGAATTTGGGATAAGGAAGAGATAATCCATGATGTTCTAATCGTCACAAATTACTGGTCAATTGCTCCCTCCCCCCTCACCCTTTCACTAGCCTCACAAAAAAGCAGCTCCCTCCCATACTCCTCAAGTATGTATACAGTGTTGCAGCTGTGCATTAATGAATTATTAAATTCAGCACTACATTACAGCTTCTCCTTAACAGCATAAAGAACCTTTAATGACAAGATTACTATTAATGATTATATTTATGTTATTAAATAGTTATTTGTTATCACAGAACTTGAGTACTGCTGAAAAACGACACATTTTGTCGAAGGTTTATGTGTTGCACTCACCAGGAGAATTTGCAAGATTCCAATATTCACAACCTATTGTTCCATTTGAATACCTATTGATATTCTGTTCAATTGTCCCAATGAATACAAGACAAAAGCTTTGACAAAATGTGTTTTTTCTCTCATCAGTTCAAAAGATTTATGTTCTTACTCTGGTACTCAACCTCCCTGAAATGGGGAAGTCAATAAATGAAACTGTGAAGACTCAGTCCTGTTATTTTAAAATTCTTTTTATCAAATTTTCAAACTTACAATGCAATTCCTTCTTACTATACATTTGTGTCTGTTTGATAGTCGTTCTTCCCCTTCATTATTACTCTCTTTGTATAAGATTTGCCTCTAACGCACTCTATTTTCTCCCAGTCATTTCTTTGTTTCTTTTTCAATCCTTACATCTCATTGGTTAAAAAGCTGGACTGTAAGCCCCATGGTTCAGCAAGATCGCAGATTGTCTGTTTGATTCTTTGCACTGTATCAATTCATACTTCAATGTGGGGCACAAAGAATCATCAATCTGAAGACTGAAAGGAATAACTAATCGAGTACGGTACACTACAAAATGCCCAACTCCCACAAAATTAATATCAAGTTTTAAGTTTATTAGGGACTTCAGAACCTGCACCAAATGTACAAGAGACAAATTCTAAATAGCCATTTCCTAATTTTAACTTATATAAGATCAGCCACTTAATACACAGTCTTACCTTGCATTGTTTGTACCTGGTATTTTCTTTCCTTTCAGACAGAATTGAGCTAATCCAGAGATTAATACAACACGAAAGTTGCACATAGATGTTGATATTGATTTATATTTCCAATATTCACAGTCTAATGTTCCATTTGAACATTAACTGAAGAGGATTGTGTTATCTCAGGTGGAATCATGCAGTCGGTAGTAAGGGTAGCCTTGTAAGGGTGCTTAATTTTTGCTGCAGCCTTCCCACAGTGTTTTTCACAAAGTAAGTGCTAGCTTACCATGTCTCCTCCTAACATGCCACATGAGCAGTGGCTGTCAGTTTAGAGGAGACAGCTGTGCCTCACAAATCAAGATTTTGTAGCTCAGGTTTTGCAGTTTTTTTTTAATCTGTCTGAAGTTCAGTGGACAAAAATAAACGTGCCCCCTGAAATCCAGGGCAAATGTTAAATTCTTTCAATGTTAGCGTTGCTAACAAACCTACTAAGTTAGTTAAGATCATGTGTGACTTTCAATGTGCATAGATCTTGATATTAGACATTGACCTTTACAATATCTGAATGAGTAACGTAGCCTTTTGATGTATGATTTTGTCTCTGCTCTTGTTTATCTCTTGGGGTTAATGTATTTTGCAGAATTTCAATATTTTGGTTCGAATTATAACTGCCCCTATTAGGGAAAAGGACAGCATAAAAACAGGACAAGTTGGAAATGAATGTACCTGTCACACTGAAATACTGTTCTGAGGTATATAAAACAAGTCAGGGCAGTGTGTGCTATTTGTGAGTGTTATTGTTTTTCCTTCTGATTAAAATAAATGAGGTTGCAGAGGAATATGGAGGTAAAATTACAAGAGTAACTCACATCCGCCAAGCATGTTTCCTTCCTGCTGTGCCCAATGTTAACCAGCTCTTTTGAGCAGAAGAGCAGAACACCCACAGAAAGAAAGTGGGCAAGCTGTTCAAAACATGCGTGTCAAATCTACTGGTGTCATTAGGACCTCATCCACAATATCAGCCAGAGGCCAGTGAACTGAAGGCAGGGTGCACTCCCTTGTCAGGGAAAAACTGTGACAGAAGATCTCGGGACTGAAGGTGCTGAGACTGTAAAAGTGGTGAAGTGTATGCTCAGCTTCTCTTGTGGACGAGGAGGGATAGGATTGTATCACTGCCTTCATAAGGAAGCTTCAGTTGCAATGATTTACACCACTTTCATTGAGCATTGTCAGACCCCCACATCTGAAATCATGATCTGAGCTTCTCTACATCCTTTCTCCTTCCCTTGTCACTGTGGACCCAAGCTTAGCCCCTGCCTTCTTCCACCTCTCACTGCCAAACCAACTGCCAGGAACCATCCACATTGACCCCTGGCAATGGCCTCCTGCAACTTATTTTATGCGCCTGCCCACAGATCAGACTGCCAACCTGGCTCGCTTCAGCATTTATTTAAGTGGGGTTTTCCCATTGTGATCAGAAGGGCCTCAACATCTTTTGTTTTCCTGGGTTTAACATGAGCTGCGGCATAGCCCCCTCGCATTTTTCCTAGCTCCCCACCAATATTGTGGTGATCAAAACAAGACCAGTGTTCTGATACTGTTGAAACTTTGACTGGTATCATATACAGGCTGGACTACCCTTCCTATGTCTTGGAAATAAAAGAAAGAACATTAAAATAAGATTTTACAAATAAGATCAAGAAAATTCTTTCATGAAGTAACAAGCTGAGATATTCACCTTGTGGGCATATTCACTGAGTGAGATGAATGTTAAAGCTGAAATTCAGACTGCAAAACTATGTCTATGATGTAATTTAATTGAAACATTTCTCAAATCCAACAGATTTCATTTAAGTATTTATATAATTATCTTCACTGAGTTGACTATTTTCTTTCACAATGTAATCTCACAAATAAACAGAAATACCTAAATCCTCAGAAAATGACTGTATCCAAAAGACTTAATAACCAAACAACATTGATTTTTAAAATAAATTTAATCCCATTTGCTTTACTTCACTGGCTTGACTATAGTTTAATTAGTTTTACAATTCTGACTACTTGATTCCTATTAATCATACTGTACATAGAACCCCTACAGTGCAGAAAGAGCCCATTTGTGTTATTGAATCTGCACCAAACCTCCGAAGAGCATCCCACCCAGACCCACCCTCCTACCTTATTCCTGTAATCCTGCATTTTCTATGGCTAGTCCACCTAGCCTACACAGTCCTGGGACACTATGGACAATTTACCACGGCTAACCCACCAAAACTGTACATCTTCGGACTGTGAGAGGAAACCGTCACAGACACAGGGAGAACATGCAAACTCCGCACAGACAATCACCCAAAGCTGGAATCAAACCCGGGATCCTGGCACTGTGAGGCAGCAGTGCTAACCACTGAGCCACTGTTTTTCAATGTTCTTCCCAAATTCTCCAAATCACAATCTGCATTGGCACCTACTTCCTCAATGTTGTTAATATCCTGAATGTTTAATCATTAGTGTCAAATTCAACATCTATACTAGCAGTACACATTTTCAATGTGACTTTCTGCATTTTCAGTGTTTGTTCCAACATTAATTATTTCAACATAAGCCACATTAGAATTTAGACCATAGAACATAGAACAGTACAGGCCCTTGGGCCCACAATGTCGTGCCGACTTATTATCCTACTGAGATCAAACTACCCTGCGTACCCTACATTGTATTATCATCCATGTGCCTATCCAAGAGTCAGTTAAAAGTCTCTAAAGTATCTGACTCCGCTACCACTGCCGGCAGCGCATTCCACACGCCCACCACTCTCTGTATGAAGAACCTACCTCTGACATCTCCCCTACACCTTCCTCCAATCACCTTAAAAGTATGCCCCCTTGTAATAGTCATTTCCGATCTTGCTCAACTTTTCATTTTCTGATCTTTTGTTCAGAAAGTGCTTTGATTTTGTTATTATTTCCGCAAGCACATTTAATGGACCAGGAAGCTTAATTAATGGTGACAATAGTATCATCGGTGAAATTTGTCAACACGTTGAAGGAGTTAAATTCTTTTCCCCTTTGTCACAAGACAATACTTATGTCATATTCATAATAATGACAGGGATCATAGATAGAAACTTCCATAAAGAGTGTCAGACCAGGAAATTCATCTTTTCAGACTAAATCCATAACTGGAAGCATTTCCAGAAGAGAAATCTCTGGCATAAGAAACTGAGAAAACCCACTGGATCTTCTGATAATCAAACAGCCGATGGCTGTTGGTGGACTTTCTGCCTGAACTAGGACTTGGGACAAGGGAATCTGAGCTGCCAATTGCTGCCAGACAATCAAAAGTTGACAGCTTATTCAGCAGCGCACAGATAGGAGCTGTGGCTGCTCCCAAAGAATCACCTCCAGGAAAGGTAAGTGTTGTTCAGCAGGGATCTTGTGGAGTAGGGGAGATTGAGGCAAACAGTAGCAGAGAGTGGCTGTCAGCAGCCATCACATTGCCCTAGGTACAGCCCTCCAACTGTTTACAGATTAGAGCAGATTTAGGGCCTGCCCCTGTCAAGCACCTTTCCAAACTGACAGCCTGCCCACAGTGATTGACCAATAGGGTCAGTCAACCCTTCTCCATCCCACCTAGAACTGAGATCATTGCAACTCAAGTGGTATTAGGCTCTTAAATGATCATTAAATGACCATTTAAAGACTTCATTTAGTGTTGGGGTGGAAAGGTGAATCAGTATTGTTTCTTCAGGTAAGAATGGAAGTGACAGGGTCCTGGTAGATCATTATCCAACCTTAAGTTCACTTGCGCCCCCCAGACTGACACGTATATTCACAGAAAATTCCACCCTTGATTTCTTACTTGTAGCATTGGTTCTTTGTGTGTTCTGTTGCTCTGCATTAACTTCGTGCCTTCTTGCTCTAGCTTCTTCATCTTCCCTTTCTAATTATTGGCGGTCACTTTCTGTCACCATTTTGCTCTAATCTCTTCATCTTCCCTGCCTATTTTTGCCACCTGTAACTTTGCCTTACAAGTAATAGAGAGCCATGCCTCAGTACATAACTTAGCTGAAACAAATAAAATGTAAGAAAAGGAAACAAGTGAAACATGAAACATACTCCGGGGTTAATGAAGAAAATTCATTACATTCTTTCTTGGAATGTCTGGCTGATATGTTAAAGGATATCTAAGTTATGGTGTCAGTTGTGTTAATGTTTGGGCAAGGCCATGGGCTTCCCTATCAGGCAGCCAAAACCTTCCTGTTCAGGGTGGTTAGATATCAATACCCCTACAACATGATCGTTGGTGAAAGGTGTCTTCCACCAGTTTTGGTTGGAATTGCCCAAAGACACTTGAGGTGCTTGCCAGCAAACAGACAGAGGCATTTTGGTCTTCTATATAGATTTTCAATTCTTATCCTACAGTACTGATTATAAACAATTTTAAACAGTATATATCAAATATTTGTGCTATAGATTTATCAACTGGGGGTATTAGTGCGATGGATTAGATTCAGATGCATGAGAAATTGAAAATGCCATTGCTTACTCATTCAACACATCAAGTATCCCAGTTTCATCTTCCATTTTGGCTGTCAGCCTAAGTAATTTATTCCCACTCTTTCTGCATGAGAGCTAAGTTTAGCAAGTACCCCCTTGCAAAACTAAGTTAAAGCCTAGAGTTAGATTTCCAGGAGGGAAATCAATAAGCTCTTCTCTGCAAAAGGGTAATAAATATTTGGACATTTTTTAGGAACAGCAATTGATGCAAAATCGTACTTAATTTTAAATCTGCATTAATTTTGGTTAGCCAGAGCTATTGAGGAATTTAGGGCAAAGGCAAGCATATGAAACTAGTTCACAGATCAGCCATAAGTTCATTGAATTGCATATTGGTTCAAGGGATGAAAAGGGCCTGTTGCTTTATTTCGAATGAGAGTCTGTAGGTCCCCCACATATTCTGCTCAAAGTTAGCTGACCAAATGCAGACCAGATGTAAAGGTAATCTACCTCAGTAATATGTACAAAAAGAAGTTGTTTTGTTTTGTTTTTGTCTATTTTGGATGAGTGTTGTCTAGTTTTGCAGATCAGAATCTGGGAGAAATATCTCTGTTCCGCATATTTAGCTTGGATTTTTGTTTTGAACGTCACAGAGAAACTCACTTAGGGAATGTGCAGGAACCAGCTCACTGGAGGGTGAAGTCACAGTTGTTCTAAGCTGAGAATTTGGATGGACTAGGGTCCAGAGAAGGCTGAGTGTATGTACCTGGAAAGCTCAATGTTAAGGAAGCATCTAGCGTTAAAATGTTGAAGGACACTTCTTAGAGCTTGGGACCAATTCTTTCCACCATGGTACAGTAGTTTATCTCCATCAGTGTATATTTGGATCCTATCATGATACAGCACCTTATAGTAACATTACAGCTCAAACAGACTCTTGTCATAGCTTGAGTCTGCCCATGCGTGTTTGGCCTGTGTGATTTTTGCTTGGTATACCACTGCTCCAACAAGTTCCCAGTACGTCAAAATATACCATCAATATGATCTCCAGCAAATCAGTCAGATTGCTAATATGACATCCTAGGAGATTAGCAGAGACTCCACACAGCATGAAACTGCTTTCCTGTCTGACGATCTGTGTCATTCCATTAGCTCCTTTGCTGTTTTCTTCAGCCAGACTGCTGACACTGGGCTAAAATAGTGCAGTCTGCAGTCAGGCTATCTGGGCCAGAGCTGTTCCAAGTCATCCTCCTTGATCACTTGCAATCGCCTTCTTTGGAGATCAACAGCCTTCCACTTTCATGGCTCAGCCACTGAGAAAACCCCTCACAGTGTGTTAAGATAGACAAAAACACATGGAAGGGAGACACTAAAGAGAATGCACAAGGGTGATTACCCTGTGTTTGTGTGTGTTAGGTTACTTACGAATTTATAAATTGGAAGTGGAATGTGCATTTTCTTGTGGTTTATATTTTTGAGTCGTCAGACAGACATGACAAAATGCCCAATTACGTTTTTTCTCTTTCATGGGATGTGGGTGTAACTGGTAAAGCATGCATTCTTAATTTCCCTGGACAAAGTGGTAGCAAGCTGACTTCTTGAACCCTTGCATTCCGTGGGCCAGATTCAGCTACATGCCGTCCACACACCCCGTCCACACAATAACTCAGTTGTCCTCGTTTTTCAAGGACCGTAACTTCCCCACCTCGGTGGTTGAGAACGCCCTCAACCGTGTCTCCCACATCTCCCGCACCTCATCCCTCACACCCCGTCCACGCAATAAGAACCAAAAAAGAATCCCCCTCATCCTCACGTACCACCCCACCAACCTCTGGATCCAACGCATCATCCTCCGACACTTCCGCCATCTGCAATCCGACCCCACCACCAAAGACATCTTTCCCTCCCCACCCTCATCTGCTTTCCGGAGGGACAACTCTCTCCGTGACTCCCTTGTCCGCTCCACACTCCCCTCCATCCCCACCACACCCGGCACTTTTCCCTGCAACTGCAGGAAGTGCTACACCTGCCCCCATACCTCCTCCCTCACCCCCATCCCAGGCCCCAAGAAGACTTTCCACATCAAGCAGATGTTCATCTGCACATCTGCCAATGTGGTATACTGCATCCGCTGTACCCGGTGTGGCTTCCTCTACATCGGGGAAACCAAGCGGAGGCTCGGGGACCGCTTTGCAGAACACCTATGCTCGGTTCGCAATAAACAACTGCACCTCCCAGTCGCGAACCATTTCAACTCCCCCTCCCATTCCTCAGATGACATGTCCATTCTGGGCCTCCTGCAGTGCCACAACGATGCCACCCGAAGGTTGCAGGAACAGCAACTCATATTCCGCTTGGGAACCCTGCAGCCCAATGGTATCAATGTGGATTTCACAAGTTTCAAAATCTCCCCTCCCCCTACCACATCCCAAAACCAGTCCAGCTCGTCCCTGCCTCCCTAACCTGTTCTTCCTCCCACCTATCCCCTCCTCCCACCTCAAGCCGCACCTCCATCTCCTACCGACCAACCTCATCCCGCCCCCTTGACCTGTCCGTCCTCCCTGGACTGACCTATCCCCTTCCTAACTCCCTACCTACACTCACCTTTACTGGCCCCATCCCCACCTCTTCGACCTGTTTGTTTCCTCTCCACCTATCCTCTCCTCTATCCCTCTTCTATCCGCCTCCCACTCTCTCCCTATTTATTTCAGAACCCCCTTCCCCTCCCCCTTTTCTGATGAAGGGTCTAGGCCCGAAACATCAGCCTCTCTGCTCCTATGATGCTGCTTGGCCTGCTGTGTTCATCCAGCCCTGCACCTTGTTGTCTCAGCTACAAACTGTTTGGAAAGGAGTTCCAGGATTTTTACCTAGTGACATGGAAGGAATGACAATGTAGTTCCAAGTCTGGATGGTATGTGGCTTGGAGGGGTACTTGTGAGTGTGGTGTTCCTATGAATCTGCTGCCCTTGTCCTACACAGGTAGTGGATTTGGGAGATGCTGTTAAAGAAGCTTTGTTCAACTGAGGCAACACATCATGCAGATGCTAGAGTCTGCTGCAACTGTGCATCAATGATGAAGGGGGTAAATATTGAAGGTGTGTAACAGACAGTCAATCAACTGGACTGCTCTGTCCTGGTTGATGTTGAAGTTACAATTATCCAGACAAATGTAGAATATTCCATCACACACCTGACTTGTGCCTAGTAAATGGTGGACAGTCTGTGGGGTGTCAGGATGTGAATTACACACGGCAGGATTCCTATCCTCTTATCGATACAGTATTTATATGGCTGGTCTAGTTCAGTTTTGGACCAGAGGTATTCCCAACATTCTTGGGAATGGTCATTGCCTGGCACTTCTGTGCTGCAAAGGTCACTTGCCACTTTTCAGCTCAAGGCTAGACATTATACAGGTCTTGCTGCATATGGGGATGTACTGCTTCAGTATCTGAAGAGTCACAAATGGTGCTGAATGTTGTGGAGTCTGTGTCCATCTCAATTCTGACATTCCGATGGAAGGAAGCTCATTGGGGAAGCAGCTGAATAGTTGGGCTGAGGACACTACTGTGAGGAACATCTGCAATGATGCCTGTTTCTGAAATGATGGACTTCCAAAAATCATAACCATCTTCCTTCAAGATAAGTATGGCTCCAACCAAAGTAGATGTTTCCCCCAATTCCCATAGAGTCTAGTTTTGCCAGGGCACTTGGATACCACACTCAGTCAAATGCTGCCTTGATGTCAACAGCAGTTATTTCCACCTTGCCTCTGGAGCTCAGCTGTTTCATTTATATTTGGACCAAGGCTTTAATGAGGTCAGGAACCAAGTGGTTGTGTCAAAACTAAAGCCAAGTGTTAGTGAACAGGGTAAGCTGAGCAATTGCCGCTCAATAGCACTGTAGTCAATATTGCCTATCATTTTGCTTAAAATGAAGAATAGACTGATAGGGCAGTAACTGCTTATGTTGAAACTGTCCTGCCTTATTTTCACAAAAAGTGCCTGGGCAATTTTGCTCATTGTTGAGTAGATGCCAGTTCTGTAACTGTATCTGAACAACTTGGCTAGGAGTGTGCTAAATTCTGGAGCACACACCTTTAGTACTATTGTGAGAATGGTGTCATGTCCCAGAGCCTTTGCAGTATCCGGCACCTTCAGCCATTTCTTGATTGTGGCTGAATACAATTCTGCTGATGATGACTAACAGTGCCTCATGGATACCCAGTTCTAAGTTGCTAGATTTCTGCAAAATCTATCTCATTTGGTATGGTAGTAATGCCACACATCACAATGGAGGGCATCCTCATTGTGCAGATCGGAGTTTGTCCCCACAAGGGCTGTGTAGTGATCACACCTACCAGTGAAGTCATGGACAGGTATTGCTGGGTAAGTGGGGACAAGGTCAAGTATGCTTTTCCCTCATGTTGATTCCCTCACCAACTACTCAGACACAGTCTAGCAGCTATTCCTTCAGGGCTCAGCCAGCAGGGTTGGTAATGGTGTTACCAAACCACTCTTGAGGATAGGTATTGAAGTGTTCCACCAAAGTACATTCTGTGGTCTTGACACTCTCCATTCTTCTTCCAATTGGCATTCAACATGGAGGAGTACTGATTCGTCAATGAGTCTTAGCAATTGCTATGAATAATTGAAACATAGGAGCAGGCCATTCAGCCCATTGAGCCTGCCATGCATTCAGTATAATCATGACTGATCAAATCTATCAGTGCCTTTTACTCAACCTATCCTCAGAACCCTGTATTCTACTGGTAATCAGAAATCTACCAATCTCTCAACCTGTCTTGTAGCAATTTGCTTGAACACAATCCTTTAACTCAACAATAAACAGCTTTAGCTCCAACCAGACTGCTCCCTGTAATTTATTGAAACTTGTGCCAATTATAGGGTAGCTATAAGAACATGGAAAATTGCAGCAACGGCCAAAAGATATAACTCGGGAGCTGTTTTGTTAATAGTTCATGATCCCTTTAAGTCGCACTGAAGTTGGGTGAGAGTGTGGATGAGATGGACTGTTTTTCATGCCCTTTAATGTTATGCTGAACTGTATGAGGTTGACAGGACATAGCCTGGTGGGTGTCATTTGTAAATGGCAGCACTGACACTAATTCCACATTGCATATTGGTTGATGTGACAATTTGACTGCTTTGCATGCTGCTAGCACTTGTTACTTTCTTGCAAGTAAACACCTTTGAAGAGATGGCATCCGAGAGATGTCCCATCGGAGGTGAGTAGATGTTATTTCCGCAAGTTAGGAGGCCACATAGCATCATAAAACAAATGCTACAGATTCCGATTTCTTCCCTGAAAATGGGTGTGTGAAATTATGTCTAACTGGAAGCTACTGAACTTAAAGATGTTGAGCATGTTAATGTGAAATTATTACAGATTGCTTACAATTATTTCATCTTTTAACTGTTACAAGATGAAGAAAAGCAGCTTAATCTACGCCAGCAGCAAAAGATTCTTTAAGTAAGCATTATACAAAGACTGTACTGCTAGTGTTTTCAGTGTTTCTTTTCCAATACATCTATTTCATGTGTTCTACATCCTAATTTGTACTCCTAGGTGAACTCATGAGTAGGAATAAATGAGAGAGATGGTTGGCTGATTGGTGGGATCCTTTGGGGATAGAAATGACTCTTTGTTTCCTTATACTGAGCTATGAAGTATCCTTGCAAGTAATTCCACCTAGTCCACATTCATTGTGGCTGCCTAATCTAACTGCATTCCACCATATCTCTGTAACTTGGGTGGGATGCTGGAGGCCCAATATGGCATTATACTGACCTACAGTTTGTTAATATCCTGCTGTTGAGCACACAAACTGCGTGAATGCTGACTTCTAAGCAGGAACAAGGGCAGTGACACCTTGAATAATGGCCCTCTTCATCCAGTGGAGATAAAATGACCTGTGAACTTATGCTCAATTGAGGGATGCTTGGCACTGCTTCTTATAGCTAGAGGCAATGTTCTAGAACCCATTAATCCTGGAAACACATTGTAGACAGCCTACTGAACAAGTGAGTGCTGATGTGGGCTAGTTAGATGGCTCATCTGAGTCCTCTGGAATTCTGTCCCACTTGTTCTAGTAGTTGTTAAGCCCTCTGACTCTCACCTCTCATATGCTGTCATGCCCACCAACTTCCCCCCTCCATGCCAGCACAAGCCACCTCAGCTCAACATCCTCGTGTCCCCATTCTGCCTCCAAGTCAACCCATGAACTCTCATATCTTCATGAGCTGCCTTCTTGAACCGTTGCAGTCCACCTGCTGTGCGTTGATCCACAATGCCGTAAGGAGGGAATTCCAGGATTTTGACACAGTGACAGTGAAGGAACAGCGCGATATTTCCAAGTCAGGATTCAGCCTCATTCTCACCAATCCATCCATGCAAATGCATCTATCCATGATAGTATTGATAGAGTGAGCACTGCACAGACACTGCACAGAGATGAAGTCCTGACTTTGTATTTAGGATACTGTTCCAGTGGATGATCCATCTCACCTCCTCCAAAGATGCTAGACTTCAGCCAGTTCAATTCAATCCATGTGATATTGAGAAGTGGCTGAAGGCACTAGACACCGCAAAAACTATGACTCCTGCTAATATTCTGGCAATTGTATTGAAGGCTTGTACTGCAGAGCTTCCCACATCCCTAGTCAAGCTGTTCCTGTACAACTGCAACACTGATATTTAACTGACAATGTGGAAACTTTTCCAGGTAGGTCCTGTATACAAAAGTAAAAGAAATCCAATATGACCAACTACTGCCCATCCATTTACTCTTGATCATCAGTAAGAGATGGAAGGGGTCATCAATACTGTTACGCTGCAGCACTTAGTTAGCAATAACCTGTTCATTGATGGTTTGGATTCGACTAGGCTCACTCAGCTCCTGACCTTATTACAGCCTTAGCTCAAGCATGGGCAAAAGAATTGAATTCTAGAGGTGAGGTAAGAGTAACTACCTTTAACATTAAGGCCACCTTTGACAGAATTTGGCATCACAGAACCCTAACAGAACTGAAGTCCGTGGGAATCAGGGAGCAAACTCTCTGTTGGTTGTAGCCATGCCTGGCACATAGGAATATGATTGCGGTTGTTGGAGGTCAGTCATCTCAGCTGTAGGATATCTCTGCAGGAATTCCTCAGGCTTGTGTCCTAGGCCCAACCATTTTCAGCTACTTCCTCAGTAACCTTCCCTCCACCATATGATCAGAAGTGGGAATATTTGCTGATGATTCCTCGATGTTCTGCTTTAGTTATGATTTCTCAGACACTGATGCAGTCTATGTCCTAATGTAGCAAGACCTGGACACATTTAGGCTTGGGCTGATGAGTGGCAAGTCACATCTGCACTACACAAATGCCATGTCATGACCATCACCAACAAGAGACAATCTAGTAATCAATCCTTGGTCTATCAACAATAATATCATCACTGAATCCTCCAGTATTAATATTCTGATGGTTACATTGACCAGAAACCCATCTGGACTTGGCATGTAAGTACAGTAGGTAAAAGAGCAGGTCAGAGTCTAGGAATATTGCGGCAAGTAACTTACCTCCTGACTCTCAAGTCTGTCCACCATCTACGAAGCACAAGTCAGGAGTGTGATGGAAATCTCTCCACGTACCTGGATGAGCGCAGCCCCAACAACACTCAAGAACCATAACACCATCAAGACAGAGCAGCCCGCTTGATAGTACCATATCCAGAAACAATCACTCCACGCCCACCGATGTTCAGTAGCAGCAATGTTTACCATTTACAAGTAGCAGTGCAGAAATTCATCAAGGCTCCTTACCTGGTCCTGACCTGGAAATATAACATCATTCCTTCAGTGTCACTTGTTCCTGGAATGTCCTCCCAAATAGCATTGTGTGTGTACCTGCACAAAATAAACTTCAAGATGACTGCTCACCACCACCTCCTCAAGGGCAACTAAAGATGCACAATAACTCCTGGCCCAGCCAGCAAAACCTGCATCCCATGAATAAATGAAAAAAGTGCACATGTCAGGATTATGTCTTTATGGAATCCTTTGAAATATTCCTTATGCGAATATACTCCAAGGCGTTATATAGTATTATCCAGGAGACAGTTGAGTGTAAGTACTCTCTACTTCATGACAATGATTGCCAATTTGCCTTATGCAAACAGCTGAGTAGTGCAGGACCACTTCCCCATGTGTGTCAGCTCCTTGCAGTTGTTCACTGTCTTGTTCTGAAATGAGAGAAGCAGCTTTGTTTAATTGATATGGAAGGAAATGCTATTGCCACGGCTAATGTGTTGTCAGCACTTAGGCTCTGATCTCAATGGAGGCCTCCAATATTCCAGTAGGCTGTGACACCACACTGCAGGAGGCAGCAACCTCCCCTTCTCACAGCCTTGGCCAATGAACTCCATGTTAAGAGCGCAATTTTCTAAAGAGCCTAGAACTTAAAAGACTGTAACTGAGTAACTGACAGCAACAGCCATAATTGCAACCCACTATTACCCTATAAAAGCTGCTGTAGCTCCAATCACCAGCCTTTGGCCCTTGTGCACTTAAAGAACATTACCTCGTTCACCAGCTCAATAACACTGTGAGTCTGCCCACACAATATTGACTATAATAGTTCAAGAAAGCAGGTCACTGCCACCTTCTCAAGGGCAGCTGGAAATGGGCAATAAATGTTGATCATGCCAGCATGCCCCGAATGATTTTTTTTTTTAAGAATTGCCCTCTAATCACTTAGTTTGTAAGTGAGTCTGGCATCGCCAGACAGCTTGCCATACTTTGCTCATAAGATTGTATCATGGTACTACGATGTCAGGGTCCTGACAGAAATAACTCCACAGAGACCACTATTCCGTCACCAAGTCACCCCTTATTTACACGAGCATAGTACTTGACACAGGTCCACCTTCCGCAAAGCCAGATCTCAGAGTGGCCAGGATCTCTGACACTCTAGCTTATATCTGTCAGACAGGGCTCCTGAGTGGACCAGGTTAACAGCCCCAATCAGGGAACTCCTATTGTATGAGGTCCACCTGGCTGACCTTGTTACAAGCACTACACCGACTTGATGCCATCTCAAACAACTTTACAATTCTTGCCCCATTCCCTCTCTCCTTGCTCTGTTCCTGTCTGTTTCTGCAATCTACAATTGTGGCTATTGTTTTTGAATACCCTAACGTTATGAATGTTAGAGACACATTTCTGAGATTTCATGTACTACAGAACATAAATTCCAGCACAAGTCTGCATTGATGTATTTCATTTCATTTTTAATAGTGAAACACTACTTCCAAGTTTCAATGTACTCTAAGCAGAAGGGCACTTTCCCTGATCTTTAACTACTCCTTGGGGGGAGCTCATTATTTTCTTCTTTGTCAGCTGTCATCGAAGCTGCATTGCTGTTTTCAGCAAAGCCAAACTCCAGGTTTCTTATATGTCAGTTGCTTTCTCTAGTTTGCAGCTGCCCATCCCGTGTCGTCGCTATAATTGGAAACCTGCACATGAGTTAGGCATCCAGGAATTCAATGCTAGAAATATCTGTCAGCAAATGCTTTAGATTTGATTTCATTGTACAAGCACAAAAACAACCAGCATGTGATTTGTCGGAATTTTTAAAACAACATTGTTTATTTGGATTAATATAAATACACTGCCTATGAAATAGTGTGTTGTAGTTCCTTTGGGTGTACTTAAGAAAGAGACATCAACAGTTGAAAATATATTTGTAACTCTAACTTGAATAGCACTCAAAACATTAATGAGAGCTAATTTCTTATTTTAATGAGTGCACATTAGGATGCAGTTACATGAATTCCCCCAGTGAAGCATTCAATGCAATACAATAGTCTTGTCTAAAAACCTAGGCTTTAGAACTTCATCTCTTGGACAGTGATCTAACAGACTGGATGGACTGGTCTTTACAAAATTCGCTTGATTCTTATTTCCATTAAAATAATTGAAACAAGCAAATTCTCTAATGATTCGGTCACCTCTCACAGGAGAGGGGTAAAATTGAAATGTATCCTATTGGGTCTTATTTCCCGATGGCATGTGATAAACTTCTAACTAATAACTTATGAACCATGTTATCTACTTATCAATTTTATCCATTACTAAGTGTAATAGCTTTACTTCTGCAGTGGATTTAAATGACAGTGGTGAGAAATCATTTTCAATCAGCAGTTTATTCAATCAACATTACTAGCCACAGCACTTTCTAACCTTTGCTCATTGACCAGAGCTAATTCTGTATTACTTGCTGATCATAAAGTAAAAGAATTTACTAAGTAAAGAAGTAACACAACAGCAACAACCAGACAGTGCAGAGCATTGTTGCAAACGAATTCTGTTCTGTATCTTGCTGTATACTGGACTCTTTCAACTGTCATAAATTCCAAACATCATGGTGTTAAGGTGGATTGGTTTTGTGTGATCTTTAGCAGGAAAGAAATAACTATTCAGTAATGTAAGTTACTGTCAGTTCCAGCTGTGGCTCAGAGGTGACACCCTTGCATCTGAAGTTCACAAGGTCAAGTTCCACTCCAAGAACTTGAGCAGTTAATCTCTGCTGACACTTCAGAACTGAGAGCGTGCTGCACTATAGGTGGTAGCGTTCTTCAGATGAGATGCTAAATCAAAATTCTGAATGTCCCTTCAAGTGGATGTAAAAGATTCTATCGTAATTTTCAGAGTAGAACATAGCAGATTTCCTGTGTCCTGGCCAATATCTATCCCTCAGTCAATGTTGTTATACAAAAGTAGATTATCTGATTATTATGATATTGTTGTTTGTGAAATCTTGCTGTGAACAGGTGAGTAATCACATTTCCTATATTATAGAAGTGACTACCCTTCAAATTGTACTTCTGTAAAGTGCTTTTCAAAATCATGTGGCCATTAAAAGCTCTGTATAATAACCTTATTTCTATATTTACTTAAATTCTTTACAACACTTACTATAAATTTTCAATGCAGCTTGTTTGTGATAATCTCAAAAGTTTGCCCTTATTGCTCATTGTGATTTTCATTACAGTTTGCATTATATGTTTCTCTTCTGTCACTCTGAATATTCAGCCCTTCCTTTCTACTGTCTGGCTGCCTACTTTCTGTCTTATATTCTTCCCACAGTTGGAAACCCTTTATGGATTTGTTCTGTCCTTATGCTGCTTATATATTTTCCCTGAACTTTTCAGACTCTTTAGAGTATATTCCATGAGAAATATTGAGGAAATGAAAAGCTTGTAAAAACATAGCCTGCATAAGTGTAATAGTGCTGATTGAATGGTGCTAATAGAAGCTGTTGCCAGTATTTTGGGGAGTAGTGTTAGATCTAGTCACACATTCAACTACTGAAGGGGTAGTTGACATTCCAATTCCACAGCATAGATATGATCAAAGGTGTTAGAATGAAAAATCCTGTCATTAATGACCCATATTACATCCTTAAGGTTTGGCATTTGTCTTGAGAGCCATTACAGAGAACTGTATGGTTTCATATATAAACAAATTCCACAAACATTGCCAATTTTGTAGGTCATATCTTATAGTCATCACTATTTTCATGGCGGTATTAACCCACATAAATAAAATGGCAATGCTGCCTTTTAAGTATTGTACTTGCAATGTCGTGCAAATACATTAAGCCCTCATCAAGTCAAGCTTCCAGTGGCATGTTCTAGCCTAATGTGGTTTGTTACTTTAAAATGCAATATATTTTGTTTTCACGTTGTCTTTAAGAGGTCTAAGGAGTAATTTTCTGGCTTTGTGTAGTGGCAGGGAGCCTCATACATTTTGAATATAAATAATCAAATGTTTGGGCATGCTCAGCAGTTAAGTGATTCAAATATTATGTGCCATGTACACATGTAAGTTTCCAGCACACATTCTGGTGGGCGAGATGCAAACATGATTAGGAAATTACCTCTATAGTTTACAGAATTAACAATTTTCAGGCTACTTCCCCACATACTGGAACATGCACACACTAGGGGAGGTGATACAATGTCACCAAAGATGGAAGGTTCTAACTGCTTTATAACAAATTGGTATTAGCAATTTCCATAATGAATTGGGTGTGGAAGTTTGCAATAGATAAAGGTTGATAGGGCTCGTGTGTCAACATGATGTGTTGATGTACTATAGAGCATTTGTTGCTGCATCATGAACGTAATGAATGTTTACCCTTTTGTCTATTCCTGCTGGGAATGCCAGAAATTTCCAGTATTCCGATAGTGATTGGTTGAATGGGTTTGATACAATTATTTTCCAAAAGGTATATACTTTTACCCCAAGACTGTCAATAGTGCAGGCAGAGCATTTCTTGGTTGGATTCAATTATGAAACCTTTCGTATTTAAACAATATATATTACAATATGTTCATTCATTATTCACAATCATGTTGAACTCTCACCTCAAAAGACAATCCATTGTTACAATTCTGAACACACTAAGCATCCCTCAGAACTCATAATTATGTTATGCTGAATTGGAGGCAGATGTGGATGAAGCAATCTTCTCACATGATCCATAGAACTCCCTAAGGAGCAATAAGGATGAGTTAGAAGGGATAGCTTTATTTACTTGCATAGATTTTCCAAGAAAAAGGATTCAGAATTTGGGACTGTTTAGTGATAAAGCACAACAAATATGTTAGGCGATGCAATCAAAATACATTACTCAATACATTTAATGCTATGAACAGTTATTGACCTTCATTGAGTCACCAGCAACATTTCCCTTTGATGATAGATTCTTATAATTATGTATATATTCTGATACCTGATATCAGATATTCTGATTGGTCAGACATGAAGAATATGCTTGGACAAGATCTTAAAGTGACAATGGTACCTCTGTATTCTGTATTCCATTTTGAGTTGATCGTAACAGGAAGGGAATAGAAGACTATTCTGAGAAGTAAAAAGGATTCAGTTCTGTATTGTTTGCCCCATAAGGTATTTATTAAAGGAACTGTTAGGATACCTTGATTTTGAGAGACTCAACAATGCTTTTCTGAAAGTCCTTACCAATTTTTACAAGGCCAGGTTCTGAAAAAGCTATGTGTTTCCAAAACCTTTCCCTAGATTCAGAGATGGAAATCATTACAAAGGACATATTGAGGGCTCAATTTAAATTTATTGGCCCATAATCAATTTAGCAGTGCAAAGATCTGTGACCAAATTGCTTGGGCAACAGAACACTGCTACATTGCTTTTTTATTGCAGGCCAGAGCAGCGGCTATCTGAAATGGCATGGGGTTTATTTCAGTATGAAAACGAGGACCCTCCCCTGCTCTCATTCCCACTGAACTGGTAAATTTATTTACACTTATTAGACCTTGTGATGTGCCAGCTGTGACTGATATCTACAACTTCTGAAGGGAATTTCGAACACCGTTCAATGAAGTCAAGTCGAACTAGAGTTGAAAGGAGTAAAAATGCTCCTTCTGGCTCCAAAATATCAATTGGGATCATATTTGGTGTCGAGCTGGATGAACACAGCAGGCCAAGCAGCATCAGAGGAGCAGGAAGGCTGATATTTCGGGCCTAGACCCTTCTTCAGA
>NC_063347.1:27613831-27633936 GCF_021869965.1 Rhincodon typus
CTCCTCGATCCATCTTCTATCCGCCTCTCCCTCTCTCCCTATTTATTCAGAACCCCCATCCGCTCCCCCATTTCTGAAGAAGTGTCTAGGCTCGAAATGTCAGCCTTCCTGCTCCTCTGATGTTGCTTGGCCTGCTGTGTTCATCCAGCTCTACACCTTGTTATCTCAGATTCACCAGCATCTGCAGTTCCTGCTATCTCTGGGATCATATTTTCCCCTTTTACTCACTCTCAGTCATTTTTGGAGCAAATGTATGTGTGGTCCTTGACATGAGGAAAAATTGGTAAGAGCCTTCAGAAAAGCATCTTTTGACGTTTCTAGTTTACCACGTTTATTATAATGAAGACCTGTACAAATTTTATTCAGTCCTCAGGCAGTTATGGAACACAAAAGCTGTACACTAGAGAAATCATTCCAGGTTTGGAATGCTAAGAAGTTCAGGCAGTCAGAAAATATAAATATAAATTTATTATTATATTTTTGTTCTAAGTATACCTTTGAAATTTGAACAATGTACTTCTATTCCTGACAGATGTATTCATGAATGTATTATTATTTTTGTTAAATCGGCTAATTTAGCTTTATTCTTCTGTTTTTTAACAGCTGTAGGTATTCAGATGAAATTGGAGTTTTTCCAGAAGAAATTCTGGACTGCAAGCCGACAGGTCAGCTATTTATTATATCAGCATTGTGTTCCCAATTTTGCTGCAATCAATTTTTATTAGTTTTCAAATAAATTTTTAATTTTATAATCTTTGTATATCATCTGTTTATTAAGAACAGGCTACATTTGTTGCACTTTTTTTATAATAAAGACTTTGTAATTTTCAGTAAATTCTGTGTGACATAGTACTTTAAATCAAGCTATTCAAATTAACCTGTACGTGTGCATCATGCCATGTGACCTAACACGCATATAATAATTTTATTTTAAAGAATATGTAACATATGTTCTCAAAAGAAAACACAAATGTAATGCTGTGAGAACTGAAACAGTTGAATTTGCACAATAAATTGAATAGAGCATACATTAGCATATTATGTACTAAATTGCTTGGATTTTGCAGTCAGTAATAAAATTATAGCCGTAGCCATAAACTTCAATAGAGCTGCTTACAAAGGTCAAACAATATCTGCTGCATGGATTTCACCTTGCCTGTTGTTAATTTTGTTTCGGCGTCCAATCAATTGAATCTCCAGTATCCAGCAATCGTGATTTCTTCAAGCAAGCTAAACAACCAATCATACTGAAGAACTCTCAGAGAGACCAAATATTTTGCAGACAGTTAAACATTATGCTGGATTTTGTGGTCAGTGGCATAAAATGCCTTTGACTTCAAAAATAACCTCCTACAAGGTATAGCAATCTCTGTTGCATTAATTGACCTTTTCCCAATGGCAACTTTATTTCTGATAGTAAGTTGAGAAAATCTCCAGGTACCCAGTAACAGTGATGTCAAGAATCAAGGTAAGCAGGCCAATAACATTGAAGGATTCTCACAGATAGAAAACCAGAAGGTGAGAAGCACTGATCATCCTTCACTTTAAAATTTAACTATTCTGATATCAAACTAAATGAATATGATTGGATGAAGACAGAATCAAAAATATTTTAAAAACTTTTAAAATGTTAAAAATACCTGGAACTTTACCACAATGCAGACATTTGACATTTCAGAAATATTAAATTTGCTTCCCAGGGTCAATGAGGATGTTTCCAATAATTGCGATTATAGATATATTAGCTTGCCAGATGCACTTTATTCAACAGGATATAACTTTTTAAAGACTTTTTAAAGTGTAACTAACAGTATGAGCATTGATTCACTGATCAATTAACCTCAACAGGGCAACCTCTGAAAGATCATAGAATTACTGACAGTAACCTCAGAACTTCTACACTATATGTAAATAATGGCTAGAATCATTGGTGCATAGAGGAAACAGCTCCAAATGCTTGCAGATGTGCTCCATATAACCTCTCTACCTCTTTACAAATGAATCTGAAAAGTCAATGATGGTGTTCCAACCTCCCAACTTGAAACTGCCTCTGAGGTATTGTGACACTCTTGATGTGTAGGGTGCTAGGTTTCCATTCATAACATTACAGTATCAGAATAAGGGAGACTAATTGCCATTTTTAAATACCTTATCTGTCTTAGTATCACTGCCAAGTGATTAACCATTGCTGCTAAAAGCTCACCTCTGGAAAACTGTAAAAAGGCAGGAACATGTCAGCATGTCAGTTTGTGCACTGCATTCCAAATTTCTATACCTCCAAAGTAGCCTCTGCAGGACTGGGGAAAACTCTTCCCTTAGTCTGTCATGTACTCATTTTTAAAGTTTTTTTTTCAATGAAATATGAATACTCAACATATGAAGAAAGTGAATGAAAGTTGAATTATTTATTTTGTATTAAAAAATATGTAGATAGATTGGGCTGAAAGAAAATAAAATTCTGTATTTTTAGAACAGAGTAGCTACGTTAGAAAGGCAGGGAATCAAAAGAAATAGAAGGAATAAAAGGAGATACCAGGGCACATTGAATTAAATAATTGAAACATTTTTATTTTTATTTAATTTTTTTTTATTTTAGTTTAGTTTAATATTATTTAATACTACATGCCTAACAGAGTGATTAACAGAGGAACACATGTTAGGGAGTTCCCAGGTTCAACTCCAACTCTGAGGACAATGGTAGAACTTATACAATTGGATACAGACCTGAACCCCTTTCCCGATTTATATGGAGCAACACCATCACCACTCCACCTTTCTTACAGTAAATATCTGTGTCCATCAATATGAAATCCAACTGTAAGATAGAAATATGTTGCTGACAATCTCTGTTGAGCCTCCAGCATAAATTATGCCCACTTGAAAACATACCAGAGACCGTCTGGTTACCTAGTGAGAGAGGAAAGAGGAAGCTAGGAAGAAGACATGAAATGTATGTCTATATTATTCCAATGAAGCTGTTCCTGACATTTGAGTAGTTTTATTACTGAAATATTAGTCATTTTGTCAGTATGAAAATGCATGAACCAGAGCGTTGCAGAACCATCTGGTCCAAAGTGGTAATCATTTTCCTGGACTTGGCAGCAGTCTATGGGTTACGTCTGGCATTTTTTAAATGGAACATATAAACCCGTTAATAAAAGTGTCAGGACAACAATTCAAGTCTGTATTGTTGGAATTGTACAGGGAATGAAGGTATAAGTAAATGCTTCCTGATAGCAGAAAATATGCTGCATAGGAACTCATTCTGTACTCAACACTTCTTTGTTACATTACTGAAAGACATGCATTTGCGTTTTACCTTAACAATCTCCGTAGTATGTCAAAACCCTTCACATGTTGTGAATTAGCTTGAAATGGAAAAACATTAATGTTAAAAAGTAAAATTAAACTACCTTTGTATTTTAGAAAAATGTATGCAAAGTGGCCTGATACAATAGACTGTAAACTAAAGCCAAGATTGCTGAGATTTTGTGAGGCTGTCAGATGGGAACAGCAATACTTATTAAGTTCTTCTTAGTTATTTGGCCTTAACGAATTCTAGCAAGTTTAATTTTAAGGTGGAACCATCTACAACAACCCCATTCATACAGTACTGACACTGGGCTCAGCACAACACGAAATTACCTCAATTCTAAGCAAATGGCTTTGACTTGAAAAATTGGGCTGGATTTTGTGGGACAACCCCCCCACCAACTAGAACTTTGGGTGAGCCCAACTCCAATCTTAACAGCTGTCCCACCCACACACACCCCCATTAATAATGTAATTACTTGCATAATTAATAAGGTATGTAACATTTGGCATTTAATTTTTGGGGAATTTTGCAGATATGTCTTTGTTCTCCGTGTTTACATTATTACGATCTCTTACAGTGTGCGTCTCTTGATGGAAAGTGCACAATAAACTGTGACGATGAGGTTAGTATCTTTAATGGCTTTGTTAACCTATACTTAAAACATATGGGCCTAGAAATCGGATTATACAGTACCAATCTTACTGGTTTTTAGTACAGCAGTGTTTTCCTAATGAGATCCGCACACCAATTTATCATGGACCTGCAGATTGAATGTGTGCAGCATATGTTTAATTTGGCTCATCACAGACGAGATACAATTTCTAAGTTGTGGACTTCCAGCACTTTTTGTGTGAATTACATTATATATGTGTTATCTTTGAAAGTATCACATCTTTATACTATATATATAAATTAAGTGACAAATTGTATTGCAACATTTTGATAATTTTCCAACTATTTTTCTTAATTATTTGAATATTTTATATTTTCAGATAATAAATTGTTACCTCATAGATAACAATGGATTTATTTTGGTTTCTGAAAATTATGATGAGGTAAGTCTCCACCAAAGAATACTAGTTACACAGAGTGAAGGTTTGAGTTGAAGCAACTTCATGAAGAATTCTGCATATTAATCTGATATTTAAAATTAATTTAAATTAACTAGGAGCAGGTGGTCTGGTGAGGCACTGGAAAAGTCTCAAATTCAACAATGTCATTAGTTTGAGGGTGGCCTATTTTAAATCTAGGATTTTGTTTGCATCCTGCTGACCAACCACTCATTGAAAATGGGTGAAGAGGGCAGCGGGTTGGCTTCAAGCAACTCAAAATCATGCAAACTGATTACAGGCGTCTTTCTCAGTTGTCTGTTAAAATGCTATTAGGATCCTTAATATAATTCAATCAGCATGTTCCTGAGGTTGCAGCCTGGGTCAGACAGACATTTTGGCCATCAAACAAAAAGCTAAGGTAACATGGCAACAATTGTGGATTTAAAAAAAATTACCAGCATTGCTATTCTATTCCTATTTGGCATTTTGTGTTAAGAACATAAGAATTAGGAGTAGGAGTAAGCATTTCAGGCTCCTGTGTTTGCTCAGCAATTGAATACAATCATGGCTGATCTCAGCAGGGCCTTGGCTCCATTTTCCCACCTTCTCTCCATACCTCTTCAATCCATTATGGATTAAAAATCTGTCTATCTCCTCCTAAAATTTACACAGTGGCCCACTGTCCACCAGTCATAGAGTCATACAGCATGGAAACAGACCCTTCAGTTCAACTCGTCTATGCCGACAAAGTTTCCTAAACTAAACAAGTCCCATTTGCCTGCATTTGGCCCTTATCCCTTTAAATCTTTCCCATTCATATACCTGCCCAAATGTCTTTTAAATGTTGTAACTGTACCTGCATCTATCACTTCCTCAGGCAATTCATTCCACACACGAACCACCCTCTGTGTGAAAACGTTCCCGCTCTAATCCCTTTCAAATCTTTCTCCTCTCACTTTAAAAATATGCCCCCTAGTTTTGAACTCTCCCACCCTAGGGAAAGGACCTTGGCTATTCACCTTATCTATGCCCCTCATGATTTTACAAACCTCTATAAGTTCACCCCTTAACATCCTATGCTCGAGTGAAAGAAGTCCCAACCTATCCAGCCTTTCCTTAAAAGTCAAACCCACCAGTCCCAGCAATGTCCTGGTAAATCTTTCCTGAAACCTCTCCAATTTAATAATATCCTTCCTATAACAGGGTGACTAGAACTGTACACAGTACCCCAAAACTGGCCTCACCAACATTTTGTACAACTGCAACATGACATCCCAACTCCTATACTCAATGGTCTGACCAATGAAGGCAAGCGTGCTAAACGCCTTCTTAACCACCCTGTCATACTTTGACACAACATTCAAAGAGCTATGTACCTGAACCCCTAGGTCTCTCTATTTGACAACATCACCCAGAGCCCTACCATTAACTGGATAAGTCCTGCCCTTTTTTGTTTTACCAAAATGCAATACCTCGTATTTATCCAAATTAAACTCCACCTACCACTCCTCAGCCCGTTGGCCCAAATGATCAAGATCCCTTTGTAGTTCTCCATTTCTGCTTATGAACAGCTAAAAATACTGTTTGTATATGAGGATGAGATGAAGTTTACTAATCAATTCATAAAATATAATGATAAATAATTTACCCTTTTCTTTATAAGGTGCACCAAGTTAATTATCTGTGTAACTATGATAAATAATATAATCTTGTTTATAATTTAAACAATGTTGACATATAAATCGAGTCATTTTGTAATCAAATTCAAGTTTGTTACCAAATCAAAGCAACAAAAAACAAAATGTTTATCTGCATTTGAAACATTAAATGACTCAGAACAAACTCAGAGTATGCTGAAATTTGCAAATCAGCAAATTTCCTCTTAGCCGTTAAAATTGTGGTTTTAATCTACTGTGATTTCTTATGCAATTATAATCTAATGTTGAACTTTCAGTGCACAGACATCTTCGTGAGTGAAGTAACAGACTGTGACAGTTGTTCAGATGTTTCCAATACAAAATTATTAAACAATATATGCAGTTCACATTCCTAATTATAATTTCCAAATGTCTTGTCATTTTGTATCTAAGTTGTTAAAGTAATGACATTGGTTTAGGCAAGATTCATCCAGTCCTGCATTAACCCTATAATACCATCACTAATGAGTATTTTTATCTAAGTTTATGACAAGAAGCTGATTGAATAGTGAATGAGTGATGAGGAATTTGTTTTATCTTCCATGCCATATAACAAACTAGGGATATTTCTACTTACAGTTGTAGCTCTTCGATGTAAATTGGATTAAAAGAAATATTTTGTATTAAAGTGAAAGCAGTTGGATAGATTTGCCCAGTCATTGCTGCACCTCCTGACACACATATACAACCTGAACCTTTGCTGGTCCAGCTCCCCAACCTCTATCATCCATCCCATATTCACTCAGTCATCTCTCCCACAAACCTCCTTCCTTCTTTCCAAGGCCAGTTAGGCAGCTTGGTATTGCAGTGGCCTGAAGGATATCTCTCAAAATGGACTAAGCATCATGAGTGGGATGGCTAGGAGGCCCGGAGCACATTCCCCTCCAGATTGGGAAAAAAATTAACCCCATTATTTCTCACACCTAATTGAATCCTCAGTGCCTCCTGCTATGTTTTCTAATCTGTAGGACCCACCGTACCTGCTTTTGATCCCCATATAATCCCACTCTTGCTGCTCCCCTATTTGCTAATCTGCCTTTAGCCTTGTGCCACTGAACTTTGCCACTCACTTTCTTCTTTGAGGTGCACATTTGCTTATCGTTTTGCTGAAGAAAATGTAGCACCTTTCAGAATATCACAAGGAATTTGCAGCCAAGAACTATTTATTTGATCAAAGTCTGTGTTGTAACATAGGAACCACAAGCAACAATTTGTGTACAGCAAAGACTTCACATACAGTAATGCTATATGATCATTTTAAGTTTTGTAAGGGATAAATTTTAGCCAGTGACCATGTGCAGTCCCTGGCCCATTAAGGAATTGCTTGACTCTCCTTTATCGATTCCAGCCTTTCTGTTTTCCTACTTCTGATTGCTGACTAGTACCCCTTGACTTTCACCTACCTAATCTGGTGTTGCTGGATTTTTTGGGCATTTTCAGTCTTCCTCACATTCACACTGGAACAAAAGAAGAATGAGGATTCAGAAGTAAATATTAGAAAGAAAGTTCTAATGGAAGTATAATGCGAATGAAGGATACCACTGTGCATGATTTGTAATATTTTGTTTAATTTTTCAAAATTATGGTAAATATTTTTCTCAGTCAGTGACTCTGTGGAAGATTGTTTAATTTTTGAAGTGTCTTAGGTGATACTGCAGGCAAATTCAACATAAGAACTGTAATATATGTGTATAACATTAGCATGTGAAAGAATGGATTTAATTACATACAGCATCTGTTTCCACATGGAAACACAGACTTTTGAACCAAAATTTAAAACTTTTTTAATTCAAACCTGCTGTTGATTTTTTTATAGACACTCCTAAAAATTGAAGAATAAACATTACATTAAATGCAGAAAGCTCAAAATATTTGACATTGTTGAATAGTTAGATGATTCTTCAATATGTGCTCGCTTCCTGTTACCCAACCGCCAACAACAATCCCAGATAAAATTCAAAACAGAGAAGGGATTTTGACCGTGAATAAACTGAACTGCAAATTTCCGGTTGAATACAAAGGAGACAAAATTAGTATTTTCCGTCAATGTTAGAAGAAGCGAAATTGATCTTTATGCAAATACCCCTCATGAAGAGCAAATCCATCTGTTTCCTACTTCCAACAAATGTTGTGTCTTGATTTGGAGATTGTGTAATCAGATTTCCTAATGAAATAGTATCCTGTAAACAGGTTTCACATTTAATGAAGAAAACAGCACTTCAAATAAAACTAAAACAGCCTTTGTTTTTATTTCAATACTTATCAAGTTTCTTGGGTACTTTCCACAGCATTTTTTATATAATGTTGCTGAAGCATATCCAATATATACAGAGATAACAAGGTGTAGAGCTGGATGAACACAGCAGGCCAAGCAGCCTCAGAGGAGCAGGAAGGCTGACGTTTCGGGCCTAGACCCTTCTCCACCAAAAAAACCCCACCGAACTTATCTCCACCAAAAAAAAACCCGCACCGCCCGCATCTATCTCCTTCCCAAAATCCACAAACCTGACTACCCTGGTCGACCCATTGTCTCCACCTGCTCCTGCCCCACCAAACTTATCTCCACCAAAAAAAACCCAGCTCATCACCAATATATACAGTATTGATTATAAATCTTTCATTATTTTGATCAAATTGCAATGTATTAGACATTATTCTGAACAGCTTGTGTTCATTCGTATGGCTGACAGGATTGAATGGTTGAAATAAAAGTTTAATTATTGGCACAATATAGAGCAAACCCAGCATTATGACTTAGCAATTTGATCATCTCTCAACTCATCAAAGAACGTGATTTCCATTTGATCATAAGTGTAATTCCACTCAGGAGAATGGAAATTATTTAAAGAAATGCCTGAACTCCTTGAATTCACTTCAGTCTTAATCTTTTATGTTCAAAAAAGGTGTGGTTTAACATAATTAAATATCCAATGTGCTTTAATTGATTAAAAAAATGCATTAACCTATTTGAAGGGATTTTGCAAAGCAACAAGTTTGGTAAATTTATTTTAAAAAATGCACGTATAGCATTTTGTTATCTTCATGTGAACACATGGAAAAGTGATGTCAAGCACTTACTTAAATCAATACACCATTACCTTATAAAAGGTGGTGGGGCCAGGGTGGTGTTTGAGGGGGAAGAGAAATTTAAGTTCACTTTTACTTCCAGAGCAAAGCAGACAGGACTGGCTTTAAAATGATAGTGTTCAACCTATTGTTGCTTTTCCATCCTATTTATATGTTCTTGCTGTTGGACAACTGAGATTCCAATCAACTCAACCAGAAGCCTCATGAATTTAGGGTCTAACTATCTAAAATAGAGCCCCAAAGTCGACCACTGAGAAAAGCATTTGTTGTGGATGTTCCATTCAATGGAGATTGTCAGCCAAGCAGCAGCAGAACCCCTCAAAAGCTCTGTCACTAATTAACAAACTTGTAGAGGGTTGTTAAGGAGCCAGTTATAAGCTGCTTTAACTCTAAACGCTGCATTTTACCAGAAATTGGCTGTGTCAATTTTGGCAAGTTTAATGAAGGTTTCTCTCTGCAAGGCCTAGCAAGTTTTCTCATGCTATCTTTCCAAACTCACCTCATTGCCTTAGCCCCACACCCCAATTGTGCCCCACTCACTGTGTTCTCCCATTTGTCGTAGGCAAAAATACTCACCACTGCCGGGATAGCCTGCACTCCATGCGCTCGCACCATCTTCAAAGCCCAGCCACGCACCCCAGTCAAGCACTGGTGGGCTGGACTGCCCTTCACCATGCATGCAGTGAGACGACAATCTGTTGTATCTGTTCCTCTTCCATTTCTCTGTGCCCTTTTTGTGCTGCAGCTACGGTGACAATAACATTTGCCATGACTGGATCCATTGATCATGCTTGCAGTGAAGCCATGTGGGGAACGTAAGAAAAGCAAGTTATGCTGAGTAACGTGGGCAGTCAGCTTTCACGTCACACAGTGGGAAATAGAGCACCCTGACATGGATACTTGATATAGGAACCTTATTCCAATGATTGTGGCAGACGTCATGTCAAGTGAGAACAGTGGGAGGTTGTAAGTGCTGTATGGATAACTGGTATCCTTTCCTCTCATACTCACACTACCCAGGAATGACATCACATTAACCAGCATCCGATAAGATGGCTTTGAAATAAGGTTTCTGAACCCAGAACTCGTCCACTCAGCCCACTTTTCTTTTTGCTTCTTTTCTTTTTTTTCTCTCTCTTTTTGTTTTCTTTCCCTTTTAGTTTACTTACTGCATGTTGAATAGCTTGGTTATAGTGACAGCATTGGCAGCAGCGAATGAGCCCAGCATGGACTGGTGGCAGTCGGCAAGTGGGCCCAGCGTGGACTCATGGCGGTGGTGTTGGAGACATGTTTGGGTTGCTGGCAGGTTCTGCATAGACAAAACAGTCCTAGTGCTGACTCATGGCTGCTGAGGCAGAGGCAGGTTTGTGTTCCTGGTAGAGTCTGCATCCAGCGCAGATTTATGGAGTGGAGGCAAGTTTGGATCCTGTCCAAGATCCAATGGCATTGGCAGTGGCTGCATCAGCGAAGTGGCCCGAAGCAGACTCATGGCAGCGGCAGAATCAAGTTTGGGCTGATGCAACACCCGATAGCATTGGTGGTACCTGCACTGGCGAGGTCCAACGAGGACTTACAGTGACGAGGGTGTCAGTGGGGGTGACATGGTGCCAAAGAATGGCAACTTTTGTTCCAACAGCAGCATGCCTGGCCACTGGGCCCATGGCCCATGGTGGAGCAAGAAGGACTGTAAAGTCACAGATCACAGAATCCCTACGGTGTGGAAACAGGCCCTTCAACCCAACAAATCCACACTGACCCTCAGAGCATCCCACCCAGATCCATACCCTATAATCCACCTAATCTACATATTCCTGAACACTATGGGCAATTTAGCATGGCCAATCCACCTAGCCTGCACATCTTTGGACTGTGGGAGGAACCAGAGCACCTGGAGGAAACCCATGCAGACATGGGGAGAATGTGCAAACTCCACACAGACAGTCACCCAAGGGTGGAATTGAACCCAGGCCCCTAGTGCTGTGAGGCAGCAGTGCTAACCACTGAACCATCGTGCCACCTCTTGAACACTTTTTCTTTATTTATTTATTTTTCTGCCTTTATATTCTATTTTTTGGTTTTTTTGTGTTTTAAGATGGTGCCAGAGAGTAGCGACACTATACAACACTTTTCACTGTATTTTGTAACAAAATACATATGACAATAAATAAAATCAGATCATTGCATATTAGAGCATGTCATCGAATGTAAGTTGAGAGGAAATCCGCTCCATGCGCCTGTACAGTCTAGGAGATCTTACTGTATCTTAGTGCTTTGTGTCCCTCAGGTCACAAGTGGCCCTGTGACCACTTTTAAGGTCTGCAAAAAACAACTGTCCTCAATCTGCAAAGACTAATGTCACGGTCAAGATTGCTTGTGAGCAGAATTTGTACCCTGCACAATTGTGTAATGCATGCATTTCACATCCAAGATGCTAGGATTAAAGTTAACTTCACCCTGTACTTTGGAAGAGTCTGATTAATTCATTAGCCCCTTGAGAGGCCTTACATCACTCACAAGTAGAATCCACATGATCAGACCGAAAGAAACACGCATCCTACCCATTCTGGATGTGGCCTCAGTCACTTTCCATTTGTAGTGCACATTTACGAGTTCTATGGGTATTGAAGGTAACACAGGTCGCACTTTGTACAGTAAATCTTGGGCTCAATCTGACAATCTATACCTCTGTGTTCCCTTCTACCTGCTATTCTCTTTCAAGCACGACATTAGTGAGCCTTACATGTTCCCACACACCCCTCTGACATATGACTTCATCACTCAATGTTACCCCTGATGCCAACTGTCCATGATGCCCTGTCCACCCATCAGGGCTAGAGTGGTTGTGACAGTTGATAACCCCCATTCTACAGTATCTCAGATCCTCCAATGCACAAGTGTCTCCTTGCACTTATATGTTAAATTTTCCCCTCCCTGAATTAGTGCATCACAGCATGCTGCCTCCAATCCTCATAATTGACTCTCTGCACTTCCGTACTACAGTGTTGGCTCCTGTTAATCCCTGTTTGACTTCTATTAAGCTAACCCTCAAGACTGACCATGGCCCACCCCCTACTCCACCAACCAACTTCACTGGACAGCCACAACTGATGTACTAATGGCCCCTAACTAATCTTTGTGCAACTCCCTGACTGGCTTATTGTGGATCTCTGTATTGGACCTAAAGAACTGACCATGGCCCACTCCTAGACTATTGTGAGACAGTCCTGCTGACTCTGACTGTCCCAAGCAGCTGACTAACTGCGTCCAAGCCCCTGGACTGATCACAGATGATACCCTTGATTGACTGTGCCCCTGACTGAAGGGTGTCTCCCTTGACTGAGGACTACGCTCCTTAAACTTGGTTCATGGCCATTTGATTGATGCACATGCAATGTGTTTGCCGTGTAACCTGCTGGAACATGGTTCAGGTGTGAAATTGATGTAACATGATGCCGTACAACAACATGTCCACCATTTTGCCTGATGACTGCTGGCAAAAATGACAAGCTGCCTGGCTTTGGGATCTATGATAAAAAGCAAGTCAAGACAGAAGACCATGATTGATTGATTGTTTGTTTAATTGATTGTTACTTGTATTTGTTACAAATACAGTGAAAAGTGTTGTATAATGCCACTGCTCTCTGGTGCCATTTTAAAATACAGAAATAAACCGGGCATTGAGTAAAACGGTAGAAAAATAAAGAAATGAAGTTAAAACGTGGGGCTGAGAGGTCAAAGTGAAAAAAGACAAAGCAAAGCAGAGGTACTCTAAGCATCCATATAGGAGCAAAGCAAGTGAGCAGTAAAAAAGCAAAGGAGGATTCCTGAGATTCACCCTTGTTGGGTCTATGGGTGCCTCTCCCTGCACAAAGTGTCCTTGCTGTTGCACTCAAATGAAAGGTTCCAGAGTGCAGCGTGGAGATGCAGAAGCATCTTGCAAGTGGAATAGAGATGTGTCATGAGAATTCGTTGAGGCTGGTACATGTCAGATGCTAGCATTCATTGATGGGAGCATTGTTGTGCTCACTGCCCATGAAGTGTGCCCCGACGTGTTAATGACTAGGCTCCATGTTGAAGGCCTGAACATTCTAGCAGTAAGCTGAAGTCATCAGCTATCTACTCTGTCTTTCATCTTGAGAATTGTCGCCATCTAGTTTTTACCCAGTCTGCAGGAAAATGAGAAACTACGTATATTAATGAGGTGATATTATTTAATAATGAGACATTATTACACACTAATTCATAGGAATATAGGAACAGGAGTAGGCCATTCAGCTCCTCGAACCTGTTCAATGAGATCTTGCCTTTGGCCAATATCAAAGAACAAAGAACAAAGAAAATTACAGCACAGGAACAGGCCCTTCGGCCCTCCAAGCCTGCGCGGATCCAGATCCTCTATCTAAACCTGTCGCCTATTTTCCAAGGATCTGTATCCCTCTGCTCCCTGCCCATTCATGTATCTGTCTAGATACATCTTAAATGACGCTGTTGTGCCCGCCTCTACCACCTCCGCTGGCAACGCATTCCAGGCACCCACCACCCTCTGCGTAAAGAACTTTCCATGCATATCTCCCTTAAACTTTTCCCCTCTCACCTTGAAATCGTGCCCCCTATTAACTGAATCCCCCACTCTGGGGAAAAAGCTTCCTGCTATCCACCCTGTCTATACCTCTCATGATTTTATAGACCTCAATCAGGTCCCCCCTCAACCTCCGTCTTTCTAATGTAAATAATGCTAATCTACTCAACCTCTCTTCATAGCTAGCGCCCTCCATACCAGGCAACCTCCAGGTGAACCTCCTCTGCACCCTCTCCAAAGCATCCACATCCTTTTGGTAATGTGGCAACCAGAACTGTATGCAGTCTACCTTTCCTTAACAAAAATTTATCTATCTCAGATTTTAAATTAACAACTGGCCCTGCATTCACCGCCTTTGTGTGCAAATAGTCCTTCAGATGCTTTAGCAAGAAACTTGTCACTGCCAATCTCAAGCGATTTTCCCAACTTCCTCACCAGTGCCTATTTGTTCAGCACCAAGAAAGATTCAACCCTGAACTTTGAAATTTCTGGTTATTAACTGTGAGTAATTCCCAAGGACCACCAGGGTGAGTGAGTAACAAAAGCTACTTCAGTGAAATTGACAATGTGGGAATGTTTTGATCAATTGCACTGAAGGATCCCAGCCATATTGTGAGACTGCCTTTAAGAGCACTTCATCTCAAAGAGAGTGCTGTCATTTTGTGACAGGTGTTTGCCAACTTGAAAGGCACTTCAGCTAGTCAATACTTCACTGAACTTCAGCTGCACTTCACCAGTGTCGTGAGAACAGCTTTGCCTTCCACCCTGATTGTGGGGCAAGAACAGAGGTCATAACATTAAGCCAGAGGTGTCATCTCCCCACTTGCATATCCTGCCAAAGGGCAGAGGCGATGGAGATTGAGATCCAGCTGGAAAGAGGTGAGCCTCCTATGAACAGATGCTTTTGACATGTTGAGCACCATTGCCTCAGGAAGATTAATATCTCAAGGCAGGCTGCTACTGATATCTGGAACTCTTGGAATAAGACTTCCTTTCCAGTTGAGCAAGTGAGCATGAATTACCAATTACTGTCAACACTGGAGGGCCTTTATGATGGGTCTCTGCCTCTCCCCAATTTGTGTGCTGTTTAGCCCTGGAAGGAAAGAGAGCAGAAAGGTTCCCACATTGTCAATTTCACTGAAGTAGCTTTTGCTACTCACTCACCCTGGTGGTCCTGGTGAGTTACTCACAGTTAATTACCAGAAATTCCAAGGTTTAGGGTTGAATCTTTCCAGGCGCTGAACAAATGGGCACTAGTGAGAAAGTGATCATAATGGCTTGTGTGGAAAGGAGGAAAGGGCACCATTGTGAAACATGATTGCAAGAGGACAATAGGTTCAGGGTGTTTGTGAACGTTGGGCTGCTCAGTTGGAAATGTGAGGTATATGTAAGAATGAGTGGAGCTGCAAAGTGCGTTGACCTGGAGTGTGCTGCACAGCAGCCAGTTGGGGGAATCAAAGTGTGGCCGTTAGCACCTGAAAATGCAATACTACTCATTTGTCCTGCACTTGAGGTCCCAGACCATTTTGGTGCATTGTCTCCAATTGGAAGGACCACCCTTCTGTGGCTGACTTCCAAATGCTGATAAGCTTTACTTGCCCACGCCATGGCTCCTTTAATTATAAATTATTATTTTAACAAAATGGATGCAAGATTGCAACTACACTCCCTGAAAGGTCGGGGACCTCAAGGTGGAATTACTGTTGATTTACCCTAATTAATTGCAACTAATGGGCACATCTGGAGTCAGCTTCCAGATCTGAAAATAAGTTTACTGTTCTGGTAGGATCTAAGATAGTAAGATTCTACTTAGAAGGGAGAAAGCTATTAAGAAAACGTTTAAACATGAGGATAAGAAGTTTATAATCGAGGTGTTAGGGAAGTGAAAGTTGACATAAATCAGCAAGCATAAACTTTAAGCATGAGTTGGAGCTTGTGTGGAACAAGATATGATCAGCTCACTGTTTAATGAGCTGAATTTATTGAAGGTGCCAGATTGGACCATGGCCAAAAGACTGTTGGAGTAGTCAAGTCTTGAAGTGGCAAAAACATTAGAAGCAACTGGGCTTGTGTAGTGATGAAGGGAGCCAATTTTACAGAGGTGTAATGAGACAGTGTTTGTGATTGTAAGGATATGAGGTTGGAAGTTCAGCTAAGAGTCATAGAGAAGACTGAAACGTGGAATATCTTGGTTCTGTTTGAAACTAGCCCAAAATGGATGAAATTGATTGGAAAGAAACTCAGTTTGTAACAAGGACTGAAGCTAATACCTAATAATGTTGAACTCTGCATTAAAGTAGAAAAGGGATGAAGATATATAAAACTTTCAAAGTTGCAAATATATTTCTAACCCTCCATTTTTTGGCAGCAGGTGACATGCCATAGAAGTATCCTGTCTTAGAGAAATATTTAAATTAGTCTCCAACAGTGAAACCACAAGCAGATTGATAATTTGCTGTTACTGGTTAGGTTTTCCAGAACTTGAATAACCCAACAGAAAAGGAAAGGTAGGAGCTGAAAATTCAGGAAGAAAGTTGCTTTTATTGAACTCAATAAATATTGAACTCTCAAAAGAACCTTCATCTTCCTTCAGCTGATCTCGGCCTCTCTCTTCTTCTGTCAAGATCAGTGACCTCTCCTCAGCCACTCCCACAAATCTCTCTTCCTTTGATTCTTGAGAAAAGTAACTAATTGCAGTCCTTCAGGTTTTACAGTGAGACCTGCAGGTAAGTGAGAGAGATGTGGGAAGCAGATTTCCTACAAAAAAAAACCCGAAAGAACTGTGGATGCTGTAAATCTGGAACAAAAACAAAGTTGCTGGAAAAGCAGCAACTTTGTTTTTGTTCCTGTTGTTGTTGTAGCAGATTTCCTATGTTTGGGGCTGGGTATCTTGTCTCCCTGCAGGTGGATCACAGTGTCCATCACCAAGGTAGGTGCAAGGGAGAAGGAGGCAGCTCCACCATCTGCTCAGACCACCTGAACAGTCTTTCCCACCCAACAGCCAGCCTGTCAACTTAACCAGACACCAGACTGGAAGTCAAAGAAGAAAAATATAATGGAGTCCTAACTTAAAATTGGACAGGACCTCTGAGTCCCTACCATTGTCCAATCTCCCTGAGCTCTCCCTCACCCTTCCCACTCATAAACATCAAGGCCAAAAGGTTTAGCCTTCCTCATAAGGTTGTGGCACATCATGACTGGTCGCTATGCAAGCAGTCTAATCAAACAGAGGAATGGAAGAGTCCAGAGATGTCGTGTATTGATAGAACTGAGTGCCATCAGTATAGCTGTGGAAGCTGACTGCTTGTCTGTAGAACAGGCTAATAGGAGACGAAGCTGATGAAGAAGAGCCAGGGCCAAGGAGGCAACAATGCAGGGAAGAAAATAAAAAGCCTCAAGGCCTACAGCTACTTAATCTTCTCACTACAAACAGCCTGAGTGCCCTAAATGGGAACTCAGCAGCATTCCATCACCCATGCTGCAGGCATCAAGGATATAAATAGCACAAAAGGCAAGCACTTAAGGCTTGCACAAGGGCAATTAATGAGTTGGATTAAACCAGTACAAACTACTGCTTTAGCATCAACACAAGTATTAAATTCAGTTCTGGGCACCATACTTTAGGAAGGATGTGAAGCTGTTGGACAGACTGCATAGAAGATTCATGAGAATGCTTTCAGAGCCGAAGAACTGGAGTTGCATAGATAGATCGAAGAAACTGAGACTGTTCTCCTTAGACAAAAGGAGTTTTAGAGAGATTTGATGGAGCTATACAAAATCATGAGGTGTCTGGACGGAGTAAATAGGGATAAATTAATCCTATTGGTAGATAGCTTGAGAGCCAGAAGACACTTGTTTAAGATAATTGACAAATGAGGCAATGGCAACACTTTTCTGTTATGCAGTGAGTGGTAGAATTTGGAATGCACTGCTTGAGGGACTGGTAGAGGCAAATTCAACCGAGGTAATCAAAAGGGAGATGGATCACTATTTGAAAAGGATTGTATGAAAGGCTGCAAGGAAAAGGTGGGGCAAGTGATACCAGCTGAAATGCTCCTGCAAAGATCCAGCAGAAAAAAAATGGATCAAGTGACCTCCATCTTTATTGTTATCATTTGTGGTGAGTTCAAGCACTGGGGCAGATCTATATCACAAAATGGTCTCCTATTCAGTATAGGAGCCTAACCTGCATATTTTAATCATCAGCTTAAGACATTCTGATGTCTTCTTTGGACCAAAGGAGAAGTCTGAGTGAGGATTAGATGTGGTATGGTGCAGGTAGCATATTTCTAGTTTTTCAGTGTACAGGCTTCCAGTCGATCGTATTCAATGTTTCTACCTCCATTGAGAGCTATTTAGTGCTGGGACAGGATGATATAATTTTTAGGTCACAGTAACATTTGCCATAATGAGTTATACTTTATAAATAATTTTTTCCAGTTTCAATATTAGCTGATGTAACTTCCTTTACGATGACTATTAATTTCCTGTCTGCGAACAAAATACTTTCTTACGATGGAAATAGGGTAATATTTTCCATTTCTGCTGTATTTTTAGTCCTGTCACAAGCAAATTGAATTTACAGCAAGTTTTTGGCATTTACTTTTAAATATTATTTATATGTAATTGCAGTAGTCTGTCCTTTAAAATGGAAGAAATTTTGGTTGGTACATGTAATTCCTGATGCAGGAATTCTGAAAAATTACTGTCTGTTCCGAAAACTGGACCATTGAAGTGCTTTTGCTAACCATTCTATTCTGGAATTTTAATCCTTCTGAGATTTACCAATGTACACTCATCTTATACTGATTACAGAAACCACTGCAGTACAAATAAGATTTCAGCAATCAAAATGGATTTTAGATATCAGGGAGAAATTGGTCTGTAACAAATGGGGAAAGCTTTACAAATATTATCCATTGTTGAAATTACCATACAAATAATATATTTTAAATTACAAACATATCGGTTTTAAAATAAATGTTAAAATTTATCTTCTGTGTGCTTCTTTTGAATGTTAAAACCAAAACAAATGATAAGGTAATGGAATAGCTGTGGTATGTCAGTTTCAGATCATGGATTATCAAAAGCTTTAGGGATTTTTTAAAAATTCATTCACGGGATGTGGGCACCATTGACTAGGCCAGCATTTATTGCCCATTAGGCAGTTAAGAGCCAACCACATTGCTGTAGGTCTGGAGGCACATGTATGCCAGACCAGGTAAGGGCAACCGTTTACTTACCTAGAGGACATCAGTAGCATAAGATTACAGTAAATGCATGCACTTTTTTTTATAATAGTTAAGTTAAAAGATATTTGGGACTGATGTTAGTTTGAAATAGGCAATGGGCTGAATTTTACCAAAAACTGGCTATGTGTCATTTTCATGGAGGATTCTCATGCTAGTTTTCTCATGCAGTTTTACACTGCTCACCCTATATGTGTACCATGTCTTTATGGCATCTGCTCATGCTAACTTGAACTCACTAACAGTAGAAATGCTCATCACTGCTAGTACCTTGAGGGATTTCCAACACCCATACCATAATTAAAATCCTGCCATGCACCAGGTCAATCACTGTCAGCCACGAACTGCCCTTCACAGTTGTTGTGTCAGAAAAATTGGCCGGAAATGGATGACTGAGGTAAGTAGACACTGTGATTCATTAACAGGGACCTGGCAGTCTTTGTGGATAGGATTATCAGAACCACCATAGAAGATCACAGCACCCAATGCTTTCAGCCTGGTTGAAATTGCCGTCCACGTCAGTGCAGTATCCACAGTTTGGAGGAATGTGTAGATGTTGTGTTGTCTCCCCAGTCACAAATGTTTTCTCCACTGCATCCCAGCATATTGCCTCTAATCCCACAAATAACTTCTCCAATGTCCCCAGGACAACTGTGGTCCCTCAGAACCTCCCTTTAACTTTGAATGATCAATCCCCCTGGACTGACGACGGCCCAAACCCCGACCTACTCGGAACAAAAGCTCCAACGGATAAATGACCAGATCCCTAACTGATCTCTGTGCAGCTCTCCAACTGACTTACTGTGAATCCCCAGAACTTGCAGGACGGATCGTGGCCCATTCCCCAGTAGTAATGATATGGACCCTCTGTTCCTGAACACCCCAAATGGGGGACTGACCATGTCTCAGCTTTGGACTAAGATCAGACGAGGTCCTTGACTTTGTGTACAACACCTCCTGACTGAAGACAATCACCATCAAGAGACAACAAGGTGCAGGGCTGGATGAACACAGCAGGCCAAGCAGCATCACAGGAGCAGAGAGGCTGGCATCCTTAGAAGAGGCTTCGCAGTGGGGTTAAAATTGAATCAGAGATAGTAGGAACTGCAGATGCTGGAGAATCCG
>NC_063347.1:27634336-27744270 GCF_021869965.1 Rhincodon typus
CTCTCTGCTCCTGTGATGCTGCTTGGCCTGCTGTGTTCATCCAGCCCTGCACCTTGTTGTCTCGGATTCTCCAGCATCTGCAGTTCACAATCACCATCAAGTTGACTGAAAGCTACTCCCCATTGACTTTGATATATGGCCATTTGGTTACAGCACATTCAGTATGTTTACCACATAACTGCTGATGCAACCTGTTGATGTAATGTATTGCTGTCTAAAAACATGCCCACCCCCTTGACTGATAACTGCTGGCAAGTTGTCTGCACTTCTTTCTGTGTTAAAACGCAACACAGGACAGAAGGCCTGTGAGTTCCAAATGAGGTGGCAAGGCATGGCAGGGGTAATGTGAGTATCCAAGTAGGCATAAAGTGATTATGTGCTAATAAAGCAAACAAGGAGCCTGAGGTACACCCCACTCTGAAGCATGAGTTGGGTGTCTGTGTCGATGCCTAAAGAGTCCTGCCAGCAGCATTAAAATGAAAGCTCTTGGTACGGTCCAAGTATTGAAGTAGAGAACTGTATTCTAAGTGAGTCAGAGATACACCATGATGACATGGTGAGGTTGGCACATGTCTGATGCCAAGCTTCTTGCACAAAGGATATAAGTGGTCAATGCCCACGAAGTGTACTCTAAGATGTTGGTGACTGCTGTCTAAGATGGAGACCTGGAGAAGCAAGCAGCGAGCTGGAGGTGCCAACTACATGCTCTGACTTTCATGTTGGGAATTGCAGCCATCTAGTTTCTCTCTGTCATATGGAAGAATAGAAAATTACAGATAAATGAAAGTGAGATTAGGTCCAATGAGATGCAAATACATGCAAATAGGCCTTTTGCCACACACTAGTGAGATTCTCATCTCACTGTTGGAAACTTGTGTGGAAAATTTGCCATATTTTCCCAACTGACTTGCCATTGGCCACATTATTCAGAGGGCTAAGAAAATTCAGGCCTTTGTGTTAAGATAAGAATGCAGTGTATTTCTGTCAAAGCAAGCTTTCTCACCAGCTGTTATAGGCCATGCCATTTAACTGACCTGTTAATATCTTTGTGAAAATATTCAATCTGTTCCATAATTTTCAGAATTCCTGCTGACTTTGATAACACCCTGTAATAACTTCTCCTCCCATTCATAAACTTGTCAAAGATGAAGACTGCAATCAATTATTTATTTCTTTACAAACCTAACAGGATGATAATATTCGATAGAGCTTTCTGATTCTTGTAATTTAAGAAGTTCTAGGCCAAGAAGTTATTTCTAGTTTTGCTCAATTCATCTTTGCTAGCAATATGAAATCTGAATAGATTTTTTTTCTAGTTGTATAGATGAAATATATATGAATTGGATTAGTAATTATTAGCTTGGAATTAAGGTGAAGAAAACCTAACTCAGTGGTATTTGAAATCAGAATAAACAGATATTCAAAGATCCCATGGCTGAGATCAGACATTTGTTTGTTTTATTTAACATTTTCCTGCTGTGAAATCTTAACTGTGGATAGTTCCCCACACAAAATAATTGTTGTTTTGTCCTCTAACAAATAGGAAAGAATTTTCTGCTTCTGCAATAATTCTAGCATTCAGTCTATTTGTAATGAAGTAGTGATTAAGTCCAACATTGTATTTTTGTTCATATTTGATATTTGATATTGCAATTTCTTGCTTAATTATAAGAAATCACATTTTTGAAAAAAGAATTTCTATTGGCAGATAGGCATTCATACCACCTCCAAGAACCATCTATTTTATGGAAAACAAACATAACTCTTTTGTAATGTAATAAATGTGTGGCTCATAACATTTCAAAAGTTGGTGTTGAGGTTGCTTCATAGCTTTTTATGAATTTTAATTTGTCTGTTTTAAAACATGCTGTGTTACATAATTCACCTGTTTGTTCTACAGCTCCCAGACCTGTCCTTTCATAGATAGTATTATTAACATAACTTATCTTGATTGCTTTTCTGAGTTTTTTTTTCAGAAAGCTCTTCTGTGATTTCTGAACACTAATGAACACTCCAAAGTCCATCTTTGTAACTGTCATATTAGAATATGACAAACACTGGATTCACTTTTCACTTCTTTAAAAATTTACTTTTTAATTCATTTTCAGTTTTATTCTTTTCAGCTCCCTTTTGACCTAAGCTTCTCTGTGATCTTCACTCTTTTTCTTTATTTCCTAGACTGGAACTTTTTTTGGGGAAGTGGAAGGAGCGGTTATGAATAAGTTACTAATCATGGGCTCATTTAAACGGTAAGAATCATCTACAATGATAAAGAAATCACATAGATGCATGTAAATTTAAAGATTTAAGCATGACGTTATGGGAAAGATGGGCACAAATTTGGGAGGTATCAATATGTTCAAGGACTTTGAAGAGAAAGGATAATTTTGAAGATGAGATAGTGACTTCAATCGAAGAACAATGAAGAAGGATTTTTTGCAGATGGGATTGTTGAAAGGGGAGTGACAGCATCTATTGAGAGAAACACAATGTCTTGCATATTAGTAAGTATTGTTTTTCACTTACTTCAAAATTGAACAGAAGTGTCTATGGCATTCATGTTCCATAGGTGTGATGTCACTATTTTGTGATTGATGTTCTCCCATTACAGAATTATTTAATAACTAATTGAGGAAGAACCCATGAACTGGAATTGTCAAGCCAGCTTGATGCTAACAAATAACTCTTTGTTTTAAGAATGATCATCAATATCAATAGAACGAAATATTAGACTAGCAACAGCCAATTCATTACCTCAAAACTTATACCAATTGGTCCATATTTTGTGGTCATTGATGGAGCAACAACACTTCTACTTTCCCTAATGAAAGATTCACATAAAGATCTATCAATTTGTGTAGCCTGTATTCTCTTTTTCTTGCCTTTTGTTTGAAACTGATTCCAAGTCAAGGGGTCTCTCAAAGCCAGCAACAGTGATGTCAACAAGCAGAGTAAACAGCCAATAATTTGGAAATATTCTAACAAGCAAGAATCCAGAAAGTAAAATGCACTGATTTTTTTTTTTCACTTTTCATTAAAACTTTGCAGTAAGTGAAATAAATGATCGTAATCTATATATGGGATTAAGATAGAAACTGAAATGTCATAAGCCATCTTTCCTTTAAGAAAATATATTTTTAACGTATGAATTTTCTTCATCAGGATGGAGATATTTTCCACAAATATAAAATTCACCTTTTTCAAGATGTTGTGAAATTAGTATGCCATTAAAGACCTAGTCATCCTACATTCTCTTTCAAAGGCTTTCACAGCAGGATTAATACTGTAAAAGACAGGTTCTCATCAGTTCAGTGGTTTTGACTTGGTTGTTGTTTATAAGGGATGACAATAACATACCCTATTGGAATCAGACACTTAATAATAGCAACTTCTGCATTTTCGTCCTTAATTGTGCAAATGTGGACCCCAAATGTTGTTTTTAGTTTCAAAGAAGTAGTCTTGATAAACCCAAATGTTTTGCTATTATTATCCTGCAAAGGCTGATCCAATAAGTTATACTATCTCGTGCTGTCTAGTCAGGACTGTTAATGAACTAGAAAGGGTTCAGAAAAGATTTACAAGAATTTTGCCAGGGTTGGAGGGTTTGAGCTATGTGGAGAGGCTGAATAGGCTGAGGCTATTTTCACTGGAGTGTCGGAGGCCAAGAGGTGACCTTATAGAGATTTATAAAATCATGAGGGACATGGATAGGATAAACAGACAAGGTCTTTACCTGGGGTAGGGGAGCCCAAAACTCAAGGGCATAGGTTTAATGTGAGAGGGCAAAGATATAAAAGGGACTTAAGGATCAACTTTTTCATGCAGAGAGTGGTGCATGTATGGAATGAGCTGCCAGAGGAAGTGGTAGACTGTGGTACAATTACAAGATTTAAAAGGCATCTGGATGGGTATATGAAAAGGAAGAGTTTCAAGGAATATGGGCCAAATGCTGGTAAATGGGATAGATTGATTGATTGATTTATTGTCACGTGTACCGAAATACAGTGAAAAGCTTTGTTTATGAGCGGTACAGGCAGATCATAGTAAGCAAAGGATGTACAGATCAAAAAGACTTAGATAGAAGCATACGGGTTACATTGCACAGGGCGTGTACTAGGCGAGATCAAAGTTAGCAAGATCAGCGTTATTTGAGGCTAGAGAATCCATTCATCAGTCTGATAATGGCTGGGAAGAAGCTGTTACTGAACCTGCTCGTGCATGCGTTCAAGCTTCTGTATCTTCTGCCTGGCAGAATTTATATAGATTTATATAGGATATCTGGTCAGCTGGACGAGTTGGACTGAACATTCTGTTTCCATGCCGTACATCTCTATGCCTCTATGACTCTATGAATAAATCCAACACCCCAATTTTCACCAATAGAAATATTCCACAAGTTTTCACAGTTATTAAATATAAATTTGTTGCTGTAAATAAAAAAACATTAAACAAAATAAGCTCTATTAACTTGACAATTTGGTTTAGAATGACATGCATTATGCACTCAGGTGTAAATCTTACTTCCCCAAGAATTCCTTACAATACACATGAATCTTAAAAGTTATTGACTTTTTTAGGGATCATCCATAAATATATCCCAGTTGTCTGAAGAATCTTCCTCAGCTCCGGTTGTTCCAGAGGTAAAACCTTCATTTATCCTCTGTCGACCATGGAGGCCTGTTATTTCTTGTGGTTATTCTCCCAATATTTCCAAGCTAAGCTGCTTGTTATTTTATTTTGCAATGAGATAACGTGAGCCCCACTGTTGATTCTCCCACTAGCTTCAAACTAGGTAAACTTTCAACTCCCAAAATACAGACATCTTTCTGGACTGTCATGATTGCAAGGATTGCAGCCATCACTTGTCTGGCTCCCCAACTACTTTTACCCTACCTGCTGTTTCATGATCTTTCCAGCTGCTACTTTCTTAAGTCTGCATGGGTCCCAAATTTCAAGTGTTGCAGACTCCAAGCTTGTTTTAATTGGATGAATCCTCTATTCTGCAATTAAATTTTAATTACTAAGACTTAAAATTAAATACTAAAATACATGAGCTAGGAGCTAAAATAAGTATCAGTAAGTCTAGTTGGCCATCTCATTTCCAGCTCAATCTATTTGCTCAAAGACATGGATGAGTTAAGTTGTAGTTTCCTTATCTTAACAAATACTTGATGGTGAAAATACTAATGAATCCCTTCTAGAAGAAGGTTCAAATATTATTGTAATGGTATTTTATATTTTTTACAATGACTTGATCTTTTGGTCTGGAGTTTGTGGTCAGCAATGAAGGAATGGTGTTCACCACAGACCACAAAGAAAACTGTCCACTAAGATCTGGCAATTTCTGTGGTTTGCATTTCACCTTTACTGATATAAATTTCATTCCAGCATCAGATCAAGCAGATCTTTGACATCCAGAAAGAGTGATGTCATCAAGTAGGTTAAGTAGCCAATCACTGAAGAATTTTCTGACAGTAACCCAGGAAGTAAAAAGCACTGATTATCCTTCACTTTTTACTAATCTTACAGATACGAAAATAAAGATTGGGCCATAGATGTCTGATTCAGGTAGAAATGAAATATCATGAATAAACCTCAAAAAAATCTTAGTATTTTGGAAATCTATTTTCTTTATCATACTATAGAAATTTGATTTTTCACAATTTCACAAATATAAACTTACCCTGTATGGGTGAAAGAAGTTATTTAGGAGTATCAACATCCTAGGGGTTATCATTGACCCGAAACTGAACTGGACTAGCTGTATGAATACTGTAGCTGCAAGAACAAATCAGAGGCTCGGCACCCTGCGGTGAGTAATTCACCTCCAGACTCACCAAACCCTGTCCACCATCTATAAGGTGCAAGTCAGGAGTGTGATGGAATACGCCCCACTTGCCGAATGAGTACAGCTCCAACAACATTCAAGGAGCTTTACATCATCCAGGACAAAGCAACACACCTGATTGGTACCACATCACAAACATCCACTCCCTCCACCAACAATGCACAGTATCTACAGTGTGTACCATCTAGAAAATGTACTGCAAAAATTCACCAAGGCTCCTTGGACAGAACCTTCCAAACCTGTGACTATTACCATCTAGCAAAAAAAGGGCAGCAAATATATGGGGACACCACCACTTCTAAATTCCCAGCCAAGCCACTTACCATCCTGATTTGGAAATATGTCCCATACTTTCAGTGTTGCTGGGTCAATATCCTGGAACTCCTTCTCGAATGGTATTTTGGTTGTACCTATAGCAAATAAACTGCAAAGGTTCAAACAGGTAGTTCACTACCACTTTCACAGGGCAACTAGAGATAGGTGATAAATGCTGGCCCATGAATGAATAAGAAAAAAAGATAATTTATTATGATGTTGAAAACATGCTTACACCTTAATTAACAGGATATAATAATGGCTCAGATTTTCAGATGGCCAAATAGTCATTATTTCAGCATATATGGGAGTTACACTTGGGAATTTTGCAGAATCCCCATCAAAGTGGACTCCAAAGGAATCGTCCGGGAAAGTGAAGATAATGTTGGGCACCTGTCCTATATGCCCAGTGTCTATCTAAATTGGAGAACTTGAAGGGTTCCAGTGAAATAATGTAAAACAGTTACTCAGGAAATGTTATTAATTATTTTTTAATATATTGTCTAACTCCTGATTAACTATTCAGCTAACCCATTCTTACTTCACATAACCCCAACTACAACTCCATAGACCACTGACACACCCAGGGACCCAACAAATACCAACCTCACCCCCTCCAAAATTCACCACAACTCCTTTCACGCTGTCACTGGACTCGAATCCCAGACTCCCTACTCCCATCAGTCAAATATTTCCCAGCTTTGCCCTGACCTACTGTAAATGGGCAGCACAGTGGCTCAGTGGTTAGCACTGCTGCCTCACAGTGCCAGGGACCCGGGTTCAATTCCACCCTCAGGCAACTGTCTGTGCGGAGTTTGCATATTCTCCCTGTGTCTGCGTGGGTTTCCTTCGGGTGCTCTGGTTTCCTCCCACAGTCCAAAGATGTGCAGGCTAGGTGGATTGGCCATGCTAAATTGCCCGTAGTGTTCAGGGGTGTGTGGGTTATAGGGGGATGGGTCTGGGTGGGATGCTCCAAGGGTCGGTGTGGACTTGTTGGGCCGAAGGGCCTGTTTCCACGCTGTAGGGATTCTATGATTCTATAAACATTGTATCATTTACTTGGCCCCCTTGCCAGCTGGTACCCCACTTTGTACGACATCCTACGCAGCTGGCACCAAGCTTATTTATTACCCTGGCACCCAAGCCATAACCAGCCGACAGCCTACCCACATGAAACCCTACATATCTGGTACTGTACTCCCACCCATCTGGCACCCTACTCTCCCAGCACCCTAACATCAATATCACATTTACTTAACTACTTCATGGTTTGTCAATAGCTGTCAAAGTGGCTGTCAGGAGTATGAATATAGCCGCTGACAGCTATGAAAGAGTGGCATGGTTTTCCTTCTTCTGTCAATTCTGCACTACAAAAGAACTACCAGAATGGAATTACACCTTCCCAATTCTGAGGGAACCATGATCCAAATCTCCTCTCATAAATAAGGAGCTCCCTTTTTTTGTAAATAAAAGGGCCGGAGCGGCATTCTATGTGAGATTCTCCGAAAATCCGGCACAATGTTTCAACAGTTTTTACAGCAAGATTAATAGTATAAAAAAAAATGCAAGATCACATCAATTCAAGTGATTTCTAAAATTTCCATTACTGACGTTTTCAACAGCAACTCCATTGGAGGCACAGGGGACCCATGAAAGAAATTCATGGGTACTTAGGTTTAACAGCACTTATGTGAATGGCGAAAGTTCCTGTCAGTTTCACAGTTTCAATTTCACAGCTAATGAAAGCAAACGCTGCTCCTTTTGCCTTTAGCACAACTGTAAATTCCGAGCTATTGTATTTTTTGTATTTTCTTCAGAAACTTTATTTTAAATTATAATGAAACATTATTGAAATACTTTACATTTTGTTTTTTTTCAAATGTGATTATATTTCTTTTCCTGTTAAGTAGCATTCTGCTTTTCTTTTTTAGAATAACACTTTATGACTACCAAGCTATGTGTAAAGCAACCGTAGACAATAGCGACAGTGCACATAGTTTACTGGATGTAAGTACATTGAGCATTACAGTAATATCCCGTATCCATGAAGAGCTAACAAAACAAATCAGTGACTTTTTTGGGATGCTTACCAATTTTAACTGAAAATAATTAGGCTCTCATATTAAACAATTCATTTCATGTTGGGAGAAAAAATCAATTTAATTTTACACAGCACTAGAAAGCTGTCAATGTGCCTTTGAAAGCTATTAACAATATTTTTGCAGTTAAAAGAAAGTGTATATTACATTATTGCTTCTGGACACATCTAATTAATTCCTTACCTGTGCATCCTTTAAATATAGGAACGTAGAAATTGCAAACCAACCTTAGGCCTTCATCATCTGTAGTTTTATGTAAATGACAAAATGTTCCTAAATAAGTTTAAAGTACAGTACTGTAGTGGTTATGCGATGGAGTAATAATCTATAGGTACAGAATAATCATCCCAAGAATTTGAGTTAAAATCCTACCATGGTAATTCAAGAATTTGAATTCAGTTTGGGAAATATTTGGAACCATAAAGTGAGTATCTTAAAAGAAAAATTACCATCAAGCTATCAGTGGTTTCAAACCAAACTGATTCACTTGAGTCCTTTATGAAAGGAAGCCTGCTGCCTTTAACTAGGTTCCTTCTTACTTGACTATAGCCCTTCATATGAAGTGGCCTTTCAAGCCACTCTATTATGTTAAAACACATTAAAGAATAACAAGATGGACACCAATATCCTGAGAATGAATTAAGTGGATACATATTTGGGTTATTTCATTTTGAAAACACAAGTCCAGTAATTGATTCTGCAGTGTGTTAACGTTTTAGGAACATGTTGTTTGTTAGCAGTTGAATTCAAAAGTATAATAACAAAAAATGGTCAAAAATATTCAACAGGTTATGGCACTGTGAATGTTTCAGGTCTTTGATCTTACACTAGAATGTCCATTTGGCCCAGAAATTCTAATGGAGAGAAAGCCATTGTAGCAACAGAGATTTGAATTACGCGTCAGGACCATGTGGAAATTTCATGCAGCCAGCCTGCAGGAATTGCCCAGCAAGTTGAAATTTCATTCTGGTACCTACCCTGGATCCCTACTGCACACTTCCCAACTCTGAGTTAGAGTCGGAGATTTCAGAGGGTAACTTAGGAAACACAAGATGATAGAAGAACTGGGTAACCATTAAACTGAAACCTCAAACGACCACAGACTCCTCACCTTGACAGTATATCCCTGGGCACCCCAGGGCCCAACATCCCCCACCATCCCCAACATGACTGCGCAGCCTTCATCACACCACCACCACCCCCCTTCCCTTCCAACTCTGCTGGACCTAACTATCCACTGACCACCCTTCCACACCAACCTGCCACAACACCACGACCTCACTGAACCAGCAACCCCACTAACGCAAACTAACAAATCTAACTCACCACTGATCCTACACCCCACTCCCATAACCCAATCCCACCGGATAGCACATCACCCCAATCCAGCTGTTTGACCTACTCTAAGAATGCATCCACTTACCTCATACCCCAGTCCTCCCTCACCTTCCTGGTACCCTGCTCACCATTCACCTTAAGGTGTATCCCACCTGCCAGCCTAACCCCCTAAACCCCATGCCCCCCACCTGCCATCCTATTGCCACACATGTCATCGCTCAGTTGCTCTCAACATGGCTCTAGAATTTTTAAGTGACAGAATAGGGCACTTACTGATGAAGAGAGTGTCGTTTCCACACTGAATCCCTCTCCTCCTGGATCTATGGATTCCTGGATTCATCTATACAGCTCATGACCAGAACATTCCTGGGGACAGCTCGTCCAAAGAAGTGTATTTTTTTGTCCAGTCAGTATCAGAAATTGTTTCCAATCACAATTGGAAAATCAGGGTCATTAACTATCTTTCTCTCCTGTGCTATAACCTGGTACCTATTTCCACCATTTTCTGTTTTTATTTCAGATTTTACCATCTGCAATGTACTGCATTCTGACTTTACTATATGATTGCTTTAAAGTATAGCACTTAACGTCAATGATTATGTGAAGTCCACATCCAGATGTAAATGAATTCTGTCAATTTCTGATGTGTCAGTATTAACGAACAACAGAATATTCATGTCTACTTAAACTAATTCAGTTTCTTTTCTTCAGCCTTATTATGTCTTTTTTGCTGCAATAAAGTGGATTATGACTGAACTTGTCTTGTAAGTAAATTCTGTGTCAAATTTCTAAAACATGATTTGTTGTTATTTCCAATGATTTCAGTACTTACAAACACAAAAACTAAACCATGCATCAATGGGACACTTCTTTGTATTTATTTAAAACCTGCAATATAACATAGAATAGAATCATAGAATTTTACAGCACAGAAAGAGGCTATTTGACCCATCATGTCTGTACTGGCTCCCAAAAGACCTACCTAGCTAGTCCCATTCTCCAGTTCTATCTCTGTAGCCCTCTAATTTCATCCCTGTCAAATATATATCCAGCTCTCTTTTGAAACCTCCAATTTGCCTCCACTACTCTCCCAGTCAGCACATTCCAAATCCAAACAACTCTTTGAGTAAAGAAATTTCTCCTCATTTCATCCCTAGCTTCCTTGCTGACAATTTTGAAATTGTGACCCCCATTTACTGACATCCCATCTATTGGAAACAAAATATTCTTCTTTACCCTGTCAAAATTTTTCATAATTTTGAACACCTCAATCAGTAGGTTGGAGCAGTTTTTTTCTATTTGAAATAGTCTTAATTTTTGTCATTTAAGTAACGTTTGTATTCAAGCACTTTGAATTTAGTTATCAGGCTTACAATTTATTATTAAATGAATCCAGTGTAATAAATATTCTATTAGTTTTACATCTGGGAAATGTCCATAAGGAACAAATTAAGGATTCTGTGGTTTTCATAAGTTTGATTTGTCATTATTATTCAACCAAGTGCTTTAATGATCTTTTATTAACTTAACATCAGGCCTTAGTTTCCGGCTTTTATCTTTGTGATGCAACCTTAGCATTTTTTTGCCACAGATATGATCACCATTAAATAATAACATTGCTGATTTACATGCTAACTATATTTTATTTCAGAAAGTCAGATTTTAAATCCCACTGACTACTGGTGAATACATTTTAGCTCTGAGCTACTGTCTGTTAAAGATTCGAAGTGACACAAGTTTGGGATTTTAATTGTTTACACCACAGAATGATTTCTTAATCAATCAAATAAGCTGAATGCCTTTAAGCTCAGCACCAATTACTTCAAGATGGTAAAATTGAAGATTATTGTTGGTGTTGAACTGCACTATACTTAAAAATGAAGTGAAGTCCAATGCATGTATTTTCATGACAAGTTTCAAAGATGAATGATCTCCCACCATATAGGTGCTAAGCTGAACTTTCTCTCTTGCTGCCACTTCAAGTCTTTTATAACTCCACAGTCATTGGAGCTCTATATCTAATGTCATAAATCACCTCGGAGCGAAGCGTTTATGTTGATTTTTATTGCCTAAAGTTGCAAACGTTACTGTCATTCAGGTTTTCATTTTTTTCATTCAAGCAGCATTAGTTTTCCCTCCTCATGTGCTACTCGGAGGAGACAGTGCCCTGGTGATAAAGGGCTGAATCTTACAATATTTTAGCTAAGTTTCACTTCCATGGAATTTTATGGAGGGTTTCTCTCCATGGGGCCTAATGAGTTTTCTCATGCCACCACACATACTCATCTCATTAACTACCTATCACCCTGCCACCATGCCCATTTTGTCCAATGTTAACCCAATTTTCCCACTTGAACTACTGGGAACTACTGGCCACTGCCAGGAAATCCCAGAGTAGACCATCGTCCCTCATGCCAGCATTATCTTTAAAGGACATTGTGAACTCGGATAAACACAGTCAGTCCAGAATTGCCATGAACAGTTCATGACATTTGGAAGAGAAGGGACATTTGGTACCCTACTTTGGAGCAGGGACCTGGAAGGCCTGGTAGACAGGGCTGTACAGAGGAGGGGTTTTCCACTTACCTCAGAACTGGCAGTGGAGGCCACTACACCAGAATCTGCCAGTGTTATCCAAAGTTGCCACCCAGTTCAGTGGTGTTAGACATCCAGAGAAACACCCAGCAGTGCTGCAAGAAGGCCTTTGCTGCTCTGCAAGGATGTACACTAAGTGTAACCATCTTCCCTCTGCTACCTCATGCTCACACTATCTCTGATACTGCACCCACTTGCCACCAATATTCAAGCCCTACCACTCTCACTATCAAATGTAATGTCTTCCCTTGCTCACTCTTTGACATCCAATACTGTTTACACAACCAGCCCTGCACGGCCTCTGCATTGCCCACTCACTGACGTGGGACTTTTCAGCACCTTTCCTTCACCTTCACCAGTGCTGACAGTTGTGCCAAGCACTTTCATCACACTCATCCCATCCTGTTTCTCATTCAAGGAGGAAAAACCCGTAATAGGAAAGAGAGAGGTGTCCACTATGTGGTCCCTTACTGCCTTTGAGGAGAGTGTCCTGACACTGACCACCTCACGTGACCGCCTAACCACGTCTAAGACCCTAAAGTGAAACTGGACACTGCACCTGACTATTATGCTGGGACCCACTGACTGAAGGTTATTCCCATTGATGTGACTGAACACTATAACCCTCTGACTTCGAGACATAGCTATTCGGTTGAACACATGCACTTTATTTGCCACATCAGCACTTTCGTTTTCATTCACGGGATATGGGTATCACTGGCTAAGCCAGCATGTATTGCAAATCCCTAATTGCCCAGAGGGCAGTTAACAGTCAGCCATATTGCTGTGTGTCTGAAGTCACATGTAGTCCAGACCAGGTAAGGATAGCAGTTTCCTTCCCTAAAGGGCATTGGTGAACCAGATGGATCTTTTTTTCTGACAATCAGTAATGATTCATGGTCATCATTAGACTCTTAATTCCAGATATTCATTGAATTCAAATTCCACCACCTACCATTGCAGGATTTGGTGACTGGCACCAGGTGCAGGTGTAACACTGACATACAGCAACATGTCCACCCCCTTGACAGATGACTGATGACTGCTGACAGCCATGACAAGCTGCCTGGCTTTGTGTCTGTAATAAAAGGTAAGGCAAGTTAAGGCACAGCAGAGATGCTGGGAGCATCCAAGTAGGTGCAAGGTGAGTGAACACTAGGTGAGTGAGCAAACAGCCCCTGAGATGCAACTGGGTTCAATCCATGAGCCGGGTGTCTGTCCCTGCATGTAAAATGTCCTCACAGCTGCATTGCAATGAGAGGTGGCGGTGTGCCCAAAGTGCAGAAGTGCCCATGGAGCATGGCCTAAGCCTTTGGTGTCAGATGTTCAAGAAAGAGATCTGCAAGAGCAAGCAGCAAGCTGCAGTTGCCAGGCATGCACTCAGATTTTCATGTCAGGAATTCTCAGTGTCAAGATTTTAACTGCCTTGTAGTATAATATGAACCTGTGTATTAATGAGACGAGATTGAATGTTAATAGAGATGATGACATGCAATAATCCCCATTAATAGGAATCTGGCTGCTCCTCTGTGAACATTTCCTCCCAATGCCAGGAATTCTGTTGGAAAATACAACTTGTTGCTTCTGACATTAAGAAAGGCTTCCCCCGATTTCAGGTTTTGAATTCAATATGTAAATCTGGAATGAAAAGCTAGTCTCAGTAATGGTCACTGCGAAACTAGGATTGGTTGTTGTAAAAACCCATCTGGTTCACTAACGTTAGTGTAGAAAGGAAATCTGCCATTCCTACCTGATCTGAAGTGGATGTGACTCCAGACCCACAACAGTGTGGTTGTGGCTTAACTGCCCTCTGAAGCAAGCCACTCAGTTCAAAGGCGATTACACATTGACAATAAATACTGCTGTTGCCAGCAATCCCTTTTTAAAAGAAAAAAAGTATTTTTTATTCAAGTCAGTCTAAACCATAAACTTCTACATGCAGGGTAAGTAATTAATACCAATTTTTTATTGTTCTTTTCTTACTCACACATGGAATGTAGGTGTTGCTGACTGGGCAGCAATGATTTCCCATCCATAGTTGCCCTTGAGAGGGTGGTACCGAGCTGCCTGCTTGAACCGCTGCAGACAATGTGCTATAGGTAGATCACACAATGTCCTTAGGGAGGAAATTTCAAGATTTTGACCCATGCGACAGTGGAGGATTGGGGATGTATTCCCTAGGCAAGATGGTGATTGGCTTTGAGGAGAATCTGCAGAAGGTAATGTTTCCATTTATCTGCTGCCCTAGCTCTTCTAGGTGGAAGTGGTCGTGAGTTTGGAAGGTGCATCTTGTAAATGAGGCACACTGCTACTGCGGAGTTTTGGTGGGAGGGAGGGGATATTGGCAAAATTGGTGCCATTCGAGTGAGCTGCTTTGTCCTGGAAGGTGTCAAGCTTCTTGTTGTTGGAGTTGCATCCATCCAGGCAAGTGGATTCCATCCTCTGAACTGCTCTTGTAGCCACTGTATTTATATGGTGAGTACTATGGAGTTTCTGGTCAATGGTAATATCCCTCACCAGGATATTGACAGTGGGAGAAGCAATGCTGGTGAGGTGACACCATTGAATGTCAAGGTGCAGTGGTTAAATTGTCTCTTATGATGATGATCATTGTCTGGAGTTTGTGTGGAATGGAACTTGCTACTTGTCAGCCCAAGCCTGGATATTATTCAGATCTTGTTGCATATGAACATGGACTGCTTCAGTATCTGAGATGTTGTGAAAGGTGCTGAACATTGTGCAATCATCAGTGAACATCCACACCTCTGACCTTATGATGGAGAGAAGGATATTGATGAAGCAGTTGAAGATGGTTGGCCCCAAGACACTATGCTAAAGAACTCCTGCAGAGATGTCCTAGAGCTGAGATGACTGACCTCCAACAATCACAACCGTCATCCTACGTACTAGGCCTGATTCCAAGCAAGTTTGCCCCAATGCCCATTGATTCCAGTTTTGCTGGGTCTTGTTCATGCCATACCCAGTCAAATGCAGCCTTGATGTCAAGGGCTGTCACTCTCACCTCACCTCTGGAATTCAGCTCTTTTGTCCATGTTTGAACCAAGGCTGTAATGAGGTCAGGAGCTGAGTAGCCCTGGTGGAACCCAAACTGGGTATCACTGAGCAGGTTATTTCTGTGCAGGTGCTGCTTGATAGGACTGTTGATGACACCTTCCATCACTTTACTGATGATCAAGAGTAGACTGATGGGGCAATATTTGGCTGGGTTGGATTTGTCCTGCTTTTTGTATACAAGACATACCTAGGTGATTTTCTACATTGTTGATTAGATGCCAGTGTTGTAACTACACTGGATGAGATTGGCTAGGGAAGCAGCAAGTTCTGGAGCACAAGTCTTCAGTACAATTGTTGGAAGGTTGTCAGGACCCATAGCCTTTTCAGTATCCAGTGCCTCCAACCATTTCATGATATCACGTGGAGTGAATCAAATTGGCAGAAGACTGATATTGAAGGAGACCGAGATGGATCATCCACTTGGCACTTCTAGCTGAAGATTGCTGTGACTGGTTCAGCCTTATCTTTTGCACTGATGTGCTGGGCTTTTCTATCACTGATGATGGGATATTTGTGGAGCCTCTTCCTTCAGTAAGTTGTTTAATTATCCACTACCATTCCTGTCTGGATGTGGCAGAACTGCAGAGCTTAGATCTGATCAGTTAGTTCTGTCTGTCACTTGCCATTTATCCTGTTTGGCATGCAAGTCATCCTGTTTGGTAGCTTCACCAGGTTGATACTTCATACTTCGATATGCCTGCTGCACTCTTTGTTGAGCCAAGGTTGATCCCCTGGCGTCATGGTATGCCGGGATATGCCGGACCATGAGGTTACAGGTTGTGCTGGAGCACAACACAATGGAAAGTACTGTCAAAGTAAAGACAGAACTTTATCCCCACAAGAACTGTGCAGATGTCACTCTTACCAATTCTGTCATTCCTTCATGGAATGTGGGCTTTGCTGACATTTATTACCCATCATTCATTACTCTGGAGTAGGTGGTGATGAGGTGCCTTCTTGAACCACTGCTATCCACGTGGTATGGGTATGCCACAGTACTGTTAGTGAGGGTTTTCCATGATTTTGGCCCAGTGACACCAGAAGAATGGTGATATACTTCCAAGTAACGATTGTGAGTGGCTTGGAGGGGTACTTGCAGCTGGTAGTGTTCCCATGTATCTGTTGGCCTCGTCCTTCTAGATCATAACGGTAAGGTGTTTGGAAGCTGCTGTCTAAGGAGCCTCAATGAATTTCTGCGGATCATGTTATAGACAGTACACATTGCTGCTACTGAGCTTCAGTGGTGGAGTCAGCAAATATTTGTGGTTGAAGTGTCAATCAAGTGGATGAGTGCAGCTCTAAGAACACTGAAAAAAATTTACACTATCCAGGACAAAGCTGCCATCATAGGCTAACTCGCCTCCTCCTGTGCTGTATCATTCTGTGATTCTAACCACTAAGACATTCAATCAACATACAGATGGGTCTGTAAAATCCAATGAAAGATCTTTCATTTTAATGACTTTACTCATGATTCAAATCAAAAGGCATTCCAAATAGGTGATGCCTGAAATAAAACATTGGTCTGTTATCAATCTGTAATTGGTTTCACACAATTTACTCAAAGTCATAGTTATTTCTTTTTAGTGTTGTAAATTGCCTGCAGCTCTATCAAAGGATTTCATAACAATACTGCATTTTTTAACCACATGGACAGTGACATTTTGCTATTTTTGTTAGCCAGGAGATTTCATTGTGGGCAGGCTTCCCAACTGAAATGATCCCAGGTGCATATGTTATTTGAAGTACTGAGTTGGCAAAATGCTTTCTACAATCAAGTGCCTTTAATCTTTACCACCTTGGATCATTTGTACTGGAAAACCTGCCCACAATTTATTAAGGCGGCAAACAGAAAGTGGTCAAAAGGTCATCAATCATGTGGTGGAAATTGGGTTGCTACAAACTGGAATTCTCTGCAAAGCCCTTCTTCAAATGTAATCTAAGTAAGCATATAACCATGACTGCATATGTAAGTCTGACTTGACATACTAATGTGCACAGTGGTTATTAATAAATTTACAGATGTCTGATTCAATACAAACTTGACTCACTGTGATATATGTTATCTATGCTAACATTGTGAAAATAGCAGTTACATAAATGGATATCTCAGCTGCATACAAACACAGATGAACAGCTGAATCATTGGGGGAGCACACATGCAGCTGGCGCAACATTAGTAGTCTCACCTGGGCTTCATCTGGGTGAATTTATTCAATGTTTTATGCACTAAGTTCACTGCAATGAAATGGTTGATAGTTGCAGCCTTTGTGTTCTCATTGTTTTGAGGGCATTAGAGCATCAGCATTCAGCATGTACATGAAGCAAAATGTCTTCCAGCATCATGAGGAAATAAGAGCTGGCTCAGTGTTGGGTCCTTTCGAGCGAGAAAGGTACAGGTACAATTGTTATCTGGGATGAAGCATCCTTTTGTAAATTGTGACTGTATTTGAGTGGCCCAATTTTCCTTGTCATCCTGACACATCAAGGGGATCTTTGGAATGTTAGATCACATGCTCTACCATTAATTTTTGTCCTCCTCCAATGAAAATGTGTAACACTCCTTTGCATCGTTATCAAGATCTCTGATGGCCAAGGTCCCCTCTGGAGGGCTATGTTATGCAGAGATCAGCATAAGACTGCTAAGGGAGAAAACCTTGACTGAATTACCAAAGGGTGCCCTGTAACTGGTCTAGGCACCAGAACTGCATGTTTAGGGGTTCACTGGCCTATTCTATGGTGACCTTTGTGCTGAGACAGCTGTGGTGGTACTGATTTTATGCCTTTGTTAGGCACGTGTCATCAGCCATTTCCTGCATATCACCTTGCTGCCTCTTGGACATCATCTCCATGTCTCTCTGCACCATTTGGCTGCTCCTTTTGCTGATGCAGCTGTTTCCAATACTATCTGTCATCACTTCACAGAAGCTGAGCCCCATGTTAAGAATGATCTCATTTCACCAAGCTGCAAAGAAACAGCTACCTAGACCGCCTGATGTGCCCAACTGAGCCCTGCAGGAACATTGCCCCACTGCCTTCAGCTTCAGCTCTGCTCATGCAATAATCACTATGTGGCAATGTAGGATCTCCTCTCTGCATATTTCATTATTTTTGTTGGGTCAGGAATTACTCCTGTTTCTCCACATGATTCTAATAAGAAGCTGCTTCATCTTAGGGCAAGCAAAAGGAATTAGTTCAATTTAGCGTCAAGTTTGGCACAACATCGTTGGCCAATGGGCCCATTCCTGTGCTGTACTGTTCTATGATAACAAGGTGTAGAGCTGGATGAACACAGCAGGCCAAGCAGCATCAGAGGAGCAGGAAAGCTGATGTTTTGGGCCTGGACCCTTCTTCAGAAATGGGGGAGGGGAAGGGGGCTCTGAAATAAATAGAGAGAGGGGGAGGCGATGAAAGAAGGTAGATAGAGGAGCAGATAGGTGGAGAGAAGACGGACAGGTCAAGGAGGTGGGAATGAAGCCAGTACAGGTGAGTGGAGGTAGGGAGTGGGATGGGGGTTGGTCAGTGAGGTGGGAGGAGCGGATAGGTGGGAGAAAAGATGGACAGGTCAGGGAGGCGGGACGAGATGGGCTGGTCTTGGGATGAGGTCGGGGGTGGGGAGATCTTGAAACTTGTGAAGTCCACCTCGAGACCATTGAGCTGCAGGGTTCCCAAGTGGAATATGAGGTGCTGTTCCTCCAGCCTTCAGGTGGCGTTGTTGTGGCACTGGAGGAGGCCCAGGATGGACATATCGTCCAAGCAGTGGGAGGGGGAGCTGAAGTGGTTCATGACTGGGAGGTGTTGTCATTTGTCACGAACTGAGCGTAGGTGTTCCACAAAGCGGTCTCCAAGCCTCCGCTTGGTTTCCCTGATGTAGAGGAGACCACATTGGGAACAGTGGATACAATATACCACACAATGCGAGGTTATAGTCCCAACAGGTTTATTTGGAAACAAACTTTTGGAGTCAAGCTTCCAAAAGCTTGTGTTTTCAAATAAACCTGTTGGACTATACAACAAAGACAGAATTCCCCTCGTCCTCACATATCACCCCATCAACCTTCAGATTCAACACATCATTCTCCGCCACTTCCGCCACCTGCAATCTGACCCCACTACCAAGGATATATTTCCCTCCCCGGCCTTATCTGCCTTCCGGAGGGACCGCTCTCTCCATGACTCCCTTGTCAGCTCCACACTCCCCACTTGCCCCACCACACCTGGCACTTTTCCTTGCAACAGCAGGAAGTGCTACACCTGCTCCCACACCTCCTCCCTCACCCCCATCCCAGGCCCCAAGAAAACCTTCCACTTTAACAGATGTTCACCTGCCCATCTGCTAATTGGTATATTGTATCCGCTGTTCCCGATGTGGCCTCCTCTACGTCGGGGAAACCAAGCGGAGGTTTGGAGACCGCTTTGTGGAACACCTACACCCGGTTCATGACAAACGACTGCACCTCCCAGTCGCGAACCACTTTAACTTCCCCTCCCACTCCTTGGACAACATGTCCATCCTGGGCCTCCTCCAGTGCCACAACGATGCCACCCGAAGGCTGGAGGAACAGCACCTCATATTCCACTTGGGAACCCTGCAGCCCAATGGTCTCAATGTGGACTTCACAAGTTTCAAGACCTCCCCACCCCTGACCTCATCCCAAAACCAGCCCATCTCGTCCCTGCCTCCTTGACCTGTCCGTCTTTTCTCCCACCTAACCGCTCCTCCCACCTCACTGACCAATCCCCACACTCACATCCTACCTACTAGCCTCACCCTCCCACCTACCCACCTCTCCCTCCTCACTGACCAACCCCCACACCCACTTCCTACCTACTAGCCTCATCCCCGCCTCCTTGACCTGTCGGCCTTGTCTCCAACTATCTGCTCCCCTATCCACCTTCTATCATCGCCTCCCGCGCTCTCTATTTATTTCAGAGTCCCCTTCCCCTCCCCCATTTCTGGAGAAGGGTCCAGACCCGAAACATCAGCTTTCCTGTTCCTCTGATGCTGCCTGGCCTGCTGTGTTCATCCAGCTCCACACCTTGTTATCTCAGACTCCAGCATCGGCAGTTCCTACTATCTCTGTACTGTTCTATGTTCTATTTCCTTGGAAGTGCTGCAAATCCAGCATGTTACCCACGTAGCATTTCCAAAATCTCAATCAGCCCTGCAAGGAGCTCCCAAAGGCTCATTCAGTGCCTCAAGTGATAACCGGCTGCTTTCAGGCTATTTCTACTACCCGCAAGAAGGCGGTTTCACCAAAATTGCTAGGAGGTGACTGCATCAGGAAACTGGCATGCTGTTCAGGGCCACAATTTTTCCAACATGATATCTGCCTCCTCCTTGGGATGAAAATTCAGCCCAGGTTGTCTGGGAAAATTAAAGTAATACATTTTAACAGATGTAGACATGGAATTTTTAAATCATCTGGAAGAATACATGTTTTTGATTACCACTCAGCCTTTCCTTAGCAGTAGTTAACACCCCGTTTTGCAATGATAATCAGTATTTTAGGACATTGTTTGAAAATTAGGTACATTGGTTGTTTTCTGTCAATGTATGCAAACTTTCTCCACTTATCAGAACTAAGAAGATTGCAATGGTTCATTTACTTCATCAGGCTATAGCACACAGCAAATATTGTTCTGAAGCTTAAAATATGGGGACACTCTTGATTTACAAAGGATACTGAACATTTGATTCAACAATATTATGCTTAACTTTGAATTCACACTTGATAACATTGTTCTGAAAAAATAAATGAATTTATCTCAGTGATGATGATCTTCTGAAGTTTTTAGGGAATTGCATTTTCCTCCTCATCTTATACAGCATCATTTTATACTATACTACATCATCATTCATCTCACAGATTCATAAGTAGATGCACTTATAATTATTAATCACAAACCATTTCTGATAATTAGCTAGTTTAGTGTCATTGTTCTGGGTGCTCAATATACAGAAGATATTCTGAACAGATATTGGCATTCTAATTTGAACAGAATAACATTTTTCAGAATTAAGATACCCAGATTGACCAGTTCATATAATTTCAAACAGAATATATTCTGAAGAAACAAAAAAATACTCTATGTCTCAGCACGTCATGTGACTACACTGCAGGAGAAAAATTAGAAAACTGATCTCAATAGCTTTGGACAAGACAATTAAATGAATAACTTAGAGATATAATGTCTACAAATCCTAACAAAGTTCATTTTTAACTTTTATTAGATTTCTGGTGGAGTTCAATCTTTGCAGTTTGTGGAATTCAGACTTCACAGTGAAAGGTAAGTTTGGAAATTTTTTTTTGAGAACAAACTAGATTATGAGCTTAACTTGAAGGGTAGCCTTTTAATGAAGTGATATTAATGTGTCATTTCAACTCCATTATCTGAGACTGAGCTCAGTCAAATCATTTCCCAGTGAGTATGAGTTTGCAGCATAGAATTAACTACTAATTTTCACTAAGTACGAGTTGAGAACTGAATGTTGATAAAGGAAGCTGCATGCTGCCTAATCCATTTGACTGTACCGGCTGTTGCTTAATTAGTCTGATGGAACGTTTCCAAGCTAGGACACCAGATCACACTTGCAGTACTTCGCAGGGTTGACAGAAATGAAACGATGCCTGAGTTGTTGTTAAAGCTATTAGATATTCTATACTTTCCACCTTACGGTAAATGCTTACAAGTAGGTGTCTTGCTAGCACTCTTGCAAAGACAGTAGGAGTTGAACAGAGTTGATTTCCAAAGAGTTGGAGATACATATAGGCCTGATCAGCATTATGATCAAGTGGAGAGGGGTCAAATGGTTTCCCATTTTTCCCACTGTTTGTTTGACAGTAACAGGTTTCTTTTCAAAGGATCAACTTGCCGATTCAGTGACTTTATGCACTGTGATAATATAATACAAAGTCAGGTTTTCTGGAGTTCTAAAGAAGAGAATAGCTGTTATTGTACTTAACACAGTTTAAATAAAATAAGTTAAAAAGCCCTTTGATCTTCACAGTAATATTCTTGAAGTTCACACTCAAACAATTATATTACAGAGTGAGATGATAGATTAGCCGATTTATAATTCAGCAAACTTAACATTAGATGTCTTTTCAAGTTTAGTGACACCATAGACTATAGGCTGAATTTGCTGGTTTCACCGCTTTCAAAGTTGAGGCACTTTAAAGATGTAGGCACATGATTTATCTATTCTTCTGGAGATAGCAGCTACTAGATTGAATTATTTTCAAAATCTCTGTCTATGGAACCTGGATGTCAAAATCAACCAAAAGGGTTCAAATCTTGCGAGCTGTTTGAGGAGAGAGAAAGAGAGAGGGGGAACAACTCATGATGTTGCTCTTTCAGTGTTTCAGTTGTTTGCCCTAATCTGTAGAGAAAGCAGTTGCTCAAGCATGCAGAGGGTTAGTTTGCCAGTGATCCAAATTTAGCCATGGCTAATGTATTCCAGTTGCATATCTTACACAAGAGATGACAACTGAGCACATTCCTTTCACAGCCAGCATCCCATTGTCCAAATGATTCAATCTAATGGATTGTCTCCACTCACTCCCCTCCATACACCAGACAATTGTCTGGATGGATTGTGAATGGAATAGGAGCTGTTCTCAGTTCATGCTCCTTCAAGGGCAATTGTTCATGACATGGCTTTGAGCCAGATTGTCTCCACTTCAATGGTATTGGAATATTACAGAATACAATGATACAAATATGCAGTAATACTTGACTGTGATCTCAAGTCACTGGAATGTGGCTTTAGTCTTTTTAAGAGTTCAGTTAGAGGTTTAAGTCAGTAAATTCAAATGTATTTGTTCTTGTTTATGAAGCATGGCTCTTTAACACTGTGTAAATTTGCAAATTGGTGTGCTCAATTGTTTCAAAAATTGGCTAATTGTCAATTTCAGGGATTTCATGAAGACTTTCTCCATTTTATGCTGCTCGCCTCATTATGTATCCATCATGTCTCTATGGCACCCTCCTCGCACTATCATGCACCCATGAATGGTGGAAATACTCACTACTGCTGGAGCTATCTGAGATTTCCGGTGCCAGTGCCATATTTTAAAGCCGAGCCATGCTCCAGGTCAAGCACTGCCCCCAGGGGCTGTCCTTCACAGTACATTTAGTGGCAAGGGAATGAGAAAGAAAACATTGTAATGGCACATAGATGACAGTTCACTACAAATATAAATTCACATTCGTAAATGTATTGCTATTTTACGTCATCTCTGTCTGATGGACTGTCATTGCAACTGTAGCTACTAGAATCAAACTACACAGTCTGCCTGTTCTTGTCATTTTCAAACCCTATCCAGTGGAGTTCTAATCTTTCCCCAGTGCCCAACACAGCATAACATTTTCTCAGTGTTCAGCATTGTTACATCACTTTTTGGAAATGTGAATATTTATTGAACAGCAGCAAAAAGCAAATTAAGAAAAAACTGAAAAAACCGCAAAAGAACCAAACTAGTGCTGGAAATCAGAAACATAAACAAAAATTGCTGGAAAATCTGAGCAGGACTGGCAGCATCCACGGGGAGAAAGCAGAGTTAACATTTCAGATCCAGTGACTCTTCTTCAGAACTATTCTGAAGGACTGTACTGTATAAGAACAGTTCTGAAGAAGGGACACTGGATCCAAAATGTTAACTTTGCTTTCTCCCCGGGGATGGTGCCAGACCTGCTGAGTTTTCCCTGGAAAAAAAAACTGTAACTGCTTTGGAGACAAACAGGGACTGCTTGCTTTTCAAGCTGCAACATATTTACAGCTAATGCGTGATCACTGCACCCAGTATACATCTACCGAAACTGGGTATCAATTAAGTGCTATTTGACTTATTGCACCCAATGCTACATTGCTATGTCGTGCTGAAGATGATATTCCTCCTACTCAATATCCTCATCTTTCTCCTTCAAAAGGTTGCTATTGTTTACGCAGCACTTCAACATTCATCATACCCTCTCTTTGTCTGCTCCAGTTGGGCAGAGCATGACATGCTAGCACACTCCCTGTCTGAAGTGTATTGCAAATATCCCTCAGACTGATCCAAGCATTGGAACATCAGCTTCAGGAGACCTATCTTTTGCTCCACAATGGCCCTGGTTGGAAAATGAACTGCATTGTATCTACACTCACCCGCAGTCAGGGGTTGCATAATGCAGATGTCAGCCATGGTTGCACAGGGTAGCCCCTGTCTCCCAGTGACCATCCTTGTAAGACATCAAACCCTTGAAACAAAGCAGGAACATGGGAGTTGTCAAGGTTAAAGGCATCATGACAGCAACCAGGGCACCTGACACAGGCCTCTAAGAAGTGTAATGGATTGCTGTCCTAGATAGAGGCCTGGAGTAGTAAGTGGTGAGCTGGAGTCACGAGGTACCTGCCATGACTTTCATGTCAGAAATTGTCACCGTCCAGTTTCTCTCTGCACAGAGGCCAGTATCCCGTCACCAAATCACCCTTCATTTACTTCTGCACAGTACACTGACTGTTGCCACCCTGCTTGGAATCAGTCCGCTGAACTGAGGAGATTCTAAATCCACTGTTTATATTGGTTGGCCAGGGCTTCCTGATTGGCACGGGTTAACAACCCCAATCAAGGACCTTGTAGTCAAAAAGGTCTACCTGTTTCCAATCACTACACTGTGGCACGTGGGACAACAGGAAACTGTATATAAATGAGGTGAGATTCAGTACTACTAAAACATTAATGCATGCAAATAGGCCTCTCACCATTCACTAGCGAAATTCACATCTCACTGTTCAAATGTTTGTTGCAAAATCAGGACTTTATTTTTCTTGATATTGAGAATCTCATTTTTCTAATCTTACCATATTTTCCCAACTGACTGGCCATCACCTAAGTTGTTTGGGAGCTAGGAAAATTCAGCCCAGTACATTTTACTGATTTCCTGTAGAACAACATGAATTGCAGGACAATATAGTAATAGGTGTTTAAGATCATGAATGGAATATACATAGAAATGGACTGTTGCAATTGGGTGGTCATAAGTAAGAGACTAAATGTAAGAGATATCCATCAGAGGGCAGGAAAAACAGGGAATTGTGGAGGTAGGTGTGGAATTCACTCCCAGGGTTTGAGATAACATTTGCCAATGCTTGCCAATATTTAAGATTAGATTATAAAGGTGAATGAAGGGATATGGAAATACAGTAGCAAAATGTGATTAGAAATATATATACCCTCGGCAAACAAATACCAGCAGGTACTGGGTGGAACAAATTGGCTTTTTTTTGTATTATAACCACTGCATGTTTACATTTTAGAGTAGAAAGCATCCTTTTGAGATGAATTTCAGTTTGTTTTTATATCTGTCTATTTTCTTATTTAGACTCATAGAGTCATAGTGATGTACAGCATGAAACAGACCCTTCAGTCCAACTCATCCACGCGGATCAAACATCCTAACTAAATCTAGTCTCGTCTGCCAGTATTTGGCCCATAACCCTCTAAACCCTACCTATTCATATACTCATATAGATGCCTTTTAAATGTTGTAATTGTACCAGTCTACACGACTTCTTCTGGCAGCTTATTCCATACATGCACCACCCTGTGTGTGAAAAAGTTGCCCCTTAGGTCCTCTTCAAATTTTTCTCCTCTCACCTTAAACATATGCCCTGCAATTTTGGACTTCCCCACCCTGGGAAAAGACCTCATCTATTTACCCAATCCATGCCACTCATGATTTTATAATCCTCTATAAGGTCACCCCTCAGCCTCCGACGCTGAAGGAAAAAAAGCCCCAGCCTATTCAGCCTTTCCCTATAGCTCAAACCCTCCAACCCTGGCAACATCCTTGTAAATCTTTTCTGAACCCTTTCAAATTTCACAACATCCTTCCTATAGCAGGGAGACCAGAATTGCATGCAATACTCCAAAAGTAGCCCAACCAATGTCCTGTACAGCTGCAACATGACCTCCCAACTCCTATACTCAATGCACTGATCAATAGAAGCAAGCATACCAAACACCTTCTTCACAATCCTATCTACCTGAGACTCCACTTTCAAGGAACTGTGAACCTGCACTCCAAGGTCTCTTTGTTCAGCAAGACTCCCTCAGACCTTACCATTAGGTGTATAAGTCCTGTCCCGGTTTGCGCATTAGTGACCTGGCCAGTCTTTATTGCCCATACTCGTGGCTCTGAGAAGATTGTGGTGGCACTATTTCATCTTCAGCGGTTTTGTTTATGTCAATTTGATACAACTTCAGAGGATAGTTAAACATTAGCAACATTGGTGTGGGCCCAGATTCATATATTGGCCAGACTGCAAAATTGTAACACATTTCTTTCCCTCTGGAAAATTAGTGAACCAGTAGGGTTCTCATGGCAACTCATTCACTTCATTCACCTTTAATGCTTGCAGTTTTAATTCCAATTTTGTCTTTTGGCTGAAGTAAGATTCTCAAACAGCCATGGTGCCTTTTGAATTCATATTCACCCAAAAAATGGTCCTGATGTTTGGATTACTAACACAGCAACATGACCACTACATTAAGAAACCCTAAGTCACCAGGTGGTATTCAATCCCATTTCATATGTTGTCATGGTGGTATTTAAACTTGTGACTGCTGAGCTTTGGGTCTAGTACCACATCAACCAGATTACCATATTGGCAAAAGGAAATTACATGATAGGCAATAAAAAAACAATAAGAATACATTAAAACTAATTCCCAAAAATTAGATAGAGATGTACACAATACATAGAAGAAAGCAAAGTTAAATTGACAAAGATGGAAAAGACTAAACAGGAAGACAATGCATGAATATCTAAATTTTTGCCTTCACTTAAATTTGTCCTTGTGGCATCTATTTTCCTAACACTGTATTAAATTTCATGCTAAAAAATGTCATCTTTGAATTACGTTGATTTTTTACTACAATGGTGATGTTTGTTTTAATCCTACTATACGGACTGAACTTAAACAATGATCATCACAGAGTGAGATTGGAACATCTTTGAAATTACTAGTAGCTTGAGAGTTAATTGCTTTGCATTTGAACATTGTAATAATCCATATATCAGTCCTATGTTCAGCTTTTTAAGTGGCATTTTGCTGTCTTGTTCTGTGCCCTCTTAGTGTGTATTTAGCTTAAATTATTTTTCTTTGAAAGGATTGGGGACAAATGCTCTGAACAGGATTGTAACAGAACACAACAAAAATTCATCTTAATTTCATGAACTAAGAGCTTCCTTTTATGTACAATGAAAACACAAAAAAGAAATACCACACCAATAGCCCTGGCTCCATACAATGCTAATAGGTAAATACAGAACTAGTGGAGGCCATCTGGATGTGCCCAGCCTGGTAATAGTCTATTCTGTGGCACCTGAAAGAGTTTCTTTATCGACCATTTGTGAATTACCTGTCAAAATTTCAACCAGGCACATAGAGATGTCTTAGGATCACAATTTACACATGAACAGGACCTACATACTGAAGTAGGCAGACCCTCCAGCGTCTCGCATGGGATGCTAATGCAAAGATGTTGGCTTCCAGAGGGTCAACAAAAACATGACAGTATGTCATTAGATAACAAGGTGTAGAGTTGGATGAACACAGCAGGCCAAGCAGCATCAGAGGAGTAGGAAAGCTGACATTTCGGGTCTGGACCCTTCTTCAGAAATCAGCTGTTTCCATTTCATTTACCACAGGTCTTCCAAAACGTTATTCCCTGCCATGTGATTACAAGTTTTGATTCATCATTAATGCCACCTAAGCCTTGTTCTCAAAGCGTATGCCAGGAGATAAGCACATAGTCTGGACCAAAACGAGTGCTGTACTTGGGGTGTGCTAGACTAACACGTTTCAGATGAGATGTTACACATAGCCTTCATCTTCTGTACAAGGTGGATATAAGGACACCAATGCATTATATGAAGATAAGCTGGAGAGTGCTTTGTTATATTAGCCAGCATTACCCTCAAACAACATCAGTAAGATGGGTGGAATTTTCTGTTGTTGTGTGCAGTGTGGACAATGGCAAGAAAGCTGGGGAAATATGTCAAAAATGAAAAAGAAACAGATTCTTGACATTGAGAAAACATTTCTGATTTATGGCTCTTAGTTTACTTTCTTGATGTTCACTCAATTTGCACCTAATTGGAGGCTGTCAGCTTCTATGTCTTGCATTGATTTTTAATGCAGAGAGGCAGAGGCAAGCAGCTTATCATGTTTCAATTCACAGAACAATTAAGGGTATGGACATATTGCTGTACAACACAATGCTATGTCTACGTCACACCCACAGCATGTGCAGCAGCCTACACAGTAAACGTACAGCATGTGCTCCAAGCAAATGACCATTTCTGAAAGTCAAAAGGGGCCCAGTCCTTACTGTGGTTAAAGAGTGCTGCAATGAGTCAAGGACTGCCACCACAGTCAGACAAGAGCTCATCTAATTCCAGTCCAGGGGGCTGACCATGATCAGTCAGGTACTTGGATGTAACAGAATCCCAAAATAAGTGAATTTTTAGTCAAAAGATTAGACCATGACAGTCAAGTGCAATTAGCCCAGGAACTACCAGAGTGTCAGTTTGGGTGCAGTGGAGGTATCAGTCTTGGGACTGGTTGTTTGTTGTTGGGGCTCTCTTGCCAAGTCAGTCCAGCAGGTGAACCGTGGTCATTTTGGAGGTTTGGTCAAGCGCCTTATGCAGGACCAGTCCATGAATCCCTGGGGAAAATGGGAAGATTAAGCCTGGGGCAGGGGGTCTTGGACAGATTCACTGCACAAATGATTATAATGAAAGGGGGCAATTCAAGATAGAAGTGTGGAATTTCATACAGCATTAGAAGGAACGTGGAGCTCCTGGAGTGGGTGTGGGAAGTTTCTCAAGTCGCAGTCATCCTGGCCTCTACATGAAGAGAGTGTTTGGCCAACAAGAGCAACACAAGTTGCTAAGCTAAGGCTCTAGGTAAAGTGGGGACAATAGCCATTATATAAAGGGCATGAACAGAAATAGGGACAGGCTGAAAAATCATTCAGAGCACAGAACCAGCAACACAAAAGGGAACATTAAGGATAGAGAATTTTCCTGCATCTCAGGTGGAGTCTGCGTAACTCCCAAGGTCAAACATCACACGACACCAGGTTATAGTCCAACAAGTTTATTTGAAAACACAAGCTTTTGGAAGCTTGACTCCAAAAGATTATGTTTCCAAATAAATCCGTTGGACTATAACCTCGCATTGTGTGATTTTTGACCTTGTCCACCCCACTTCAATACCAGCACCTCCACATCGTAACTCCCAAGGACACAAATTTGAAACCTTGTCATCTTCAATCCAAAGTCAATTGCACAATAATAAGACAAAATGATTTTTCTCCTTAGAGGCAAAGTAAGATGGCTTTAATTTGAGGCTGTATTGGGGCAATTGCATTAATCATACATTTACTGACTCAGTGATGCCACCCGTGCATCATCAAATTGCAATTCATTAGCAAGTTATTCTTCTTCCAAGAATGAACATTACAAATATAAAGATAGATATGATACTGGCCACTTCAGAACACAAGTAATAACAATAAAATAATTATGAGTCTTTATCATAATGATCATAAAAGGTGCTATATTAGTACATTATTTATTTTCTCTTCATGTTCTGCTGTAATATATTTTGAAAGGTAACTCAGTCTGTGCCGTGAACGTAATATAAGTAAATGCAAGAACTCAATGCTCCCAGATCTGATCTGAGCTTGCAAGCAACTTGAGTTAGAACTTTGCAATGTTGCTATCCTACTCTCTACATTGAGCATCTGGGGCTCCTGAAGCTGAAAGTTTCAGAATTCACCTCAAATGACAAGATAGCTGCAATATTAGTTTGTTTTTGCCATAAAATGGCAGGGCAGTGAATTTGCACATGAATTGTCTTGCCTGCCTGCCCTAAGTTGGAGCAAAAGGGCCACAGGAACCCTGGAAAAATATTTTTTCTACACTTTCCACAGTTCCTTCACCAATGATCACATTTACTCTCTACCTAAATTCATCTCCTCAGACATATTACACTTTCCAAATTTTTATTTCGATCTTCTAATGTACTTCTATGTTTTTCCTCATCAGTGAACAATCATGCATGGCTAAAAAATAAAGGCAGACTTAAAAGTTTATAGAGTGTTAGAAGTCTTTTTTGTACCACGTCCTGGGGCATTTTCGCACCAGGTCAGGTTCCCCTAACTCTGCCTCTGACATGGGTGGTGTGTAATGCACAGTAGCTCGCCTCTTGCATTAGAAGGAATTCCTTCTCCTCTTCAGGTGACAAAGACATTGAAGTGGCAACATCTGCCATGTCCATCTGAAATTCCGAGGTATCTTCAACCCTTAAAGGAAAGGGAGAACCCATGGGTTCCGGAACAGTCGGAAGGGCATTCGAGGAGTCGCGCACGTTTTGGTCCCACACTGTTTGCGAGTTTGCAGCTTTTACATGGTCCATGTCCTTGTTCAGGACTGTTGCACCTACCCGAACTTTATACTTCACTGGACCCGACCTTGCGTCATCCATGCTTCTAACTCATGCACAGCCATTCCCATGGTTCCTACACCAAACTTCATCCCCTGAAGTTAACTGTCTCTCCTCCTTAGCAGAGTCTGCATCTGGCATTTACATTCCAGATGCCATTTCATCCTCACCCCATAGGTCCAGGAAGATCTGATTTAACCTGGTGCGGAGTCTTCTCCCCATTAGGAACTCAGGTAGAGCTGTTCCTGTAGTTGAATGAGAGGTGGTCCTATAATCAAATAGAAACCAGGACAGTTTGGTATCTAGTGAAACTGTAGGTTGTTCCTTTAAGCCTGCCTTCAAAGATTGGACTGCTGTTTCCACCAGACCATTGCTTGCTGGATGGTATGGAGCTGTCCTTACATGACGAATCCCATTCAACTTTAGCAAACACTCAAATTCCCTGCTGATGAATGATGGCTTGTTATCTGTGACCGACACTTCCGGGAGTCCATGTATTGTAAAAGACGCATGTAGTTTTTCTATTGCCAGCCTTGTGTTTGATGAATGAACTCTATGCATATCCAGCCACTTTGAGGGGGCATCCAAAATGACTAAGATCATTGAACCCATGAAAGGACCTGCATATTCGACACGTGGCCGAGTCCTGGGTTTACCTGGCCATTTCTACGAATGTGTGGGAGCTGCAGGTTGTAATCTATGTTGTTATTGGCACCCCGGGGTACTGCCCACTAATGCAGCTATATCTACATCCAATCCTGGCCACCAGACATAACTTCTCACCAGTATCTTCATTTTGAAGATCGCTGGATGATCCTGATGGAGTCCAATCAATATCTGGTGGCGACCTGTGCTCAGGACAATTATTCTTGCTACCCATAATGATATGCCATCCTGTACGATGATCTGATCTCTCTGGGTCCAAAAAGGTTTCAATTCTGGTTGTGATGGCCTTTTGGTTTCCTCCATTACTACCAGCTGTTTCAGTTTTGCCAGGACCAGATCTTTCTGCATCCAAAGTCTGATATTGTCAGCTGAGACTGGAATTGTATCCAGAGTTAGAAACAATTAAGGATTGTTCCAGTGGCAGTACCACCAGCAGTGTATCTGCCAGAGGGAGGTGGCTCAATAAATCTGCATTTGCTACTTGGTCTCCTGGATGGTGTTCCAACTTGTAATTATACACAGTTAGTGTTAGAGACAACTGCTGAATTTGACCTGAAGCTTTGGGCGACACTGCCTGGTCTTCTTTAAGTAGACCTAGTAGGTGTTTGTAATCCATTATTATTACAAATTTCCATCTGTAAAGGTATTTGTTGAACTTCCTGTCTCCAAACCTTTCTTCTCTACCTGGGAGTATTTACACTCTGTATTGGCCAAAGTCCTTGATGCATATGCTATTGAGCTTTTCTCTCCATTGGGCCATCCATGAGCCAATGGTAACCCGAGGTCTCTTTTGGTGTGTTGAGTCCACATACTAGCAGTAAATACAATGGCTTGCCGGCTCAGATCATGAATAAGCTTTTAACCATTTGGCTGAGGCTTGGCTTTGTTTTGGGGTTTTGCTGTGGGCTGACCTAGAGTCCCTCTGTTCAGGGTATATCCTGAGTGAGGCTTTGCAATTGCCTTCACTGAAGTGGTGTTCCCCAAGCTCAGTCGGACTGGCGAGCATATCTAGTTCCATTGGAATACCCTGCAACCCATATACTCCACTCGCCTCATTTTCCGATGATAACGCCTATTAGATAGTCCAGTTAGGCTTCAGCTAGTAGGCACTTTTGCATGGTTACATCATTAATCCCACATACCAAACAGCCTCTCGGGATCTCATTAAAGGTTAAACCAAAGCCACATGCCTCTGCCAGTTGTCTGAACTTAGTCAAAAATCCCAATATGGATACTCCTGGTTCTCAAATTGCCAAGTAAAACTGATAGCATCTCAGAATTAGAGGAAGGTTGTGGTCAAAATACTCCTTAATAAATTCATCAACTCTTGAAAGGTTTTAGTAGCTGGTGCCCCAAATTAGGCTCCAATAACCAAAAAAGTTACTTTTTATCCACCCCAATGTCATTTGCCTGGGAAAAAAATACCGCATTCTTTCCACTTACTGGGCCCAGTCTTCGATGGCAGGATCGAACGAGTCAAGCTTCCCAAAAAATGACATGATGCCAGAAATGCTTATTCCAACACAAAGATGACTGTTGCGGGCAAATTTCTTCAGGAACGTGCTTTTCTCTTGTCGCCACTGAAATAATTCCACAGAGGCTGGTATCCCATCACCAAGTCACCCTTTATTTACACATGAAAGGACCTTGACACTGATCTGGCTTCCTCAGAGCCAGCTCTCAGAGTGAACGGTACCTCTGACAGTCCTGTTTACATCTGTCAGCTAGCGCTCCCTGATTGGACCCGTTTAACAGTCTCCCAATCGGAGAATTCATATTCTATGAGGTCCACCTGACTGACCTCATTACAATCAGTACAGCAAGTGCACATCTAGTAATATTCTTAAATATACCACCTTTATAGGCAGTAAGTTCCAGATTCCAACTACCTTTTGTACAAAAGAAAATCCTCACATCCCTTCTAAACGTCCTGCCCCTTACCTTAAATCTGTGCTCCTTTGTCATTGATCCCTCCACAAAGGGAAATGTTCCTTCCTGTACACATTATGTATGCCCCCTCATAATTTTATACCAAAAAATCATGTCACCTCCCCTCCGTCTCCTCTGCTCCAAGGAAAATAACCCCAGTCTATCCAATCTGTTTTCATAACTAAAATTCTCCAGCTCAGACAACATCCTGGTAAATCTCCTCTGCACCCTGTCCAACGCAATCACATCCCTCCCATAATGTGATTCCAGAATTGCACACGGTACTCTAGCTGAGGCCTAACCAATGTTCTGCACAGTTCCAATGTAATCTCCCTGTTCTTTAACTCTATACATTGGCTTATAAAGGCAAGCATCACACATGCCTTCGTAACCACTTTATCTACCTGTCCCGCCACCTTAAGGTACTGCTGGACATACAAATGTGTGTCTCTCTGATTCTCTGTGCTTTCCAGGGACCTACCATTCATCATGAATTCCCTTGCCTTGTTTGTCCTGCCCAACTATATCATCTCACACTTATACAATTGAATTCAATTTGCCACTGATCAGACCATTTGATGGCCATCTATATCCTCCTCATTATTTCCCACCCCAACAATTTCTGTATCATTTTCAAACTTGCTAATTAAACTTTATAGATTCATTTATGTAAATGAGTTGTATAAACTACAAGCAGTAAGGGCCCTAACACTGGTCCCTGCAGAACACCACTGGACAAAGGCTTCCAGGCACAAAAAGACCCCTTGACAATTACCCTCTGCTCCCTGCCACACGGTTAATTCTGGATCCAATTAACCAAACTTTCTCGAATCCCATGAACTCTTACTTTTGCTGTCAGTCTCCTATGTGGCACTTTTTCAAAAGTCTTCCTGAAGTCTAAATAAGCTGTGTCAAATGCATTGACCTCACCCATACAATTGGTCAAATTCAGTGAAGTTGGTCAGACGTGACATCTCCTTAACAAAACCATGCTGACTGTTCTAGTTTAATCTCTGCCTCTCCAAGTGCAGATTAATTCTGTCCCTCAGAATGTCTTCCAGTAGTTTTCCCACCATTGAGGTTAGACTGATTGGCCTGTAGTTTCATGGTTTATCCCGTGCCAAGTCTGTCAGGATTATAATATTTCTGTGATCAGAACCACAGAGATGCAACTGAGTAATGAAATACCAAGCATTCTTTGGTGAACTGTCACATATTTGGGTCAGATTCAACTCCCACCAAAAGTCTGGAAAAACACCACATTACGGCATTGGGAATGATAACAGCTCAAATATGTGCTCTCCCAAAAAGATTTCCAACAGGAGTTTCACAAATAATAAATGTAGTTTAACTTGGTGTATGTCTCACTGCATGGTACCTGTGGATTCAGATCCTGCTGTTTTAACAATCTGTCAACTTTAGAATGTTGAAATGTGAATAAGATTGCAGCATCATAAACCCCAAGAACTATCTAATCTGATGGTATGCCTCTCGCTCCAGAAAAGAATGGTTTAATTGTAAGCCCTTTTCAACTCGATCAATTTGTTTCTTGAACTTTGTATACAAAATTTGCAGTACTGTTGCAAACATCTCCTGCATATCACTTAAACATTACATTATAATATTAATGTATGTTGTTATCTTCTGAAACTTCTTAGTTATGTAACTAAAACTAAATAATTATTCATTTATTTCATAAAGCTGTTTATGATTTCTCCCCAAACACTGCCTCTTTGCCATTTATGTATCTGTGGCTAAAGAGGGGCATTCCACTTATCTTGCATTGTTTGAAACTAAATGTTATGTGATTTAGAGATCCCAACCCTGTAAATCCTTCTGGATTGGTTGTCCCTCACCAAAGTAAAATGTATTCTTAAATGAGTTGTATTGATTCTTTTGACAACACACATGAGTTCGATATTATCTAAGAAATAGTATCCTTTGCTGGTTAGGTTATCATTAAACAAAGTTTATTCATTTTCAATCTAACTTCCTGCTAATATCAGATATCACTCTGTAAGGAATTAAAAGTGTGTGAATCATCTTGAGGTATTTAAGACTGACAACTCTCTATAAATTTTTGTGAATTGAAGATTTTATTCCTTGAAAAAATTATTATGTTTCTAAAGAATCAATTAAGTTCACAAGAAAATGAATTATATGAATTATGATTCTGGCCTGTTCTAACCACATATTAAACCATAGGCTATCTTGATTATCAGCTATACCACTCCACTCAGGAGGACAATGGTCATAGAAATGATGAAATAATATAATTTATGGATATTAAGATTAGCAATATAATTTTATAATTGTTTCCAGATTGTTGGAGCTGATTGGATCTTTCATTTATCATGTGCTTTTTTTAGGAATAGCCATTTTTTGAGGATCAGTTTTCACCAGTGCATTTATTGTTCTAATTATTAACTCTTCCATTGGGCAAGAGTGTCTTGTGTTCACATTTTAAAATGTTCCCCATTTTCCGAGAATAGATTGCTGAGTGGGAATCATCCAACAGTTTGGAAGACAACTATATTTTTAATTTGCATGAAGTTTATATAAATTGAATGAACAATAATAAATATTGTGAGCCTTATCTGAATATTTCACAACTGTCCCCATGTTTGCCGTCTAATTACTACTTCCTAATGCATCACAGCTTTTCTCAGCTCAATATCAGGAAGGCCAAGATTATTCAAGATGGGTATACAGCTGTCCAGGCAAGATTACTGTCTTCAGCCAACACCACAAACTGTACTCCGTTTGTCATGTTTCTTAGTACCTGTCCTCAAACACTCCAAGAATGAACCAGATCATTCTTATTCATGATGTTCTGACTAACTGTGAGCTACGTTTTTAGGGGTGAACAGCTATAAACTTTCTGGCACACTTAGGAACACAGGTGCAAAGGCTGTTCAGCCCTTTGAGCCAGTTTCATCATTTCATTTGATCATAAATGATCATTCATATCAATGCTATTTTTCTCACACTATCCCCATTTCACTTTACACCACTGATATTTAGATCTTCATCTATCCTGACTATCTCTTTAAGTATTTTGTAAGTTTCAAAGAGATCACCTCTCATTCTTTAAAACCTAAATAATTCTACCATCCCAGAAACAAGTCTGGTGAACGTTGTTGCACTCTCTCTGTGGCAATAAAATCCTTTCTAACGTAAGGAGACCAAAACTGCACACAGGTGCAGTCTAACAAAGATTCTATACAATTGAAGCAAGACTTCACTACTTCTGTGCAGAAATGCTCTGTGATAAAGCATTCCATTCGACTTCCAAATTGCTTGTTTCACCTACATATTGGTTTTAAGGATTATTGACAAAGTCGCCTTGGTCCCTTTGTCCATCAACTCTTTTTTATCACTTACCATTTAAGAAATACTTGGCATATCTGTTTCTCCTACCATAACGGATTACCTCACATTTTTCCACTCCATCTACCGTGTCCTTGCCCACTCACTAAGTCTGTCCAAATTTCCCAGAGCTGTACTTTCCTCAGAGCAAACATTTCCAAATACTTTAATGTCATCTGTGAACTGGGAAATATTATCTTTTGTCCCCATATCCAAATCATTGGTATAGATTGGGAACAGCTGGGGCCCAAGCGCTAATCTTTGTGGCATCCAACTAGTTGCAGGCTGCCAGTGTGAGAATGACCCATTTATTCCTACTCTCTGTTTTATGTCTGTTAGCCAATCCTTAATCCATATCAGTATGTTACAGTTCTGTGGAAGGGTCACTAGACCCAAAACATTAACTCTGATTTCTCTCCACATATGCAGCCAGACCTGCTGAGCTTTTCCAGCAATTTCTGATTTTGTTTCTGATTTCCAGCATCCGCAGTCCTTTTGGTTCTTATTCAGTATGTTACCTCCTATCTCATGTGTTTAATCTTGCTAACCAACCTCCCAGGAGAATTTTATCAAAAACCTTCTGAAGATTCATAGAACATAGAACATAGAACAGTACAGCACAGTACAGACCCTTCGGCCCATGATGTTGTGCCGACCTATTATCCTACTCTAAGATCAAACTAACCTGCATACCCTTCATTTTAGTATCATCCGTGTGCCGATCCAACAGTCTCTTAAAAGTCTCTAATGTATCTGACTCCACTACCACTGCTGGCATCGCATTCCACACGCCCACCACTCTCTGTATAAAGAACTGACCTCTGACATCTCCCCTATACCTTCCTCCAATCACCTTAAAATTATGCCCCCTCGTAATAGTCATTTCCACCCTAGGAAAAAGTCTCTGACTATCCACTCTATCTATGCCTCTCATCATCTTGTACACCTCTATCAAGTCACCTCTCATCCTTCTTCGCTCCAATGAAAAAAGCCCTGGCTCCCTCAACCTTTCCTCATAAGACCTGCCCTCCATTCTAGGCAGCATCCTGATAAATCTTCTCTGCACCCTCTCTAAAGCTTCCACATCCTTCCTATAATGAAGCAGCAGAACTGAACACAATATTCCAAGTATGGTCCAACAAGGATTTTATACAGCTGGAGCATAACCTTCCATCTGCCACTTCTTTGCCCAGCTCTGCATCCTGTCAATGTCCTGTTGCAACCTACACCAGCCCTCCACGCTATCCACAACTCCACCAACCTTGGTGTCATTGGCAAACTTACTAACCCACCCTTCCAGTTCCTCATCCAAGTCATTTATAAAGATCACAAAGAGCAGAGGCCCCAGAACAGATCCCTGTGGAACACAACTGGTCACCAAGCTCCAGGCTGAATACTTTCCATCTACTACCACTCTCTGTCTTCTTTTGGACAGCCAATTCTGTATCCAAACAGCCAAATTTCCCGAATCCCATGCCTCCTTACTTTCTGAATGAGCCTACCATGGGGAACCTTATTAAATGCCTTGCTAAAATCCATATACACCACATCTACTGCTCTACCCTCATCAATGTGTTTTGTCACATCCTCAAAGAATTCAATAAGACTTGTGAGGCATGACTTGCCCCTCACAAAGCCATGCTGACTATCTCTAAAAAAACTATGGTTTTCCAAATAATCATAAATACTGTTTCTCAGAATCGTCTCCAATAACTTGCCCACCACAGAAGTAAGACTGACTGGTCTGTAATTCCCAGGATTATCCCTATTCCCTTTCTTGAACAAGGGAATAACATTTGCCACCCTCCAATCATCTGGTACTACTCCAGTGGACAGTGAGAAGCAAAGATCATCACCAAAGGGGCAGCAATCTCTTCCCTCGCTTCCCGTAGTAACCTTGGGTATATCTTGTCTGGTCCAGGGGACTTATCTATCCTCATGTTTTCAAAATTTCTAGCACATCCTCCTTTCTAACATCAACCTGTTCGAGCATATCAGTCTGTTTCACGCTGTCCTCACAAACATCCAGGTCCATCTCACTAGTGAATAATGAAGCAAAGTATTCATTAAGGACCTCCTCCGACTCCAGGCACAAGTTTCCTCCACTATCCCTATTGGTCCTCCCTTCACTTGGCCATCCTCTTGTTCCTCACCTAAGTATAGAACGCCTTGGGGTTTTCCTTGATCCTACCCGCCAAGGCTCTTTCATGCTCCCTTTTAGCTCTCCTAAGTCCATTCTTCAATTCCTTCCTGGCTATCTTGTTACCCTCTAGAGCCCTGTGTGATCCTTGCTTCCTCAACCTTAAGTAAGCTTCCTTCTATCTCTTGACTAGATGTCCCACATGACTTGTCATCCAAGGTTCCTTCACCTTACCATCCCCTCCTTGCCTCAGTGGGACAAACCTATCCAGTACTCATAGCAAGTACTCCCTCAACAACCTCCACATTTCTGTTGTGCATTTCCCTGAGAACATCTGTTCCCAATTTATGCTCCACAGTTCCTGCCCAATAGCATTGTAGTTCCCCCTCCCCCAATTAAATGCTTTCCCATAGCGTCTGCTCCTATTCCTCTCCATGACTATAGTAAAGGTCAGGGAGTTGTGATCACTATCACCGAAATGCTCTCCCACCAGGAGATCTGACAACTGGCCTGGTTTGTTGCCAAGCACCAAATCCAATATGGCCTCCCCTCTAGTCCGCCTATCTACATATTGAGTCAGGAATCCTTCCTGGACACACAATCTGCTCCATCCAAACTATTTGCACTAAGGAGGTTCCAATTGATATTAGGGAAGTTGAAGTCACCCATGACAACAACCCTATTACTTCTGCACCTTTCCACAATCTGCCTCCCAATCTTTTCCTCAGTGTCTCTGTTGCTACTGGGGGGTCTATAGAAAACTCCTAATAAAGTGACTGCTCCTTTCCTGTTTCTGAATTCCACCCATCCTGACTCGGTAGACAAACCCTCCTCGATGACCTCCCTTTCTGCAGCTGTAATGCTATCCCTGATTAGCAATGCCACTCCCCCACCTCTTTTACCTCCCTCCCTATTTATTTTGAAACATCTGTACCCCAGAACATCCAACAACCTTTCCTGCCCGATTGATACCCAAGTCTCCGTATTGGCCACAACATCATACTTCGTCACCCTTATTCCTGACACTTCTTGCGTTAAAATAGACACACATCAACCCATCACACTGACTGCAACTTTGCCCTATTAATTGTCTATCCTTCCTCACAGACTCTCTGCATGCTGTTTCTGCCCATACACCAGCTAACCCATTCTCTGATCCATAGCTCCAGTTCCCATCCCTTTGCCAAACTAGTTTAAACCCTCCCGAAGAGCTCTAGCAAACCTCCCGCCCAGGATATTGGTGCCCCTCCAGTTCAGGTGCAATCCATCCTTCCTGTACAGATCCCTATCTCAATGATCCACATATTTGAAGCCCTCCCTCCTACACAACTCTGTAGCCGTGTGTCCAGCTGCACTCACTGTCTATTGCTGGCCTCACTAGCCCATGGCACTGGTAATAATCCTGAGATTACTACTCTGCTCGTCCTGCCTTTTAGCTTCTAACCTAACTCCTTATATTCACTTTTCAGGTCCTCATCTCTTTTCCTAGCTATGTCATTGGTACCAATATATACCACGACTTCTGGCTGCTCATCCTCCCCCTTAAGAACCCTTTCGACTCAATCCGAGACATTCCTGACCCTGGCACCCGGGAGGCAACATACCATCCGGGAATCTTGTTCGCGACCACAGAATCTCCTGTCTGTTCCCCTAACCATTGAATCTCCTATCACTATCGCTCTCCTATTCTCCCCCATTCCCTTCTGAGCCACAGAGCCAGGCTCAGTGCCAGAGTCCAGGCCACTATGGCTTTCCCTGGGTGGTCGTCCCCCTCAACAGTATCTAAAGCGGTATCCTTATTATTGAGGGGAACGACCACAGGGGATCCCTGCACTGTCTGCCTATTCCCTTTCCCTCTCCTGACGGCACCCAGCTACCTTTATCCTGTAACTTAGGTTTGACTATCTCCCCATAACTCCTCTCTATCACCCCCTCAGTCTCCTGAATGACCCGGAGTTCATCCAGCTCCAGCTCAAGTTCCCTTACGTTGTCTGTGAGGAGCTGGAGTTGGGTGCACTTCTTGCAGGTGAAATCACCAGGGACACTTGTGGTGACCCTTACCTCCCACATCCTACAAGAGGAGCATGCAACTGCCCTAGCTTCCACCTCTCTGCTCTAAATTGCCAAAAGAAATAAAGAGAAAGGAAAAAGCAAAAAAAGAAAAAACATCCTCACCTTACCGACCCTTCACACAAGAGTATTTTTGGTTAGAGGTTAGAGGTTAGAGGTATTATTGGTTAGAGGAGGAGGATAGGTGGGAGACAATACACACGTAGTGTGATATAGATTCAGCTATACTAAATTCACCAACTCCTTTTTATCAACTCTGTTAATAATATTCTCATAAAGTTGCCATCAGGTTCATCAAACAAGATTTGTCATTCAAAATTCCATGCTGATTATGCTCAATCAGATCATTATTATCCAGGTGTCTATTTATTGCATCCTTTGTAACAGATTCTAACATTCCTTTACTACATGGATAGAAAGCTGACAGATCTATAGTTCCTCAATTTTGCTATACTATTTTCTTAAATTGTGAGATGACATCTGCTACTTTCCTGGAAGCATTCCAGAATTTGTAGACATTTGGAAGAAGTTTACTAATGCGTCTATTGTCTCCACAGATATCTTCTGCAGCACTCTAAAATATAAAGTATCATGTTTCAACATCAGCATTCAGTCCCATTAATTTTGTTCAAATTTTCACTCACCCTCATCCCTTGGAAATCTACTTCTGGGAGATTTCTTGCATGTTACTCAAGTGAAGGCCAACATAAAGTAATCATTTACTTTCTCTGTTATTTCTCATTTCCCCATTATAAATTTTCCTGACTCTGCTTTAATTATCCCACATTTGTCTTAGGCAGTTGTTTCCTCCATATATACTTATATAAGCTTTTATAGTTTTTTTTATGTTTCTGTTACTTTACGTTCAGGTTCTATTCTTCATGTCTTTATCAGTATCTCAGTCATCCTTTACTGTTTTCTAATATCTTCCCAATTTTCAGAATACTATTATTTCTGACAACTTTATTGGCATTTTCTTTTAATATTATACAATCCTTTCATTCCATTGTTAGCTATGATTACCTAAATTTTTATGCCTTGAAGAAACGTATGTTACTGTAAACCATATAACAATTCTGTAAAGACTATTCATTGTAAACCATCATAACTTTAAATGCATTTTCCCATTCTATATTAGTCACTTTGTCCCTCACAGCCTCATAATTTATTTTACTCAATTTAGCATCCTGACTTCAGATTGACCTATTTCACTTTCAAACATAATGTAAATTTCTACCCTATTATGGTTGCTCATCCTTAAATGTTCTCTTAGAACAAGATTATGAATTAGCACTGTTACATTACATAATGCCAGATCAAACCTGGTGTGTTCTCTAGTCAGTTCCTCAAAATACTGCTCTATTAAACCATCCCAAACACACAGAAGAAACTTATCCACAATAATGTTAGTGCTCATCAGGTTTACCCATTCTATGTGTAGATGGAAGTTACCCATGATTGCTGGATTACCCATGCTTTCTCTAATCTCCTGATTCGTTTCATAACTCACAGTACCACTATAGTCTGGCTGCCTATAAACAACTTCTAACACTTGCTGTTCCTTATCTGTACTCAGATTGCCCATTTTGTTCTCCATTTCTAAGATCCTCTCTTACTATCAATGCAACACCAACTCCTTTTCATTTTTGCTTGTCCTTTCCAAATGTAAAAGAGCTATTAGTATTCAGTTCCCAGACTTGATCACCTTGTAGCCATGCTAATATCTTTTACCATAACTCTGGGTCCTGGCTTTACCATAGTTTCTTCTAGCATTATGAAACAAGGGCTTTCTTCAGTATACTGCTCTAATAAACATCCCAAACACATACAAGAAACATCCACAATAGCATTAGTTCCATAGAAGCCAGGTGTGCAGGAGGGAACAACAGTAGATGAGAGGATTCCTAATGCTCGATGTGTTTCAGTAGTGGAGAGGCTGAGAAAGGCAATTATGTAGAGATGGAAATGAGTGGTGTATAAGGCCAAAAATCCCAGGTCCCATATCCCACTGAAATCCATCCACCAGGAACTTCCTAATACCATGAATGATGATATTCGCACCCTCATATCAGCTGGACAGATCACTGGATGCCAGTGCATGCTAAGTTGGATATGAATCCCATCTGGGGATGTGAGTATTAGAGCGTGGGTGTGGGAGGGATTGCATGGGTGCTGTGCTGGTGGTTCTTATTTGGTTTGCTGCTTGCTTTCACAAATGTAAAAGTGAAACTTTTTAAATGTTTTAAAGTATGATCCCTTGATAAACAAGTTATTTTGATTTTGTTTTGGTGGGGTTGGAGGCGGGAGGGGTCTGTATCCCAGCTAATCCCAACAGAGCATGGACCATATTTTAGGCTATGAGACCACTCATGCACCCAGGAGACATCCCATTGGCACAGGCACTTAATTTACATGTAAGTAAAGAGACCTCATCCTGCTCCCGAGAACTTTGACAACGTCAGTGTTGGAAATCCTAAGTGGATGGATCTCAATCAGTTTAGTAAAATGTATGTGCTGTAGATTCTGGGCTTCGAAATATGAGGTACGTGACAGTCTTTTGAGTACAGATGAGGAAAGTTGTCTGCATGGTAATTCCAGAATGTTCTTTTACAGATGACACTTATAGCAATTTTGGTTCTGGTCTGGCCTCATTACATGCAGTAGTCTGTGAATGAGCTCATCTAAAGGAATGACTGATCCCTCCAAATTTGATTCAGCAATTTTTTTCATTGTGAAATCCATATTCTGTCTTTATCTCAATATCTACCCTATATAAACTAAGTTTAATGTAGACAAACAGGAGGCTGGAAGAACACAGCAAGCCAGGCAGCATCTGGAGGAAAGAAGCAGTCAACGTTTCAAGTATAACCCTTCTTCAGGACTTCAGTAATGCAGTCAACACATTTTCTTTAACACGGTTTCATGGATTAAATGATCTTTCAAAATTTTTTCATCCCAAACCATTTTACTTGTATATTTCCAGTATCTTGTTACTTAAATGTGATTAAAATGTTAAAGAATTATATTTCTTGTTATAATTTTTCAAGTGGGAATACAGAATATTTCAGAGTTCTTTTTGAGAGGCCTTATTAATGGCTCATTTTCTCTTTTGTAATTCTGTGCTACAATGGTGCGACCATAACAGGATTAAGAGATTAAAGAAGAATCTTTGTGATAATGAATTCAAGAAATATCAACAATTTATAAAGTGTTCTGTCAGATTGCTGTTACATTGGCCTGATTTTGGACAGTACTAATATTGAAGAAATAGAGTCAAATAAGGGAAAATGAAGATAGAACAAGAACTGTCAGTTATAGCAAGGCATTGCAAATAGGATACAAGTCAGTAGTCAATGGCGGGAAGTTATGGTAGATTTGTAACAAGATGGTGTTGCCTGCATTTGGTAATTTTGTAGATTTTGATGTTGGGATATAATAACATACGTGGAAACTTTAAAACTGGTTGAATAATGGCAATAAATAATATGTCACCAACCTGTTCAAAAAACTAAATCCAATCCCTTTTATGGCAGAAAGCAACAAAGCTGCATGTAATCTTTATAAAACTTAGAAGAAGTAGAAAATTGAAGAAACATTCTTTCATTTAACAGCACAATTCCTCTGAGCCCAAGGCATAAATGATTGTGGTTTCTATGCCAGAAAACAGTGCAAATGACACTTAAAGTACAATTCATGTATAATGCTGGCACAACTCCCAAGCAGCTGGTTAAAATACCAACATATGCCATAAGAGCAATCTTTGTGAAAACACTGCCAAGCTTATGCTTTTGTGCAAAAAAGTTAAAAATTGCTCCAATAATTGCTATTAATGCTGGGATACTGAACATTGAACAGACAAGTTAATTTGTACTGAATTTTGCGCTGTACCGATTTCACAAAATTATCCTACAGGCAGAATAGAAAAGATGTAAATGATTCAGTATGGTGCCTTGTGATATGATGGATGGTGAAATCACAAAGGCTTCCAGATTTGCTGAACAAAGTTCCTTTTATTTAGTGTTTGAAATCATTTACAATCTTTTCAGCTGAGATGCAAATGGCCTATGCTTACAATTATTTACTCAGGCATTAAAACAGAAGATTCACGCAAGGGAAACTTGTATGAAGTTTGTGATAAGTCAGTTAAGAGACAACCTCCATGATATTTCCCCATTTAACTTTTAAATAATTGTAAGTTCTGTAAAAAAAATGATATAAATATTTTTTCTATTGAAATAATGACATTAAGGTGAGAACTATCAAGGTTATTTCAAACTAAATTTGGTACCAAAACAGCCACCTAGCTTGAATTTGAAAGTGTAGAAATCTGATGCTCAAACTCGTCAAATAGTGAATTTCATTGGTTGCAAAGGATTCCTGAAATTGCTTTAAATTTCCACAAGATGGCATAGGAAATGCACTGTCCGTTAATAGATTTAACTTTTCTACATTTTCAGCTTTACCTTTTAACCCTTACTCTCACCAATATAGTTTGGCATGCAGAAATTACTACAGGACATATTAAATTGGTTTTGGCATATTAAACTCTCTCATTATCTCAGTGTTTTTTGATCATTTTTATTTGCTGGGGGTGGTAATTAGAGATTTAAGTCAGTTTAACAAACCCTGTGGAGTTAAACAAATTCACAAAATGAATTAAAGTTAACATTATGGTTATTGCATATTTTTAGCACAGAGTCCTAAGCAAGTTCTTCAGCCATGTGACACTGAATATCCAGCCTTTGTGTCTGAACGAACTATCAAGGAAACCACAGGAGCAGTCAGCTGTGAAGGGTGCTACAAGTAAGGCATATTCCCACTTCTTTAATCTTGTCTTTGTACATATGCATAGGGGTCAATTTGTGTGTTTCATCAATAATCTTTCTTAATGATATTCTCACAAAATAAAAGAAATGTACTGAAAGAAGTGAATAATCATTCATTGTTGTTCATGAATAGCAAAATATTCAAAACTGTTCAGATAGTTAACATGTTGATGTGATATTTTGTTACATATTTGTGATGCTGCGTATCTCCACAAAGTTACTTTCAGTTTTTAGACAGGACATGGTTGTTTCCTCATGATTTATCAACTAAACTTGCAACTGAAGTCGAATTCTGCATTTCTTTTCTTCCATCCTCCTTTGAGCTGAAATGTCTTCATGTCACCAAATCAAATCGAGCTAGCTACAGAGAAATGCACTCAGGATTCAAGATTTAGGGTTAGCACTACATATAATCCTCGTTATCCGCAAATTCGCTACCCATGGGTCCACATACTGTGAGATGGTCCAGAGACCACATCTTTCTTTTCCCTTTGACTGTTCAGCTATGATCATGCAGTCCGTCACAGTAGGTAGGAGAATTACATTGTACTCGTATCTGCAGTTTTTTGTTATCCGCAGGAGGTCCATGCCTATATTTCCAATAGATAACATGGATTTAGGGTGATGCATGCAGTCACTTACGCAACTGGTATTGTCTTAGGCTTTCCTAGCGATGAAACATTTATTTTGTACATTGTGTAGTCAATGAAAACTAATAGTTTTGTCAGCAAATGTTTTTATTTAGAAAGTAAAGGTTTTATGTTTTAGGTTATTTAATTGCTATGATTTAACAAGCAGTATTCCATAGTTATTTTTGCAATGTAAGCTAGTTTGTAAAATCCAATAAAGCATGAACATATTGACACATTGTTTGTGCTTACATTTATGGTTACAACTGGTCAGTTAAGATGGAAGCCATATGATTTAGGGCACTTAAAACTTAATCCTAATTTCCTTTGCTTTTAGTTAAAATTATCAAAGATTAAAAATAGCTAACTACTTTTGAAATGGTTCTTTTAACAACTGTACCAAATGTTCCTATTTTAAAAGAACATTAAATGGATTTGGGCATGGTTTGCATGTTCACATTAATGTATGCTTAAAAAAGTTTTGCTTTTTTACTGTATCATAACCTGGTTAGCTGTGCAAAATATGCACAGCAAGTATTCCTTAATTAGCTGCAGGATTAAATTAGAAATATGACAATGGGTGAAGCTGCCATAAACTGTTCCTCTTCAATTTCAATGACAGGTAAACATGATAATTTTTTAAAGATGTTTTTGTTATGCCACTAAAATAAGTATTCAGGCTGCTCAATTATTATATCTCAGAGTTCTCCTTAAGGCTCATACGATTAACAACAACTCCACATGTACACTGGAAATACTGATGATTACTGTTTCAATGTTTTATTAGCCAAAGAACCAAAATGTTACACGATGATGATTTAAAAAGACCAAATTCCCTGGAAGTGGGGAGGGTAAGGGTCAATAGAAGCAGGTATTATCATAAAAGGAACTCTATATAAACATTTTCTGTCATGAAATCCAGTAATTGCAATAGATGAGTAATGTGCTAGTTTTAATCTTGGTGCAAAGATATTGCTGTGTGGCAAGTAGGAGACAAAATTATTACATAAATGGAAGGTTAAGTGCCTTCTGCTGTTATGTATAAACATGCAATGTGAGGCAGATTTTAACTACCATAACCAATTGGGTTTTCGACATTGTGGATCACAAGATGGATCACTTGTTGGATCCCTGACGGAATATGGAATTTAAAGATTGCATGATATTGAGATAAATGCAAGACAAATCTGCCAAAAATCTGGGATGCCAGATTTTAAGAAGCAGCAAAGCATAGTTAAAAGAATGATAGCGGGAGATAGTTCTTTATGAAAGAAAGCTAGCTCATAATGTAAAAACAAGTAGTGAGAGTTCCTTCAAGTATTTAAATTGGAAAAGAGAAGTTAACGCTGGCCCACCAGAAAATGAGACTGGAGAATCAATAATGGAAAGCAAGGTAATCGTGGAGGCGTTGAACAGATATTGTGTGTTTGTCTTCATTGTAGAACATGTAGAAAATTTTCCAAATCTGTTTCAAAATCAAGAGGTAAACAAGAGAGAAATGTAAAACAATCACCATCAACAAGGAAAAGCTGCCTGGAAAACTACTCAACCTACAGGCTGACAAGTTCCAGATGACCTACATCATAGGGATTTAAACAAGAAGTAGCTACAGAAATAGTAGATGCATTGGTTCTAATATTCCAAAATTCCTTAGAATCTGGAAAAGTCCAAGAAAGAATGAGAACAGAAAACAGGAAACTATATGCCAGTTGAGCTAACATCTGTCAAAAGGCAATTGCTATAATCCATTATTAAGGAGGCTACAGCAGTATGTGTAGCAATTCATAATGTTGACTTTTCAGTATCTCATTACCTTATGAAAGGGAAATCATGTTTAATTAGTCTATGATAGTTTTTTAAGGTAGCAAGAAGCAACGTGGATATAGGATTACCTATTGATGTGGTCTACTTGAATTTGATAAGCTACCAGATGAAGGTTTCTACACAAAATGGTGAAAAGGATAGCATGGATAAAAGAATATTGTTCATTAACAGAAACAGTGAGTAAGGCTAAGTGGACATTTTCAGGTTGGCAACTGTAACTAGTGGAATGCCAAAAGGATCATTGCTGGAACCTCATGTTGGTGCAATCTATATCAGTGGCTTGGATGGAGGGACCAAATGTGTAGGAGCTAAATTTGCTGATGACACTAAGATAGTTAGGAAAGTAAGTTGTCAAGAGGAGGTAGAAAGCCTGCAAAGGGATATAAATAGGTTAAGATTAAAAGATCACACTTGTAAGATGGAAATGAAGTGTTTTTTTTCTTCTGAGAGGTTTTTAGTATGTGGAAATATCTTGCCAAAAGGTAATGGAGGCTGAATAATTGAATTTATTCAAGGCACCATTGGATAGATTGTTGATGTACAAGCTGGGAGCCAGACTGAGTGGGATTGAGACCACACCAGATAGCATGATGTAATGGAATGGTGAAACAGGCTTGGAGGGCAAGTGGCCTTCTCCTGCTCCTAAGATCTATGTTTTTTATAGTACATCAAGTCCATTTAACACTAGGCTGGAGTTTCAGGTGACACACACTGAGACCTCACATCCAGAGTACTCTGTGCAGTTGCGTCTCCTTTTCTGAGAAAGGATGTTCTGGCTATGGAGGGAGTCTTTTAACTAGACTGATTCCTAGGATGGCAGAACTGGCATATAAAGAGAAACTGGATCAGTTATGATTATATTCTTAGGCATATAGAAGAATGAGGACAGGGGGTGGAGTCTCATAGAAACTCGTAAAATTCCAACAGGGCTCGTCAAGGTAAATGCAGGATTGATGTTCCCAGTAACTGGGGAATTCAGAACCAGCGTCACAGATTGAGGATATGGAGTAAATCATTGAAGTACTGAGATGAGGAGAAATTTCTTCATCTAGGGAATATGCGCCCATAAAATTCTCTGCCACTAAAAATGATTGAAGCCAAAACATTGTTTTCAAGAAGGAGTTAGACACAGTTCTTAGGGATAAAGGGATCAAAGGATATGGGGAGTAAGTGGGAACCGGGTACTGAGTGGGATTATCAGTCGTGGTCATATTGAATGGCAAAGCAGGCCCAAATGGCCCAATGGCCTACTAGTGGCCTATTTTCAATGTTTCTATGTTTCCTTCTCCGAATGGAAAGAGAAAGTGTGCTGGTATGTAATAGGTGCCAGTTTTCTACTTGGCAATAAAAATTAAAATCAGCCCAACATTGCTAGGAAATATTTGTTACCTGTAGCAACAGCTTTAATTTACATTTATTTATGAGGCATTGAGGAGCCTGCCTGCCAGCTGGAGAGCTTGTATTGAGGTGACCTGCCAAAGCCACACACTACTGAGGCAGATGTGTGGCCCCAGCCCTGTGGGTGATGCTGGCTGGAAGCATTTATTGCCAAACCCTAATTCCCCTTGAGAAGGTGGTGGTGAGCTGCCATCTTGGACTGCTATAGTCCATTTGATGTAGATGCACCCACAGTATTGTTAAGAAGGAAGTTCCAGGATTTAGTCCAGTGATAATGAAGGAGCAGCAAGACATTCCACATTGGGATGGTGAGTGGCTTGGAGGGGAACTTGCAGGTGGTGGTGTTCCCATGTATCCTTCTCAGCAGTAGACGTCCCAGGTTTGAAAGATGCTGCCTAATGAGCCTTGGTGAATTTCTGCAGTGCTTCTTGTCGGTGGTACATATTGCTGCTAATGCGCATCAGTGGTGGAAGAAGTGAACATTTGTGGATGTGGTGCCAATTAAGTAAGCTACTTTGCCCTGGATGGTGTTAAGCTTCTTGAGTGTTGTTGCACTCATCAAGGCAAGTGGGGAGTATTACAGTCATGACTCCTGCCTTCTAAATGGCGGATAGGCTTTGAGGATCAGGAGGTGGGTTACCTGAAGCAGAATTGCCAGCCCCTGACTTGGACTTGTAGCCACAGTACTTTTGTTGCTGGCCCAGTTCAGTTTCTGGTCAATGGTAATTTCCAGGTTCCCATCAAACAGATCTTATCAAACATCAAAGGCAGAGTTACCAAGAAGACCTAGCTACATGAAGAACCAATGGTGGATTGAGAAAGTTAAGGGGTTGCAACTCCTTGCTGACAAGCAAAACACTGGCAGTTTCTTCAGTGCCACCATGGCAACATAAAGATCCAACATCCTTGGCCTAACACTGATGCAGAGTAAGGATTAAACCCTTTGGAGACACACAGAAAACATCAACCTCCAATAAAGAGAACACTTCAAATAACTCTTAAATTGCGATACAGTCATTAATGAGGATGTGTTTGAGGAAATCTCCCAACTCTTCTTCAAAAGTGATCTTGGACTCCCACCTAGTGTTGCAAATGTTGAAGTTGCCATTAGACACATGAAGAATGGAAAATCCACAGGATTATACATGACTCCAGCAGAAATTTTCAAAGTTTCAGAGTTTACCCATCATTTCCATCAACCTTTCTAAAAATCTGGAACAAAAATTAAATCCCTGCCGATCTCAGAGACGGTGCCATCATCACCGTGTTCAAGAAAGGAGACAAAATGGACAATGGGAACTAATGAGGAATCTCTCTTCTCCCCATCAGCAGAAAATCGTTGCTCAAATCCTCACCAGGTATCTTCTCCCAGTCTTGAAGGAAATCCTCCCTGAAACCAGTCTGACTTCCATCGAACTATGGACATGATTTACACTACTTGGCAACTCCAGGAATTCCAGGAATAACACTAACAACCTTACATGGCCTTCATCAATATGACCAAAGCTTTTGACACAGTCTGTTGGGAAGTTCTATGGAAGACCTTGTCAAAGGCTGGCTGTCCAGAGAAGTTAATTAACTTCCTTTGTCTTCTCCAGATGATGGTCCTAACCAATGGTAACATGAAGGAATACTTTGAGATGCAACTGAGTGGTTTGGTAGGCCCTTTAAGAGTGTACCACATTGCTGTGGATCTTGAGTCACATGTAGGCCAGATAAAGGTGGTAAGGTTTCCATCACTGCAACAAGTAAGTCTCTATGACAACGATTTCATATTCATTGGATGACTGTTTAATTCCAGATTTATTAATTGAGTTTAAATTCCACAAGTTTCTGCTGTTGGTGAATTTGAAGCCATGTCCCCAGTTCAGTGGCCTAGACCTTTGGATTACAAATCCAGTGACAATACCACTGTGCCAACACTCACTTCCAATTGTAATAGAACATTGATAGGAATACATGGAGCAAGGGACAACAACATCCTTCATTGAACAAAATCAACAATAAATTTTTGTACTTTGAGAAAGGCTATTTATGGTCTAAAATGGCCTCTTTGGAATTATGTTAAAAACTGGCATATTATATTGCATGCTATTACTTTTACATAACATTTTATAAACAACTTGCAGTTAGTTAATGAATCTGAAAGCTAATACATTTCAATTGCAATATCAGCCTAATTACAAATACAGATGCTTTTCCAGTTATTTACAATATAAGGTTGCATAGACTGCTATATTCTAAGTTGCTTTTAATATTTGTCATTAATAATTCACTTTCAATGATAAAAACATAGTAGGAAATATCTGACGTTAAACTTCCCGTCCGTATTTAAACTCATGAAACTCCCATCTGAATATACATCATTTTATGTCCATGCAGAAATTCATTTTTTGATACATTGGTTGCTCATTGAAATAAAACAACCAATGAAATAGTGATAAAAATGAAAGTTATTCTATCACAGAGATCTATCTTTAATTAAATAACTAAAGTAATTTTCAATCTGCTCAGTGATAATTGCTGCCTTTTGCCAAATAAGAGATTGTAATTGACAGTCTATCATGAAAGAGTGAGTTTCTTAGACTGGCCACATCCACCTCTGACTTAATCACAGGAGGTTTTCCTGCCACCTGCAGAGTTATACATAGTCTTTCTTGCAATTAAACCAACATGTTTCCTGCTATGATACATCTGTGGCATTTTGCCTTTCTAATAGTTATAATGTTAGTTTGTTTCCATTTTTTGCCATAGATAGCATTTAACTGGCAATGACAGTTTCAAGATGGTGCATTCTAACATGGATATCTGAATGAATTTATTTTCAAATTTTTTTATAAAATGTAGAGACAATATAAACAAACCATACATGCATCCTATTTATCTTAAACACCCTAGAGAATAGTATGATGGTTAATTTCACTGCAACCAATATTGTTTAGAGATTTTGACAACCGGGCTTTAATGCTGATAGAGAAATATTTTGTAAATAGCATTAATGATTACAGAATTTTCGAGTGGAAAATTCTAACATGACTTCAGGAATGAAATCACTCAATATATGAATATAAGAGTTTGAGCTTACAATTTAGCTGTATCTTGATTCAAATCAACCCATATATTTTTAGCTAACCTTCTAATTTAACAACAGGATACAAAAGTAATTATTGAATTAACATAAATGCTTGCTTTGGAATTTCAATTATTATTTCTTCTCTCACAGGATAGGAGAAATATGTAAATTAGTAGGAATTAAAGCTCCTGTAATTGCAATATATGTGAGTGTTTCACTAAGGTCATAAAAAATGCGAAGAACAGCCTTGCAAACATATTGGCCATAACTGAATGTTCCCTTTTCCAAACTCACAGAACATAAACTGATAGGTAGGAGAGGTTACAGCTCTTTGCCATTCATCATGATACCAGATTTTATGTATCATAGATCAGCAGGAAGCACGATTATAAGGATAGATGGATTCCGTAACGTGCTTATAAAATTATGTGATGAATTATTTGAATCTTAGTGTCCTTGGTGCAAAGGACCTTGAGAGATTTTTAATAACTGAACATTCCCAGTGGGTAATGAGATTACTTTGACATTGCAGTCGTGCAATACATTCTGTCCAAGCCAGTGGGAAGTAAACCACTTGCAAAGTAGCTGAAATGGAGATAACAGAAGCATAATTTTGTCAACATTTGAGCCACAGATGATTTTTTTAAGGACATGTGACCATGTTTGATTAATAACTGTAAAAACAAAGGAATCAATCTTAGCAGATGTTAGCAGATGAACTCTCAGCTTTTTCACATGATATTCCTATGTATTCTGTTCTAATGTAGGTGTGAATCTATTTCATTTAAAGGTCATGCCAATCATTTTCATTCTGTAGCTGCAGATTATCTTTCTGTAATGATTGAGCCAATGATGTTTGAAATATTCATAGCTGTAATTATGGATAGGTTTACCGTAAATTATTATTTAAAATAAATGGGTAATTATAATGTTGGAATAAGAGATGATGCTGCAAAAGTCCCTCATACCCTGAACTCATAATCAAAAGTTTACATTCTGATTATTGCTTTCACTTTCATGTAGTTTTGAGTGTACATGGAGGTTCTCAATATATGGATTTATATAAAAATTACAACATTGAAACAGGCCATTTTGGTCAAGTTGTCCATTTTGGTACTTTTCCTTTATCCCAACAATTCATTGCATTTGGTCAGTTTCATTATTGACAGCAACTAGCATTGTGGTTTGGAAAAAGGATAAGAGTGATTTTTAACTTGCAGTAGTAAGGAAAAGAAAACAATGGAATCCTTTCTGTTTCTATAAATGGATGTAGTTCTAACAACACTGGACACCAATACTAAACAACACATGACCATTGGTGAGAACCCCAAAACACTGTGGACATCTTTAGCTTGTAATTCCAATAGCTTTTTTTAAAAGAACCAAAAAATTGGCAGATGATGTAAATTATGTGGCTGTCTGGAGAGGGAAGCTAATAGAATATAACACAGAAAGTGTCAAAGAAACTTCAAACAAACTCCTATAACTATAAAGATGACATGGGATTGAAGACCCTCTGCTCCATAACAAGCCACCTCCTGCAGATTAAGTCTGAAACTGCAGACACATCTTGTATTTTTGCTTTTGAAGAACACACAAAGACAGGAATTAAAACGTCAATTTTAACTTTACTGCATGTGTACTGTTACGAAGTTGCGTAGAGTATCATGAGTTGGAAGGCAGGAAGCTAGAACTTGCTTGTAAAAAATGGTAAAGGAGAAGAAACCATAGCTCATTTACGAGCTAAAGTGCTATTCTAAGCTGAGAGATTTATACAGAAAATGTGTCTGTATATAGCTGAAGATGTACAGCCAGTTCTGAAGTTGAAACATGTATCAATTGGTTGTGTGATTTGGAACCTTAGGCTTATTTTGAAGTTTTGGCAACTAGCTGGAATCAGCCAATTAATTTAAACCAAACACGTAGCAAATGAAAGCCAATTGAATTTAAATCTGATGGTATTGACAACCTTGCACCAATGGTATTGTAAGAATGTCATCCAAGGTATATAAGGAGAGGATTTTTTAAAATCGGTGTAAGAGTGAATTGCCATCTGAGAAATAAGCATCTAGCTCTCACAAGAAATTGCTAATATCTCTAAGAAAGCACCATCTATCCATTAAAGGTATCATGACACTTCTAGCTAAGAGTCCTCACGGAAGACTTCACAGAGAAAACATCCCTGACAGACAGGTCAGTGGAAGAAAGACGTTTATGACTTGAGAACCATAGAAGAATGGCATGTAGACTTTGAGACACTCAGTTTTAATTTATTTTCTTATTACTTGGGTTTATATAAGTGGGATATTTATACCAGTTGAATTTAGTTCAGTTAAAGAATATTTAGTAATTAAGGGGGAATTGATCAGTTTGTTTAGTAATTCTGTTAATTTCTTCACTGTTAGGGTTAAGTACATAAATTGTTACTTGTTATTTATAAAGTGAACATCAGGGATTTTATTTCATTTAACCTTCACTTCTCTGTAGTAGTTTAACAGATTAGGCAAGGTGAGGTGAACTTCTCTGGGTGTTTTGGATTTAATAATTAGAAGGGAACCTCTACTCCCACCGTAACAGATTAGGGGCTTGTGTTTCAATTTTAATTATCAGAGGGGTTCAACCTCCCCTTCCTAACAGTACTTACAGGATTGAACACTTTCATATATACAAGCCTGTGTTCAAACATTACCATGCTGTAAAGGATACTGTTGAAGAATTCTCCCTTAGTTATCACTGTATTGAAAACAATGTGGAAAAGTGTGAAATTGTCCATTTTGACAGAAAGAATAAAAGTGAAGCATATTTTCTAAATGGTGAGAATTGCAGAGCACTGAGATGTAGGTATTCTTGTGCATGTATCATAGAATGTTAGTATAAAATTTTGTTCCAAAGGGAATTTAATACAAGATCAAGGAGGTTATGCTTCAGTTATACAGGCATTGGTGTTGACAATGGGGTTGGCAGGAAGGGCAAGAAAGAGGGAATATGAAGATTTAGGAGGTCACTTAGAACAAGAGGCTGAGCTTGCGACTCACTCCAGGAGTGCAGTTGTCTTCAATCCTTATCCAAATCATAATGTAAATGAAAATGGCTGCATTTCACCAAAAGGTACTTTTTCATGCTAGTTACCAACTCACCATGATACCCACAGGGCAAATTGTACTCAGGAGAAGTCTACACTCTTTTCAGTATTGTCAGTGAGTATTAATAAGCTTTATGAAGCATGACCATAGACAAAGGAAGTCAAAAGAGGACATCTTCCCATACCCTATGACTCAGGTTCCAGCTCCATGTGTGACCCGACAGCACAATGACATTGCTCCCTATGCACCTGCATAGTACCTATTTTTGAGTATACTTAAATCTTTATTCCACATCTCCCCCTAAATTCTTTTATAGTTCCCCTTTAATCATTAACATTAAATCAAGGACATTCAACTCTTTTCTTCCTCCCACCCCCTCTCAAAATAAGTTGCTTTGGTTTGAAGCATTAATGGTTGAAGCATTAATCTCTGACAGCATCGTCAGCTCTATTAGAGAATCTAGAAGATGTGTGTTATCCCTAACTGTTGCCTGGGAAGGTGAACATAACGGTGGTGTGGAATGGCAGCTGCTCTGCAGACGAGAAAATTCTGGAACTCTTCAGAAATTAGCAGTGCATCATTGATGATAATGAAATAGATTTCTGGTCTGGGATTTGTAAGAAGTTCCGCAATAGCATTGTAGACTGCAGATGCTCAATAAGTATATCTACAGTAAAGGTATAATTAACCCATATTTCCACATCAATGACAAGGATGAACCAGAGGTCAATACATTGAAGGCCTTTTTTTTGAAAAATACGGTATCAACTTGTTCTTGCTTACTTACCAGCCCATATCCTTACACAACAGGATCACTCCTTCGGAACTCCCAGTGAGTAGGCAGTTACATACTTGGCTACCAATTCTCATATTTACTCTCTGAACAAATATCACAAAGACTAACTTGGAGAAGATCTAGCAGAAGGAGTTTCACTCATGTACAAATCAGACTGTGGTCTTCAATTGCTATCATAAGGTGCAGGAACTGCTACTACTCTGGCCTGGGGAGTCAGTCTGGATCCAGGAATAGAACTGACCTGACTGGATTTTAAGTCCTTCAGTTCACATTTGGTCCTATTTTGCCCACAGCATCCTCGGATACACGAGATCAGCATTGGTATCTACCAGCATGTGGCCTTTGCAAGCCTGGATTGATTGCTCAGGTCCTCCCTAAAATGTTGTTTGTGTTTCTACCCCTTCACTGAAAGAAATATGGAGATGGTTGCACAAGTTAGATAATTCACTCAACATCTTTCTCTCTGACTTGGAGGGCCTGACAGTGACTTTGAGGGGAGGGTAGGTGGAGTTGGGGTAGAATAAAAATGTACAGGTTATGGATTCAACAAACGGCTTGTGTGCTTATTGTTATTGTGTCACATCAGCAATGTCTGATGATTTCAAAGCTGAAGTTATGCAACCTTATACCCTACCTTATAAGTGTCAGTAACCAACAAATGTTTATTGGTTTATAATGATGTGCTTTCCAGGGTCATTTCTAATGAAGGTATGCAGATCACACTCATGGTATTAAGGCATGTTTAAGACTATATATACACTCAGCATCTATTGCAGTGATATAGTCATTCAGATGATTCGAAGTTCCAGTCAGACACATGTTTCACAAGATCTGTGCAGAGCCCCACTCTGATGGCGTATTTGGGCTTGGGCTTCTTCTTCAGTGCAGATTCTTCCTTCTTCCACTCTCAATCCAGCTTTCCAGTAATGCTGAATTTCTACATCACAGTTTTTGACAAATTAGCTTACACTATGATTTTTCATATTGTACTTCATACTTTTTCCTGAGCAATCAGCTCTGATTGTCACTGGCCATGCTATGCAGTCTGCTGTATGTGGCTTTGTCTTAAACTCCCACACATCCTTGCCGCACAGCATGCATTGCTTGCTTGATCCCATGCACCAACTTACAGTAAAAGTAAAGACACTATAGTCTTACCAGATGCTTTCCACCGAGAGAGAAGAAAGGTGATGGTTTAACATGAGGGTCACGTGCCTGAGCCAAGGGGAGAAGTTGAGGGGAATCCTTCATAGCAAACTCAAGAATTGAGCCCATGCTGTTGGTATCACACTGCCTGACAAAACAGCTGTCTAGCCACCTGAGCTAAGTAGGTATAACATGTAATTTTATGATGAAAAATTGAAACAGACTACTATCGCACGTATTATTTCATAGCTGAAAAGGAAAGGCAACTTTTACACTGGGTATATGCAAAAAGCACAATTTCAGCATAAATAAAATCTTATACAACAGAATGCACCATGATCTACATTAGATATTGCACATGGCTGTTTGTTCTCATTACAACACTTCTCTCATGAGTGATTAGTCTCTCAAAATGCGATATTTCCAACATGGGGAAATGAAGTCAACAAAATGGAAATTAATTTATACTGGTTCCAAAATAGAATTTATGTGAATTGTAAAGATTAACTTTTAACTAAGATTTAATGTTGTTCATATCATTAATAAAGCAAACACTGGGGACTTTGTTTTATTTTGCCAAAATGAGCAAAGTCCAGAATGTTGGTCCTAAAATGCTTGATGCTCCTTCTGATCATCATGTTCGCTAAATGACACCTATGCCATCACAGGTATATGTCTATTGCTACTGGTTTTGGATTGCAGTAATCTTGGTCTGTATTTTGAAGGATATAGAGCAAATTTGCTTAGATTCCATAGAATGTAAAATAAGTACCATAATGAATGAGAACCTGTTGAATCCTTGTCTTTGGCTCCTAAAGTCATTTCCTCAGGCTTTAGGTAGAACAGATTATTTATAAAGCAATTGAGTATCTGATAAGATCGCCTTATTTTAAAGGAAAGCTTTCTTCAGCATAATTGAATTTATTTTTTCTGGCTGTCACTTTACTAAGTAATCTACTTTAATAGCATAATGATGGAAAATGATCGCATATTTCACAGTCCAATTTCGTGGCAGGGGATTTTTAAAATTCATTCTGGGATGTGGGTATTGCCTGGAGGGCTGATATTTGTAGCCCATGCCAAGATGCCCTGAGAAATTGCTGGGTTTCCTGCTTAAATAGCTTTAGTCTAAGTATCAAAGGTGCTGTTGGTTCAGCAAGCCATAAAGTGCTGGAGAAACTCAATGGATCTGGTAGCATCTGTGAACAGAGAAACAGAGTTAACATTTCAAGTTCTTGAGTTCAAAACAAGTCAGATTCAAAGTATTAACCAACCCTGTTTCACCTCTTTGCTGACGCTGTTCGACCTGCTGTGTTTCCCTGGCACATTCTCTTTTTATTTCAGATCTCCACTCTCTGCAGTATATTATTTTTACTCGACTGTTAGGTCAATGATATTGTCACAATAAAGGGATCATGATCAATTTTCATGTAAGGATGTTTTGTGACTTAGAGGCAAATATGGAGGTGATGGTGTTCCCTGGCATCCACTGTCCTTCTTATCAGTGATGGCCATCCACTGAGTAAGAGTAAGATAGTCAAACCTGTTATTGTTTGTCTACTTGCAACTGGATGGCTCAATGGATCACGTTAACAAGACTGAAAAAATGATCTCTGTAGCATTATCACATCCCATAGCAAGCATCCTCTGCCACCTGAATACAGATTTTCATGAGTGTCAATAGAAAGAAAGGGCAAGATGGAATCATTGACTCTGATATCATCTCAGTGAAGGGTAGAGGGATGTCAATACAAAACAGAAGAGTGTTTCCTGAGAATTCTTAAATTTTGTCTCCAGGTTTCCTATGGGCTGTTAGTTTGGTAAGCTGGAAGGCTGTTGGATGGATAAACCCACAACAGAAGGGTGAGGCTAAGCATCAGAGAGGGGAGAGATCAATGCGAGGGTTCTAGAGTTGAAGAGGAAGGGGTTGGATAGCAGAAGAACAGGAGTCCTATCAGGAGATGTGGTTTGGAGACAGTGCTCAGGATAAAAGACAATGGAGGATCGTAGATAGTGTGGACAGGGGTCCAGTCACCATTATGGCGATGCTGGAAATGAGCTTCACTGGTAAACACATTGGGCCTCAAGGAACACTGCTATCCCTCCTGATCCAAATAAAGATACTTGCCATCAAAAGTATTCCTCGTCCCCTCCCTTTAATTGCCAGGTTCACCAAGAAACCCCAAAATTTGCAAAATTTCCGATAACAATAATTTAGAAGGTGTGGATTCATCAACGTTACCTCCAATAACAAAAACCAACTGCAGTAACTACAGGCAGAATCATTCAGAGGACTGAGCAATGTGACTATGGTGAGATTTATGGCAGAATCAGACAAGAGCTTGGCAAGGCCAATCTTGGCATTAGGAGCGTCTCACTCCAGCTTTTATGCTTTCCTTAAGTAATGTGGCAGGTTTCCTAGTTGGCATAGATCAGTTGCCAATTAAGGGATTATTACTTGTTAAATGCCTTATTAAAAGCTGAACTCATTATGACCAATGAATATTTTACAGTCTACAATTGTCTGCTGTATCCAGCTCTCATCAATTGAAGTGAGCGCCAATGAGGACGTGTCTGGATTGTACAGCTGAGCTCTGTTATGGACAAAGTCAACTTCCTCCTTATCTTCATCCCATTTCTTGGAATATTGCTTCCATTTCCCAGTTCCTTGGCATCTAGCTCATCACCACTTTGCCTGTTTTGAATCATACAAAACACAGCACACTAGGATGATGTAGCACATTCTATCCTGACTATACTGGAGGGCACCCTCAGACCAGTCCAAGCAGTGGCAACATATCTTTAGCAGCCCTATTGTATCTTTAGCATCCATGTCATCTGCTCCACCATAGCCCTGATCAAAGCAGCATTGTATCTGTGCTCTGCATCAGTCAAGGGGTTGCACCAGGTACACAAGAATGCTCCATGACTTAGGAGTCATGCCAGCTGCTAGGCTAGTGGGCACACACCTCCACTGTGCGCATGGCATAGGCACAGATGGAAGCAATGCTGGTCCTTCAATGGATATCTACTAAGTGGTAAGTTGTTCTGGGAATGGCACATGGTAAGATGAGGCTGGAATCAGATGTAACAGATGCCACAGGATGGGCTTAATAAGATGAGATTGGTAAGACATGGTGAGAAAACCCGCTAGGCCTCAGAGCAAAAAATCCTTCTAAATAACCCCAAAACAACTGCGATTTAGCCAATAAAATGCAAGGTTTAGCCCCATATCTTTGCTTATTCTCAGCTTCTCGGTCTAAATTCTGTCTTCTTCAGTCTGCCTATCCTGCACCAGTGGACTGATCATCTACTGAGCTCTTTCCCCTTTTATACAGTTGTTTTGGTTTCCAATCTCAGTTCTAGCTTTAGTTTCCTTAGCAACAGTTTCCTTTCTCAGTTTCCCATTTCTGTTTCCCTTTTCAATTAGGCTCTATCTTAAAAAGAATTTGGCTTTATTCACAGATTTCTTGACAGTCTTTATCTGATCTACTTTTTACATCTTCAGAAAGTCTAATACATTTATCAAACAGGATTTCTCCTTTGCAAAACTAGTTAACGTTTTCAAATTGGACTGTTTTACCAAGTGTGTTGTTAAGACTTCCTTAATGATTTACCTTTATCTTTAGACGCCAGCATTTTCCCAATGGTTAATGTAAAGCTAACTTGCCTGTAAATCCCTGCTTGCTTTCTCCCTCTATTTTTTTGAATAGCAATGTTATATTTATTAACTTCCAATCAGCAGAGTTCTGGAATTTTGGAAGATCTTAGTACATCCACTACCTCTGCTATCTCTTATAGAAGTCTACAATGTAGCCACCAGACCCTGGGGATGTGTCAGATTTTAGTGACTTGCCTTGGGTGACTCCAGTATTCATAGAATCCCTACAGTATGGAAACAGGCCATTCAGCCAAATTAGTTCACACCAACCCTCTGAAGAGCATCCCACCCAGACCCATCCCCCTACCTTATCCCTATAACCCTGCATTTCCTATGAATAATGAGCCTAACCCACACATCTCTAAACATTATGGGCAATTTAGCATGGCCAATCCACCTAACTTGCACCTCTTTGGACTGTGGGTAGAAACCAAAGCACCCATGGAAACCTACACAGATACAGGGAGAACATACAAACTTTTTTTTTCTGTTGCTATTAATTGCGTTAATTTCTAGATGTAAGATACAATTTACTGACCTTACATTGCTGTTAGTAATTTGCAATTCATAGGAAAGACTTATTAAACGTTAAGTTGGGTTTTCCATTTAAATTGCTAATTATGAAAATCCAGTTATGAAATATGTTCTACCAGCCAACATTACAAAGTTCAAAAATCAGTCCTGTAGTGTCCCTCAAGTAGGAAAACAGGGTAGGCCACAGGCTTCATTTCAATCAGGACCGTGATATTCAATGATCGTTCAACAAGGGTGTGCTCAGAACATTAAAAAAGTGCTTGTTTCCCTCTCATCCCACTCCTGTATAAAGTAATACATTTTTATATGTCATGAAACTCCCATGAGACCAATCATTAGCTTTTAGACCTACAGCCTAAACCTTCATTGTTATATATGTATATATATATAGTAAATTACCAGCTGAAAACTGTAATTAACTTTTTAAAAAGACTAAAGCCACATACCAGTCAAATGATTGATGACAGTCAAAGATGGCTACATGTTTGCATCATTGTACCTTTTACATGCCAATCCCATTCAATGAAGACGACTTGCCTGTAAATCTGTTTCAAGAACATTTGCTTTGCATGATAATGAATCAGGATGAGCTCCAATAAACTATTAGCAAAGCATCAGGCCAATCTACTGGATGGAGACAAATCATTAAACATAATCACTTGGAAAATGGGACTGTCTATGAAAGGAATCTGCTCGGACATAATCAAATTTTGTAAGACAGGCTACTGGAATACACTAGCCATGACCATATTTGGATCACTGGTCAATCGAAGAGAAAAGGTCATGTCACAAGGCAACTAGCTTTTTATATGTTTAAGCAACTGTTTTCTCTACTGACCAGGTCGAGCGCATGAGATACCAAAGAAATAATAATCTTACATAGCCCTCTCCCTCTTTCTTCAGATAATTTTTAAGCTTTTTACTCTGGCTATTAATTTTGACTGTCCAGGAGCTGCAGAGATTTTAAAAAGAACTCAACCCAGAATCTACTATGTCCAAAAAACAGATAAATCATTCAATTATATCTGTAAACCGCTCCGATGCCAGAAACAAATTAAGCATGAAGCTAGCTATTTCTCCCAACTTCTGGAGCTGCGTATGTTTTCAATTTTGCTTAATTTATCCTCCTTAAGTTAAGTTCAATAAAACTACCTCTCCTTTGTTAAAACTCAAAAGGTCTGACCGATTGTGCCAAGTATGAGTTAAACATTCAATGAATTGGCACGTATATCCTTCCTCCAAAAAAAGTACAACAAAAGAAGAGTAGGGGAAGATGGGAGCCATTCAACCCTCGTTACCAGATCATAACGTCATCCAGTTAGAAAATCAACACTGTAACAACCGGACCATTTAAAAACCTTGAAGTATTCTCATATTTTCATTTATGAATTGAATTGTTGCTGTCAGGCAGAGCTGTTGAAAACTAAAAGGTTTCTGTGTTCCTGCAGTCCGAAACTTATCTTCATGTTTACCCAAGAAGACAGTGACTTATAGAGTGTGCATCAAACTAAAGCCAGTGCATCAAAGAGAACAAAATACTTACTCAAGCGTTGTGTATTTCATATAAGTGCTCTTCAAATGGCAGATTAATTCTGTAGGTCTTTTATTTATTTTAAGAATATAAAAGAAATTCCTCCCCTAATACTTCAGTTACCCTTAGGGTCCAGGGATTTTACTTATTAGCTTTCTACTTGATATTAAATATTCTTTGTGCCTTGCCAAGACCACCATGCAGCAGCAGGTATGCCCTGCATCTGGTCTTGTTCCAGCACTATGACAGGACATGGGCTGGAATGTAGCTGTCTGAACAGCACAACTAATTCAGACCATGTGGCTAAATCTCAGATATGGCAATGGAAGATGGATAAAATCAGAATACCCCACATTGTGCCTAGCTAAAGAGTTTGTAAGGATAGATGTTTGTGAAAAAAAATGTTAACTACATTATTGATATTTTTGTAAAATTGTTTGGCACAAGAAAGTGACAAAACAACAAATGAAATTCAAAAATAGTTCATGAGACTTGAGAAACATTAAATAAATCTTAAATTTACTTTAAAAGGAGAAACATCCTCATAAAATAAATTTGCTTGCTTAAAATTCACTACTTTATTATTTACAAAGTACTGCATATCTAAATGGGAATCATTCAATATAATGACATTTTTAATTCTAACAATTAATATAATTATGCATATTTAAATATTACTCAATGAAGGAAAAAAACAGTAGTTAGTGAAGACTGTGTAGTTCTAGTAATCTATAATTATTTACAAAGAAACATATTAGCTAAGTAATGATTAGTATTTTTAACATATTTGAGTAAAATTTCACTAAATTTTATGACTGTGTCTAGTTTTTGTGATACTGGCAACATGAAACACTGGGGAAGAATCTTTAAACATTGAAATCACTTAGGTCTCAAAGAAAACTCTTAACAAAAGATAAATACAATGTGTAGTTTTATAAGAGTTTTGTTTGTTTTCCATTTGCCACATAAACTTCTCAATTGTAACTCATCCATTTTTTCTACAACAAGGAGAGGAGGAGACCTCTGTATGGCTTTTGATCTTTGTGAATTAGCCATCAGATGATATGTTTTAATTTGTTTAAAAAGAGAGTTGGCAGCTCTTCCCAGTTTGAAATGCCTCCAGGCAGTGATCACTGAGTTAGTTTCCTCTTGTAAGTTATCTTTGTTTCTATGCAGTTGGTTAACATCAGCCACTCTCATCAGATTTGGCAGGGGGAGGGGGTGTTGGGGGGAACAGATAGGGAATGGAGGATTACAGAAGTAAACTGAGATGGGAAAAGATTTGACGTTACTAAGTTTCCTGTCATTAATGCATTTCTGGTCCAACCATCTATAACTCTGACTGTATACCATGATTCACTAATTAATGACTGCATCTGCTTTTACTATGGTACTGTTATGAAGTTGTGTCAAGTGATCATGAATTGGAAGGCAGGAAGCTAGAACTTGTTTACTAAACAAAATGATGCGGGAGAAGAGCGCATAGGTCCTTTAAGAGGTAAAGTTGAGAAATTTATACAGAAAATGTGTCTAAGCAGCTGAAGATATACAGCCAGTTCTGAAATTGAAACATGTATCAATTGGTTATGTGATTGGAAACCTTAGGCTAGTTTTGATGTTTTGGCAACTAGCTGGAAACAGCCAATTAATTTAAACCGTAGCGATTGAAAGCCAATTGAATTTAGATCTGATGGTTTTGACAATCTTGGACCAATACTATTGTAAGAAAATTGATATCACATCCAAGGTATATGAGGAGAGGGTTTTTGAAAATTGGTGTGAGAGCGAGCTGCCATCTGAGAAATAAGCATCTAGCTCTCACACAAAATCGCTAAGCTATCTCAGAAAGCACCATCTATCCATAAATGACACCATGACACTTCTAGCTAAGAGTCCTCACAGAAGACTTCACAGAGAAAATATCCCTGACAACAGTTCAGTGGAGGAAAGGCATTTATGACTTGAGAACCATAGAAGAATTGTATGTAGACTTTGAGATACTAAGTTTTAATTTATTTTCTTAGTACTTGGGTTTATATAAGTGGGATATTTATACCAGTTGAATTTAGTTCAGTTAAAGAATATTTAGTAATTAAGGGGGAATTGATCAGTTTGTTTAGTAATTCTGTTAATTTCTTCACTGTTAGGGTTAAGTAAATAAATTGTTACTTGTTACTTATGAATAGCAGGGTTTTTCTTCCATTTAATCTCCACTTCTCTGTAGCAGTTTAACAGATTAGGCAAGGTGAGATGAGCTTCTCTGGGTGTTTCAGGTTTATTTATTAGAAGGGACCCTCTACTCCCACCGTAACAGATTGGGAGCTCGTGTTTCAATTTTAATTATCAGAGGGGTTCAACCACCCCTTCCTAACAGTACCTTAATACATGATTGGAGTCGACTTGAATTAATTTGATTTGCTTTATTATTGTCGCTATGTACAGTGTTTGTTCTCTGTGCAGTACCTGCAGATGATAGCATACAAAGTGCATAAGGGCTGCAAAGAAGGTGCACAAAGAGCCAGGTCAACATTAAATTTGAAATTTGAAAGGTCCATTCAGAAGTCTAATAACAGCAGGGAAGAAGCTGTTCTCCATAAGAATTCGAGTAGTCATGGACAAGGACAAGAGTGGCCCTTGGGTGAGGGTGCTTAATTGGGCAAGGGCCAATTACATCCAAATTAGACAGGAACTGGGGAATGTGAATTGGGAGTAGCTATTTGAGGGCAAATCTACATTTGGCATGTGGGAGCCTTTGAAAGAACAATTGGTTAAAGTGCAGGACATGCATGTCCCTGCAAAACTGAAGGATAGGAATGGCAGGATTCAGGAACCACGGATAACAAGGGAAATTGTAAGTTTAGTCAAAATGAAAAAGGAAGCGTATGATAGGTCTAGGCAGCTGCAAACTGGTGAAGCCCTTGAGGAGTATAGAGAAATTAGGAAGGAACTTAAATGCAGCATTAGGAAGGCTAAAAGGGGCCATGAAATATCTTTAGCAAACAGGGTCAAAGAGAATCCCAAGGCTTTTTATGCATATATTAGAAGAAAGCGGGTAGCAGGGGAAAGAGTAGGCCCATTCAAGGACAAAGAAGGTAAATTATGCGTGAAGCCACAGGAAGTGGAGGAGTTCCTTAATTAATACCTTGTACTATTCACTGAGGAGAAGGACATGACTGATGTTGAGGTTAGAGGTGAGTGCATGAATATGCTAGAGAATGTCAATATATTGAAGGAGAAAGTTTTGGGTATCCTAAATTGCATTAAGGTAGTCAAGTAGCCAGGGCCGGATGGGATCTATCCCAAGTTACTACAAGAGGCAAGCGAAGAAATAGTTAGGGCATTAGCAGATATTTTCACATCCTCTTTGACCAGAGACAAAGTTCCCGAGAACTGGAGATTAGCTAATGTTGTTCCCTTGTTTAAGAAAGGAAGGAGGGATAATCCAGGAAATTATAGGCTGGTAAGCCTGACATCGGTGGTGGAGAAGCTCTTGGAGAAGATTCTGAGGAACAAGATAGTCTAGTTAGTTGTACTAGTTAGTGACAGGCAGCATGTTTTTGTATGGGGAAGGTCATGTCTTACCAACCTGGTTGAATTTTTTTGAAGAGACACAGATAATTGATGATGGAAAGTCTGTGGATATAGTTTATATGGACTTTAGTAAAGCACTTGATAAAGTCCCACATGGAAGATTGGTACAAAAACTAAAATCACATGGGATTTGGGGTGGGCTGGCTAGATGGATACAAAACTGGCTTGGTCATAGAAAACAGAGGGTAGCGGCGGAAGGGTGTTTTTCAGAATAGAAATTGGAGACCGGTAACTAGTGGTGTTCCGCAGGGATCAGTCTTAGGTCCTGTGTTATTTGTATTATATATAAATGATCTGGACGAAAAATGTGGGTGGCCTGATTAGTAAGTTTGCAGATGACACGAAGATTGGTGGAGTTGCTGATAATGCCAAAGATTGTGAAAGAATACAATAGGTTATAGATAGATTGGTGATTTGGGCACAGAAATGGCAGATTGAGTTTAATCCAGACATATGCGAGATGATGTATTTTGGGAGGATCAAATTTAGGTGTGAATTATCCTATAAATGGCAGAATCCTTAGGAACATTAACATACAGATGGATCTGGGCATGCAGGTCCACAGTTCCCTAAAAGTGGCAACACAGGTGGCCAAGGTGATTAAGAAGGCATATGGCACGCTTGCCTTCATCAGCCAGGGTGTGGAGTACAAGAGTTGGCAAACCATGTTGCAGCTATATAAAATGCTTTTTAGACCACATTTGGAGTATTGTGTGCTGTTTTCTAGAAAGAAATTGCCCCCATTGGGCAGACACAGCATGGGTTCATGAGAGGCAGGTCATGCTTAACTAATTTGCTGGAATTCTATGAAGACATTATGAGTGCGGTGGACAATGAGGACCCAGTAGATGTGGTGTATCTGGATTTCCAAAAGGCATTCGGCAAGATGCTGCACAAATGGCTGCTGTATAAGATAAAGGTGCACAGCGTTACAGACGATGTATTAGCATGGATTGAAGATTGGTTAACTAACAGGAAGCAAAGAATGGCAATAAACGAGTGCTTTTCTGGTTGGTGAATAATGACTACTGGTGCACCTCAGAGATCAGTGTTGGGACCGCAATTGCTCATAATTTATATAGATGAGTTGGAGTTGGGGAACACATGTAGTGTGTCAAAGTTTGTAGAAGACACTAAGATGAGTGGTAGAGCAAAGTGTGCAGAGGACTCTGAAAGTTTGCAGAGGGATATAGATAGTTTAAGTGAGTAGGCAAAGGCCCAGCATATGGAATTCAATGTCAACAAATGTGAAGTCATCCATTTTGGTAGAAATGATAGTAAAAGGGACTATTATTTGAATGGTAAAATTTGCAGCATGCTGCTGTGCAGAGGGACCTAGGTGTCCTTGTGCATGAATCGCAGAGGGTTGGTTTGCAGGTACAGCAGGTAATTAAGGCAGCAAATGGAATTTTGTCCTTCATTGCTAGAGGGATTGAGTTTAAAAGCAGGGAGATTATGTTACAGTTGTATAGGGTGCTGGTGAGGCCACACCTGGAGTACTGGGTACTGTTTTGGTCTCCTTACTTGAGAAAGGATGTACTGGCACTGGAGGGTGTGCAGAGGTGATTCACTAGGTTGATTCCAAAGATGAGAGGGTTGGCTTATGAGGAGAGGCTAAATAGACTGGGATTATATTCATTGGATTTTAGAAGAATGAGGGGGGAACTTATAGAAACATATACAATTATGAAGGGAATAGATAAGATAGAAGCAGGGAGCTTGTTTCCACTGGCATGTGAAACTAGAACAAGAGGGCATAGGCTCAAAATTAGGGGGAGCAGATTTAGGACAGTATTGAGGAGGAACTTCTTCACCCAAAGGGTTGTGAATCTGTGGAATTCCCTGCCCAGTGAAGTAGTTGAGGCTTCCACATTGGATGTTTTAAAGCTAAGATAGATAGTTTTTTGAATAGTAAAGGAATTAAGGGTTATGGTGAGAGGGTGGGTAAGTGCAACTGAGACCATGAAAAGATCAGCCATGATCTTATTGAGTGGCAGGGCAGGCTCGAAGGGCTAGATGGTTTATTCCTGCTCCTGGTTCTTATGTTCTTTTGGTCGCCACACTGCCAGAAGGATGTGGAAGCTTTGGAGAGAGTGCAGAGAAGGATCACCAGGATGTTGTCTGGTTTCGAGGGCTTTGGCTATAAGGAAAGGTTAAAAAGACTAGGATTGTTTTCACTGGAACAACAGTGGCTGAGAGAAGACCTAATAGAGATCTACAAAATTATGACTGGCATAGAAAGGATGGAAAATCAGAGGCTTTTTCCCGGGGTTGAAGTTTCAATTATAAGGGGGCACAGGTTCAAAATGAGGGGGGGAAAGTTTAAGGGAGGTGTGTGAGGGAAACTTTTACAGAGAGCAGTAGGAGCCAGGAACACACTGCCAGAAGAGGTGGTGGAAGCAGGCATGCTGGCGACATGTAAGAAGCAAATGGATGGTTACATGAATAGGGAGGGAATAGAGGGATATGGACCAAATAAGGGCAGAAGATTGGTTTTTTAGATTAGTTAGGGCATGATGAAAGGTACAGGCTTGGATGGCAGAAGGGCCTATTCCTTTGTTGTACTTCTCTTTTGTTCTTTTGAGTCTGTAGATCCGTGTGTTTAATCTTTTGCATCTTCTGCTGGACGAAAGAGGTTGGAAGAGATTATAGCTGGGGTGGAAGGGGTCATTGATTATGGATGTCCTTTGATGCAACAATGGATTATTGTCATGTAATATTTGTGCTAACTGTCAAATTGTTTGAGACACAATTCTATTTACCCTCTGATTGAGAATAAGTTCCCATTTTGTTGATCTTTCTTTTTGAAGTACGTTTTGTAGGTAGCAGCTGAACAGGTTCAAATGTACAGGAGCATAACTCTTCAGTTTGAAGAAAGGAACTATGATTATAAGGTCTTGATCCATCATCTTCCTTTAAATGTGAATACGTACTTTTTTTTCTTTAATCTTCCTTTCCAGTTGATTTCTGTCATTTGTTTGGTGAGTAAAATATTGAAAATTATTGTAATTTACAAATGATGAAAGAAAATTATTACCAGTCCTCCAATATCTGCATAGCTGGAGTACGTGTCCCAATTTATAGGAGAATCCTTAACAGTTAAAATTTCTGAAAGTTAGCTCAAGAACAGAATGAACTTGCACAAATGTAATATGAGATAACAAGGTGTAGAGCTGGATGAACACAACAGGCCAAGCAGCATCAGAGAAGCAGGAAAGCTGACGTTTCGGGCCTAGACCCTTCTTCAGAAATGGGGAAGGGGAAGGGGATTCTGAAATAAATAGGGAGAGAATGGGAGGCGGATAGAAGATGGATAAAGGAGAAGAAAGATGGAGAGGAGACAGACAGGTCAAAGAGGCGGGGATAGAGCCAGTAAAGGTGAGTGTAGGTGGGGAGTTAGGGAGGGGATAGGTCAGTCCAGGGAGGACGGACAGGTCAAGGAGACGGGATGAGGCTAGTAGGTAGGAGATGGGGGTGGGGCTTGAGGTGGGAGGAGGGGATAGGTGGGAGGAAGGACAGGTTAGGGGGGTGGGGATAAGTTGGGCTGGTTTTGGGATGCGGTTGGGGGAGGGGAGATTTTGAAGCTTGTGAAGTCCATATTGATACCATTGGGCTGCAGGGTTTTTCCCAGGATGGACATGTCGTCTAAGGAGTGGGAGGGGGAGTTGAAATGGTTCGCAACTGGGAGGTGCAGTTGTTTGTTGCGAACCTGGTTCATCATCTCAGGACATTTCAAAGAGGTTTACAACCAATGAACTTCTTTTCATACATAGAAAAACATGACAGACAATTTTCATACAGCAAAGTCCTACAAACAGCAGTTAAATAAATTATCAGATACCTGTTTAGAATATTGGTTAAAGAATAAATATGGTTAAAGAAATCAGGAAAACACCATAACTCTTTATAAAGTGTCATAGGCTCAATCTAGATAATATGCTCGAGTCTCCTGAATGGAGATATAACCTACAACCTTATGAGTCATAGGCAAGAATGCTACTAGAGATCAGGTTTTACAGTTTTGTGCAAATAATTTCTTGTTCAATCACGTTAATCATTTAAATAAAAATTTATTCATTGATTTTTGTATTATACAATGATGTACAGATGTGTTGTGATCAGTGATCCCCCAATGATTATTTAGCTACCTTAGTCAAATTGATTTAATTCACAAAAGTCTGTTTACTTTGCATCAATGTGATGACTACTTGATACTTTGGATTCATGATTTGAAATTATAGAAAACATAGAAAATAGGAACAGGAATAAGTTATTCAAATAATCGATCCTGTTGAACCATTCAACATGATGAAGATTGATCCTCCATCACACCCACATTCTCTCCCATACTCATTGATACCTTTAGCGTGTAGAAATTGACTTAATATAGACAACAGGCAGTTAGCCCCATCACTCTATAGTTATAGAGTTCTGCAGTTCCTACTATCTCTGATACAATTTTAACTCTATAGTTATAGTTCTGCTTATTGCACAAATAACTTTCAATGTACAATCTCTATAATTTGGAATAGGAATCAGAGTAAATTTATTGAAGGACAATTACTTTACTCAAATAAATGAATAGAATGTATAAGAGGTGGATTGATGGCAGAAGGTTTATGACACTAATACAGCGACAACTGGCAATTAAATAATGGTACCAAATTTCCATGGGAGTCTTGTATTTGTTGACTATAAGTTTGGCACAACATCATGGAAATCTTAGAAAAGAAGTATAAATGCAGGTGTCTACCCTCCGTTTGTTATGTACAGAAACTATTCCACAGCACTTTAGAGAGAGGAGAAAATAATAGGTAAAACTGAGTTATGATGTTAGAATTAAAAGAGATGACTGAGAGTTTGGTCAACAGGGGAAAATTGAAAGGTGTTTAAGTTTGGAATGAGGAGGCTGGAGTTCTGAGAGGGAGTTGCAGAGATTAGGGCCAAGACCTTTCTACCAATGGTGGAGTTATAAAAGAGATGAGGCCTGAGTCGAAAGTTCAATAATGTGGGAATGGATCTATTACTAGAAGAGATTGGACTGTTGTAATGGTGGGACTTGCAATTCCAAAAATTAATTTAAGATTCAGTGCACCGAGGACCGGAAACTAATGAATGCTGGGACAAAAGTGACAGGGGTTTGTGATTCACTCCAGGACAGAAAGCAAACAATTGAGTTTTAAATTATCTGAAGCATAGAGAAGATAATTTATCATGGAATCATGGAAAGCTTCAATGAAATTGGATCTATGAATTACAAAACCATTTCATGAAAAATGGAGCTGAAATAAACAACATTATAGTGGTGAAAAAGGAGCATAATTTATGGTAGGGTGAGAACAATGGCTTTGACCTTCCAAATATTCATTTTGAGGATGTTTTTGACTCACACATAATTTGAAGTTGAGCAGTTAGTTTGACAGCAGTGAGGTAATTGTGGTAGAAATGTAGAGTCAGCATCTAAACTGACATGTGTCTTTAGATGGGAGAGAGTGATGTTCACTTTGTATTTTTCATATTCCAGGCAATTACTCTACAAAGTTATTGCTTTTTAACTTTGATTCATTATGTGTAATCAATGTAAGAATAAAATAGAAATATATGTCTTCTACCTTTATAATGTATATTTGATGATAGATTTTCTGCATCAGCAGGAAAATTCTCATGGTGACAGTAAGAGTGATTTTCATTTCTTACTGCCCAATAGTTGACCACATTCTCTTCATTGCATCAGTATTAGCACCCCTGGTAGTTACTATTATAACTTAAACCTGGGAGGATGACTCAGCTCTAAGGCACCTTAAAGTGACCACATGTACCATTGTTGGCTGCAGAGTGTTGATTACATGCATTAGAACCCCAGATATTAGTAATGAACTCTACAATACTATCCAGCATATTTTGGAAAATCGCCAGTTTCATGTTTACTGCCTTCAGAAACTGTTGATGCGTAGAAATCACCCTTTTATTTAAATGACTCTGAGCTTTCTCATATTCAGCAGAGTTTTGGGGTGACATAGCCCTCTGGCTAGCTCTACTCTTGGCCTTTCTCACCACTCCATTTTCTGTGGGTGTCTTGTACTGAATCTCACAGAGCTGACTGGCAAATGAAAAATTAGTTGGAGAGTAACCTGGATGGTCAGCCAGGTGCTTTAGAAGCTGATCCATTGAACTGTACAAGTAAAATCCTCAGAATACTGAATACATTTGTATAACATCTGTTTACACAGGGCTGATAAATGATCAAAACTAAAGCTTTCATGGATAATTGGTTGAAGTTATGATTAGACAATTCAAGGAAACCTTGAAAGCTGCACTATTCTCAAGATCTTAATCTTCACTCTATCTGAAATTAGTTCCCCAGTTTTATGACAGATCAAGAAAAGTGAGAAAAGCACAAGCATTAGGATGATTTTTTGATGACAAACAGAAACTAAAAGAACACAATTTCACACCAGGTTATTGTGTTCAGAGGACAAGTGAGTGTGAAGTAAAGGAATTAAGCACAAAGTGAAGATGTTGCAAAAATGCACAGCTTTCAACATTTGCTGCGTATAACCAGCCGATTACTGTGTAAAGTAAGAATTTGCCCATGTTATAAGTTAGAAACAACTTTGGGAGCGTAGGAACCTTTGAGAAAAAGCAGGAAGGAGATGGAGTATGATCTTTCCTGCTCTCCTTTAAGCAACTATGGGAGTGAAATGATTGATCTGTGATTGATGGTGCAGGTGTAAATGTGATACAGGAGAGTGAACAATAAAGGAGAGAGGTGAAGTTGGATCTTATATTGAGCCTCCAGATAAGGTTATTGCACATCCTTCTGCACTGCAAGCAAATTCTGGTAAAAGCTGCTTATTGTCACATCATCTACTGCCATACCTACTCACCAACTCACCTTGGCACTTCATGAGCTATGAGAAAGAAAACGTCCTCCTTCCACTCCCCAACTTATTTGACCAGCAGCTCAATGGGGCAAGCAATGGCCTAGTGGTATTATTGCTAGACTGTTAATCCAGAGACCCAGATAATGTTCTGGGGACCCAGGTTTGAATCCCACCATGGCAGATGGTGGAATTTAAATTCAGTAAAATATCTGGAATTAAGAATTTACTGATAACCATGAACCGATTGTCAGAAAAACCCATCTGGTTCACTAATGTCCTTTAGGGAAGGAAATCTGTATCTGTAAAACCTTTCTTACTGTCCTGTTTTGACACCATCACCTTGATGAATTGTTATGATCTCTCTAGCTTAATTAGTTTGTATAGTTTTGGATTACTTCTAACTTTGGTTAGACCCTCAGCAAGCAATTCTAATTCTAGTCATTTAGTTTGCTTCAGCACCACCTTATTTTTAATTTTTTGTAATTATCTCTCTGCCTCATTTAATCAGATTATAGATTATCGTTTTACATGTTGTTCAGCTGTTGACACTTTACTCACACCATCTAACACTCTTGGTCACTTGCAGAGACTCATTTTTCAACACTCCACTCACACCATTTGTACGATCTTTTGATCTCTCTGCCCTTGATCTCTCTGCACATAAATTCTGTGTTCTGCATGCTCCTCTCTCACTTCACCTAACAAAGGGACTGTACTCCGAAAGCTTGTGGTTTCAAATAAACCTGTTGGACTATAATCTGGTGGCATGTGACTTCTGACTTTGTCCACCCCAGTCCAACACCAGCACCTCCATATCATGGCTCCTATTTGTAAGACAATTTTGAATCCAGTTTGTCAATTTGCCTTGGATTCCATATGTCAGCCTTCCATCTGGGAACTTGTCAGAGGCCTTACTGAGGTCCATGCACAAACCACATCAACCTGCACTACTGTCTTCAATATATTTAGTCACTTTTTTTTCAAAAAAATTCAATTAATTTAGTCAGAAAGGATCTCCCTCGAACAAATCGTTGCTGATTATCAATCCCTGCCTTTTCAAGTAAAAACCAAAGGAACTGCAGATGCTGGAAATCAGAAATAAAAACAGAAATTGCTGGAAAGGCTCAGCAGGTCTGCCAGCATCTGTGGAGAGAAACGTTAACCCGAAACATTAACCCTAATTTCTCTCCACAGATGCTGCTGGACCTGCTGAGCTTTTCCAGCAATATCTGTATTTGTCCCTGACTTTCCAAGTATTAATTAATCCTGTCCTTCAGAATTTTTTCCAATAACTTCCCTACTACTGATGTCAGACTAACTGGCCTGTAAGTACCTGGTCTATCCCTGCTGTCCTTCTTGAATAAATGTCTTTCCTATATGGCCACAGCATAGAAACCCTTCCACTTTAGGCTGCTCCAAGCTCTTCACAGGGAACCTGAGTAGCTTCCAAGTTCCCTCCTCATAATCAGCAAGCTGTCTAAAGGCAATGCATTTTACACTATCAGTATGCATCACGAAAGTTAATCAGGGTAATTCGGAATAGTTCTGCTCATGATTGCTTGTTTCTGTGGCTTGATAGATGAGTAGGGGCCTGATATCAACAGGATTTTATCTTCTGTGAAAGCAACTTGTATTTGCATCAGTATCCAACTTTATTTTGACAGACTGACATCAAGCCTTTTTTCTCTGTAAATAAGCATTTGGATTGAAATCCCTAAAATTTGACATGCGTTTCACTTCGACAGGTGATGGTTGATCAAAGTGAGCATCTGTGCCTTCTGGGAATTTCAAACTATATCAGACATACCACCAGAGCTCTAATGCAGCATGACTTCACAGATATCTTGCAATGCTGCAACTTTTCAAATGTATCTCAATGACAGTATCTCAAGAGGTGGAAGCATATCATTTAGGAGAGAGCACCAGGCACAACAAGAAAATGTCTTGATTGACATACTTACATTGCTAAAAAACAACCTAGATAGTTTTCACGCTAACAGAAAAGCAACCCCAGAAATTGTTTCCGATTTGGCTCTGTAAGTGAACTGCAGTAAACCAAGGATTGCCGCTCCAATATATTGATAAGTTCTATTACCATCTGTCCCAGAATACCCATGACATTGTATCAACAAATATGTTGCACTTATCATTCAGGTAGCATGAGAAAATCATTACAGTTCCTTGGATTTTGGCATCAACAAGTTGAATTCCCAGGACTGAAGGTTCTAATGCTACTTTCCTTTCTAGGTCAAGTGATATACTTGGATAGGTAAAAACAGTAATTATGCAATAATTTATGTTTATGCATGGTGCCAATAAAGAGCTGGCCACAAATTACATTTTTTTTAAAAAAGGCACAGTCTGTGTTAATTAGCCAGATGTTAATAGTCTTCACAATAAATGATACACCACACAACTTTTTTGTGCACTTTCTCCACTAAGGACACTTTCAGGTCTGGAGGATTGCACGAATGCAGAGTCTGAACCTGAGACGATGAGGTAACTGTACATTAATTAAACCAATAGTTGGCAGCCAAAAGCCGACTGATTTCACTTTTGACAATTGATAAAAACTCTGCTGTAGATCTAAATGCCCTAGTTTAGGACCTGATTTCTTAAGTAGTCATTATAGGAATATAGGAACAACTAATTAATAAATTTTCCCAATTACAGTAAATAAACTCTGAAGAGTGTTTCGTTCTATTCAGGAGGCTCATTTTACAGTGATTCTTTGTCTTTTATTATAACGTCTCAGTCGACAAGTTTTCTTTCACTTCTCCTTTCCACAAGGAATACCAATCAAAATGATTTGATTTTGTAGAAGAGTATCTCTCCCAATGTCCATGTAAACAATAAGGTTCCTAGTTTTACTGCAATGTTATTCATGACTAGTATACATCAAGCTTCTGCAAAGAGTTAGATACTTGGTTTACAGAATAAATGAATGATTATATAGAATTTTACATAAATGAACCGGGTCATTCGGCCCTGTCTTGGTGATGAGTGTAAGTCTCATCTCACCTTATCAATATTTTCTCCTATTTCTTTTTGACTTATGTACTTTTCTAGTTTTCCCTTACATACAACAGCTACAATAATAGTACATATTAGATGTCTATATTTTATGCATAAAATGTAATACTTAGAGTATCTTGTTCCAGGGGTCAGAGTATATGATCTGCATGGACCTGTGAATGAAAATTTCAGTGTTTTACTTTAATTGAAAACAGTCCTATGGGGAAAAGGTTGAGACAGTACTAAAGGATTATAAGCATCTCTAACAAAATCACTGCCCACTGAATTTTAAGTAGAGCTGCTTTCATGCTATAATGATTCTAGTGCCCCCTGCTTCAAATGTAAGGTAGAAATAAGGTTGGGACAGACTTGAAAGGCAATGGAAACCTGCAGCATCTCGTTACTGGGCTAGGATTTGTTTCTTCTTGTTGCCCCACCACTCCACAACTTTGTCAAAGTGTCTGAATAGTTCTTATCTTGCCTGGTTAGGTTCCTTGAAAATGGGCTTTGATAATCCTCACTGTGAATATTGAGTGCTTTGACAAATAGTAAAGGAGATTTCAAACCTAAATTTCTTATGAAAATCACACGCATTTTTATTTTCCCCAAGGTAATGCAATCATTTATTTCTTTCCAGCAGTTTGTGTTTCTTGATATGTCCAAATAACTACACCTATTGATGTAGTAATAATTAAATGATTGTATTTTCCAGTGGGCCATCTAGTATTCATTTATCAGCAAGCAGGTATCATAGATATTGGGGTCAATTTTAATTCCCTCAACCTGGTGAAAGCCAGGTGAATGGATGCAAGCAGTCACAATGGAGTGGAGAATGGCTGATTTCTTTACTATCCGAATCTGGGTCAATCCATATCAAAGTATGTTAGGAGTAGCCTCCAGAGCCAGAAAAGACTTGATAAGGTAAGTTCCAACTAGGACAAACCTCATCAATTGGAATTCAGCAAATAGCCTATGGTCAGATCGTTCCCACCTGAGAATTAAAATCAAGCCCATTATCTCAGCAGTGGACTTTATGTTCTGCTGTGTGAAAATAGTGTAATTTTATTACATAGACTTACATAGACTACTTTCAGAATATGCAGAAGGCAGGTAGTTATTTATTTCCAATAATCCTTAGGCACTTTCTATGCATTCTTTAAAGCAAATGTTGGTTAGGTAACTGTTAGTATACAGGTTATGTTTTTTTCTCGAAAAATCAAAGGGAGAATTTTTGAGTAAACAGAAACAAAATTTGGTCAGTGGAAAATATGTGAAATTTGTTCTGATTGCAATTTTTTTTCATTCACAGAATGGGAATATCCCTGGCAAGGTCGGCATTTATAGCCCACCCCCACACAACTAAGTGGCTGGTTAGGCCACTTCACAGGGCAGTTAAGAATCAACCACATTGCTGTGGGTCTGAAGTCACAAAAAGACCAGACTGGGTTAAAAAATGCTAGATTCTTTTTTGACAAACAAATGTTAGGAAACAAGATTTTTGAATAAAAATCTGATACTATTAGTAATAGTGACCATGCTATCTTTTTAATACAAAATTTATTTAATTAATTGAATTTTGAATTCTCCATGGTATGATTTGAATTCTTAGTCTGGGGCCACTGGATTAGTAGTCCAGTAACATAACCTGAAGGCTACCATGCCCTGTAAGCACTATGCTATCAACCCTTGTTTATATGTATAGCCTGTTTCATTGGCTATATCTGCACATCCATCTGCAGGTGAGTGAAATGGGTTGCCTTGAGAAATGGATGCTATCAAATTGTGTACCATTGAACTCAATGTTTCAGATGCATGCTGTCAAATCAGTTTCTAACATCCATCTTCCCAGCTCCTTTACAGGCAATTTACATGCAATACATTAAAAATTTTATATCTGTAAGTACTTTACGTGAATTTTTTCATTATAAATTCCAAAGTTCATTTTCTTTATTGGGAACTACCAATGTAAACTTGTCATTCTGTAGTTGCACCTTTCCACCAGTGGAAGTGCTACAGCATCACTGTGAGCAGAATAACATGCAAGCAGTGACATGTTTTGTAACTGATCAAATACAAACCACAATAAAACAAAAAAGGCAAACAGTCTTTTTGTGAAAGATTCTTCTGACCTGGAACCAGATATTTACTAATCACAATTACACTCCAATTGACTACAAGCCTTTATAACCAAGTAGAATTTCCTGAATGTTCCTGTCAATGTTACTGCCTGAGAACAAATATTTAATAATGGTCTTTAAAGGGACAGATCAAAGCTAAAAATCACAACCATGCCATGAACTGCAGCCTAGTATGAGCAGCACTGTGAAAGTCTACTAGTCCTGCTGAATGTTTATATTATTTGTCAGCAGTAACAATCACTTGAACAGTGTGACAAAGTATAATTTGGAAATCTTAGCTCACACATTAATTTTGTCAAACTTGACCATTTGTGGTGACATCATTGGAAGATATTAGTTTTCCCTGAGCAGAACTTCTAGATGTTTAAACAAATCTTATGTTATTGCATTTTACATTCCATTAGTATCAATATACACATTATTTTTACAATGGGGAATTAAACATTTAGCCTTCATAGTACTTATGTGGCTTTTAACATATTTACATTTATAAGTGATCTAAATTTCTTCTTGTAAGAAGAATCAGCTGTTCAAATATAGATTGGAGTAATATAAACATCATTAAATATTTATTTTCATGTGCTATTCCCTCAATAAGGGAAAAAATTATATTCCCAGTTTCTAACAGATGAATTTGAAATAATGTGTATTTTGAAGTATGAAATACTAACTATTTCTACACCCATTCTCTGACTCTAGTCAAAGGACATAATATAACAAGGGATACAAGAAGTTCTAGGATGGTAGTGAATTTATCCCAGGAATTGGTTCTGATGAAAACATATGTTATCAGACTCAATGGAATCAAGAATTTGAAATAATATCTTAAACATTAGCATCTAGTTGTTAACCTGTTAATATTTAATTTTATTAATTTTAGTCAACGCTTTAGAATTTTATTAACATGTCATATGACATAGATGAATGAATAAGTCTATAACATGGTTAGGGAAGGAATATTCTGACAACTGATTACAGGGAAGTGTATTCATTCAGTTATGTTATCATAAACAATTGAGATGGTTGCACAAGAAAAGTAACACTGAGTGTCATATGTAAATAATAGCAGTAAAATATACTTAAAGCCTCTTTATTTGGATGTGCAAAGTATTTATAATAAGAGAGATGAGCTAGTGGCACAAATAGAGATGAATTATTTTGATCAATCACCAAGCAGAGACAAGGTGATCAGGGTTGGAGAAATAAATTTTCCAGGGCGTATCACTTTTTTAATGGAAGGCAGAATGGAAACGATGGAGGAGGAGGCCTGATAGGAAACCATGACATAAAGACCTTTGTAAAATGGATCTTGGATTAAAAGAACAGGAAGTAGAATCAGTATAAGTAGGGGTTAGGAATATCAGGGTCAGAAAATATCAGTGGTCATAATTTACATTGCCCCCTAACAACAGTTATACTATTGGACAGAAATTAAGGAAGAAATAATTCAAACTTGTAACAAAGAATAACATTATAATTGTGATTAACTTTAATTGTCACTTACATGGGACCAATCAAATTGGCAAATATTGACTGGAAGATACAGAATGCTTTCGTGATAGTTTCTTGGAGCAATAAATTGTAGAACCAACTAAGGATAAAGGTATTTTAGATCTAGTGTTGTACAATAAGATAAGTTAATGTCTTAGTAAAAGATCTATGGTGAAATAATGTTCATAACATATTGAATTCCATTTAATTTTGAAAGCAAAGTATATGGTCTCAAGCACAAACCTTAAAACTTAAAGCCAATTATGCAGGCATTATGAAGATTGTTAAGGATAGTCTTACATTAAAAGAAAAGACTTATGTGATTGTAAGTATTATAATAAGCATGAGGGTTTGGATTGTTTTAGGAAACAGCAAAGTGCCCCAAAAATTAATGAAAATGAAAATAATAGGATATGACAATAATCTAGCCAGGAAGGATTTTCACAGGCATCTAAAATGTAAGAGAGTGGCTAAAATAAATCTGGTGAGAAAGGAAAAAATGGCAAAGCTATTGAAAAAATATTTATTGTCAGGCTTCACAGCACAAGTAAGATTATACACTGGGACAAAATGGTAGTAAAAGAATTATAAGTGTCAAACACTTTAATTTATTAATATCAACAGAGAGAAACATTGGAGAAAATAAAGGGGCTAAAAATCTGTCATAACCTAATTACATCCTATGTTTCTAACGATGGTAGCTGTAAAGATAGTGAATGTGCTGGTTATGATTTTCTAAAAGTCAGTCGACTCTGAATGGTCCCAGAAAATTGGAAGTGTAGTGATTGCAATGAGGCCAGCCAGGTGGACCGTATAGAATATGAGTTGATGCATTGAACCGCCTCCTACCACCGGTGATACTGCCACTGGAAGAGTCCATAATGGTTTTAAATTTTCTAGACACACTTCCAGTCACATCTGACAATATCAGACTTTGGATGCAGAAAGATCTGGTCCCAGCAAAACTGAAACAGCTGGTGGTGATGGGGGAAGCTAAAGGGCCATCACAACCAGAACTGAAACCTTTTTGGACCAGGAGAGCCCAGATCACAGTAGAGGTGGCATATCATTACGGGGAGCAAGAGTGAGTGTCCCCAGCAAAGGTCACCGCTAGATACTGGCTGAACTCCACCAGGGTCATCCAGGGGTCTCCAAAATGAAGATGTTAGCGAGATGTTATGCCTGGTCGCCAGGCTTGGATGCAGACATAGCCGCATTGGTGGGACAGTGCCCAGAGTGCCAACAAGGAGAAAAACTACCACCAGCAAATCCCTTACATTCATGGGAATGGCCAGGTAAATCCTGAACTCAGTCACACATCAACTATGCAGGTCCTTTCATGGGTTTAATGTTCTTAGTCATTGTGGACACCCACTCAAAGTGGATAGACATGCATATAGTTCATTCGTCAAACACAGGAATGATGATAGGAAACTTTTTGCACCTTTTGCAGACTCTCATACGTTTTGGCACACAGATAACATGTCATCATTTACCAACGGGGAATTTGTGTATTTCCTAAAGTTGAATGGTATTCAACATATAAGGACATCTCAATACCATCTATCATCCAATGTCCTCACAGGAAGAGCAGTCCAAACTTTGAAGGCTTAAAGAAACAGCCTACAGCTTCGCTAGATACCAAATTGTCCCAGTTCCTACTTGATTATTGGACCACCCCTCATGCAATGACAGGGATAGCTCCAGCAGAGTTGCTAATGGGGAGAAGGTTCTAGACCAGGTTAAATCTGATCTTCCCGGACCTGGGCAGGGAGGTTGAAATGGCATCAGGAATGCCAGAGGCAGACACCATACACGGCCAAGCAAAAGAGACAGTTTATTACAGGGGACAAAGTTTGGTGTAGGAACCATGGGAATGGCCCTACATGGGGAAGAGGCTTGGTCAATGCAAGGTCAAGACCAGTGATGTGTGCAGTTCGGACAGGTGCGATGGTCCTAAACAAGCACATGGACCATATGAAAGCCACAAACCCACAAAAGATGCAGGAGCAAAACTTGCCCTGCTCCTCAGAACAGTCGGGAAGACAGTTGGATCCCATAAGTTCTCCCTCTCCATCAAGCTTTGAAGAGACTTCTGAATCTGGGATGGACATGGCGGATCTTGCTGAATTGACAGCTTTGCTACCGGAAGAAGAGAGTGAATTTCTCCTGAGACACTTTGGACGCAAAAGGCAAGTTCCTGTGCAGTATACGCCGGCCATATCCAACGCAGAGTCGGAGGAACCTGATCAGGTGCTAAACACCCCAGGAGGCACTACAAGAGAAAGGACTGGTCTATGTCCTCGGGCTCAGAGTGGGGAGGGATGTAGTGATGTAACAAGATCAGCCAGGTAGATCTCATAGAATATGAGTACCCTGATTGGGGCTATTAATCTGGTCCAATCAGGGAGACCTGGCTGATAGATAAAAAGAGGAGTGTCAGGAATCAGACATTCTGACACTATGAGAGCTGGATGTGAGGGAGCTGGACCAGCGTCAAGGAATCATCATGTGTAAAGAAAAAATGGCTTGATGACTGGATACTGGCCTCTGTGGAGTTATTTCAGGAAGTTAACTACATAACAACACTATTCAAGAATGGAAAAAGAGAGAAAGCAGGGAACTATAAGTCAGTTAGTTGTTCATCAAGCATTCGGAAAGTTCTAGAATATATTATCAACAAGTCTTAACAATACACTTATACAAGTCATAGCATGATGTGACAAAGTCACCATGGTTTACAAAACCAAAATCATTTTTGACAAATTTATTGAAGTTTCTTAAAGATGCAACTAGTAGGGTAGATAAAGGGCAAATGAATAGTCATCTATGCTAGTTGTTGAGGAACACCTACCTCCACCCAACCTGTCACCACTCTTCCCCTCCTCACCGCTCCTGATGCCAGGCGAAAGGGCACTGCCCACTTGGGGTGATACTCATATCGGTGCTCAGCAGAAAGGGGGCTGTGCCCTGCAGGAGGAGCAACACATGCAGAATGACCAATTAGTCATGGCTCCAGAAGACAATTGACACCCATGGAATGTCATCCCTGTAAGAATCAGGCCTGGGGGAAGGAAATAAAAACATGGGGAAGGGAAATAATGCAATAAAATTATACTGAGTGTTACAACCAGGTGAGGAGGGTGCATAGCTCACCTTTTTTAACATCCTCTCATTGAACCATGATTAACATTTTTATAGAATACAGCTATCACACTTCAGTTAAACCCGGTTAACCAGATCAAAAATGAAAGTGAGGCAATTCCAAGGTTTTCTTGACAGAAAGAGTGGATTTTTATTAACTACAACTGCACTGAAATCAAAACACGACATAAATACACACATAAAACATGGATAATGAGCTTACAAAGAGGGTAGTGAGGGGGGTATCTAGTATGGACAGGGAGTTAACATTGTATTTTACAATTTTATTTTAGTTTTGTTTGTGAGACTGAAACCTGAGTACCTTAGCAATGGCAGTGCTTGCAGATACATTTAATTTCTCAATTGTGAGTTTTCCAAACTTTTTTTTAGTGGTGGGTATTTGCTGGGATTGAGACTAAGAGAATGTCAAAAACTTTCAGCGGCTTAGCTTTAGTAGTTCATGTTGCTTTCTTTCACTGCCTTGATGCCCAAACCAAGCTACTGTAATATGGTTCAGTTGTATATTCCAAGTCTGGTTCCATTGTCTTTTTCAAACTAAACACTCCACAGGTAACCTTTCTTCTTCAATATGTGCAGTAATTATGCAAGCATGAGTTAAATAAGGGATGCAACTTTTTCAAACCTATTGAGTTTCAGTGTCTCTTGAATAAAAGTGGTATTTCTGTGACATCTAGTTTCATATATTCCACATGGTTTTCCTGAACTTGTCAGGTGATAACAGCAATGGTTTTAGATTAGTTTAAAACAAATTTCAGTCCATGAAATTGAAATGATGAAAGTTGAATATTATAGACCATTTTCACTATGATCACAACAGAAATATTAGTCATCAAGTAGCAATTGGTTATGTTGTGAGGATTAGCAGATAGTATGAGTGAGGGCAAGGTTAGACTTGGATAAGCTGCCAAAGGGTCAAGGCATACTGGCACATAACATCTTGATTAATGTAGAAAGCTTGACAGTGTGAGTCATAAGGCTTACCATTAATTATTTTGGAAAAACAGGAAGTAAACAAAAGAAAGCTGGTAAAAGCAAAATCACGTAGTTATTGCTAAGTTAAACTAGTACTTCAGTATTCTAAAAGTCACCTGAAAGAAATCTTGAAAAGCTTGGCTGTGATAATACTATTCACAAGGAAACATTAACCATAGCTATGTAGTCTCAGTTAGAGATCAAAACAGAAAATGAGAACCTGAGACCAGCAGTTAGTTTTCAAAAAAGGAAGCTTTGCTGTACTTAATTTTAGGTAACATCATTTATTTCTATGCTGCAGCCAGCTGTTAAAGCACTACTTATCACACAACAAAATTTGTTTACCAATATTTTAAAAAAACTTAAATTAAGTTTGAGTTTTCATGCTTACATTATAACTGATTAGTAATTAATATTAAAAATGCATGTAGCAATAATACAGTTTTAATATATGTAATAATGGAAATTATGTAAAAAAATTAAAATCCTGTTGAAGAATCATATTGTAATAAAAATATTCAACTTGGATCTGGATATGTTTAAATGCAAAAAGAAGTATGAAATTTGTGAACATTTGCTTAGTTTGACATTCATTCAACAAACTAAATGAAAGTAATTGAAAAGCATTTTTGTATTAATAATTAAAGTTGTAAAGACACTTCAGACTAAGTATCAAATCTATACTTACAGCATTACTAACACTGGCCCTCAAATTATACTTCGGGATACTGAACAATGAATCCTTAATAGGAAGAAGGTTTTGGAGTAGATCTGTAGCTCAGGTTGTTGGTGTTGAGGTTGGTTGGCTCGCTGCTCGGCAAGCCAACCAACCTTAATAGGAAGAAATTTAACCTTGTTTCACCAATTGTTTGGATAAGTAGTTAAGGATGGACTGGGGAGGCAATGGCCTAGTGGTAATATCGCTGGACTGTTAATCCAGGGACCCAAGTAATGTCCTGGACACCTGGGTTTAAATCCCACCAGAGCAGATGGTGGAATTTAAATCCAATAAAATTTGGAATTAAGAGTCTAATAATGACCACGAATTGATTGTTGGATACATCTGATTCAATAGTGTCCTTGAGGGAAGGAAATTGCCATCCTTACCTAGTCTGGCCTACATGAGTCTCCAGACTCACAGCAATGTGGTTAATTCTTAACTGTCCTCTAGGCAATTAGTGATGGACAATAATAGGCAGTGATGCCCTCATTCTGTGAATGAGTAAAAAAACTTATCCTTTCCAGAATTCCCAAGAAGCGCACCAAGTTAGTTACTTCCCAGCATCAGCTTCCTGACTGAAATTGGCATAGGTATCTTGAGTATGCAAATATAGATCCTAACAAGGGCTTTAATACCCCAACTGAAAAATGAGTAGACAATTGGACAGAGCTTGTACCATACATCAGACTTTCTTTGTTCAGGCATTCCAGATCTTCAGTGATCTAATTAACTGTCTTTAAAAAGGTCACTTGATGTTTCGCACAAAAACGAATGAAACATTTTTGGAGTTTAATTTCTGAGGAGATGATAAATTTCCCTTCCACTCCTCTTTCATTAGGATCTGGTTTTGCCAGCTAGGGCTGTAGGAATTTTGAGTAACTCTCCACCATTGCACCTATTCCACTTGCTCTATCTTCCTCCCATGCTCTTTTTCCATAAGTCCTCTTTCCTAAAGCCCAACGCCTGGATCCCAATCGCCAGGCTCTCACAGTCTACCCTGAGTTCCTACACTCCCCCTCCCATATTCCATTCCTTCTGTCCCAAAGACCGGTCTACCCTTCTCCCCTCTGAGCCACTATTCCCTAGATTGTCAATTGTTTGAACCACCATTCTCCAGTCCCATACTCTTGCCCTGACACCCCATTCTCAATTTCTGTCTCACATTCACTATTCTTTCCCTTTCTAAGTCCTCCATTCCCTATCTCCTTTCATACAGAAATCCCAGTTCCCAGGCTTTAATCCATCTGAGCCCCCATCTCCTATGTCCTATCTCCCAAGTCTCTTATTTCCTTTTCACCCGTTCCAAGTCCCCCATTCCTTAATCTTTTTCACTGGAGGCCAATTCCTCTCTTTTCCAAAATTCTTCATTCTCCACATTCTCTTCCTGATTCCCTCATTCTACAGTCTTTGCCCTGAATTTCTCATTCCTCCTGACACTGCATTCCTCAGTTGTTTTCCCTCTCACCCAACTTCCATTTGACTTCTCTATTCCCCTTCCCTACAGCTCTTCCCCTGACTCCTGAGCCCTCTCACAATTGCATCCAACCCTTGTATCTCTCTGTAGGTGACACTACTGGGCAACATCTGGTAACAAGCTCTATAGAAAAGTTTGGGACGTAATTCTGTTTCAAATTAGTGCAGTATAGCCTCATTCTGTCTCCCAACAGAAGGCTACAGTCACTAGCTTTGTAAAATGCTCCACACAAATGTCTGTTGTTCATGTTGCCATACTGAGTAGACCTGGGAGACATAAATTGTTAATCCAGGCTCCTATAGGGAGCACTTATAAAAGGAAGTTGTATGATCAGAAGGGTTTATTTTGACTGAGTCCACAACTGAAGAGGCTGCACTTTAGGTGCACTCTGGTGGGCCTAATGTCTTCTGGCATGCATTCGTCTCACACTGCCCTATTTAGTCATTTGAATTTCTCTCCCAGTGAGTCTGCCTCACAATTTCTCTCCATTATTTTAGTGGGCTTTTGTTTTAGGCAGCACCTTTTAATGCTACGGATAACTAATGAAAGGAGGAATTTCAGCCAAACATACGAATCATTGATACTCTTGTATGCATGGTACCTATGCAGAATACAAATAGTTTTGCGCTGACATCCGGATTTTGTATTTAAGTGCTATGCTTGCTCAGGATATTCTGAATTTAGATTAGGAACACATTCATCTGCAGTTCTACTGTAACACAAGCAAGGGATTCAGATTACATCATAAAGCATGACAGTGAAGCTGGAGCCATTTGTTGCATAAGCAAATACAGGAAATTGATCTTGAAGAGTGCCATAAATTAGCTTTGTAAATTGTAATATCAAACACAATATTATCACTGCTATCTAATCAGCATGAAAAAAGATTTTAAGAATTAATTGCCTAAGGTCATATATTCACCTAAACATTCTAGAAATAATAAAGCTGCAAGAAATGATTTGGGCTTTCTGTGTTAGTTTTCTGAGGTAATAGGATACTTAGCATCAGAAAGCACTCAAAACATGACAATATTGAGATAACATTTTTCATTTTGAGAAAGAATAAAGGTTGAAGTGTTCCTGCATCATTCAATCTCATGTAACATTATTTATTCATTTCTTTTAGTAAGCTGAGAGTTAGAAAACCTCATTTGCTTATTTTAACCTAAAATGCATTTAAATCAACCATTCTTCAAATAAAAGCACAGAGGCAAAACCAGTAAAAAAAATCTGGTAATACTTGCACATCAACTTGTTTATTGTACTGGAACTCCATTTTGAACTAGCTAAGACATGTCAGACCATATGTCATTTGCATTTTTTACTGTTGTTTCCTTCTGCAAACATCTGAATTCAGCATCATGGGCCCATTTCTAAGACAGGTTGTTAAATTTGCTTACAGCAAGTGACTATCATTCTGCCCTTCCAAGTTCTGGGTATTTCTGGGTCTTCAGCAGCTGAACTGGAATTGGTTCATGGCCCCACCACTGGATGATTGTCAAAAACAGAGGCTGTAAACCTTACAGGACTTTTGAAGGAGCAGTAATAAAGACTGTTGCTAGCCAACACTCACTTGTCTCACAGATTAATCGCCAGGCCTCAGCAGCAGCAAATGAATATGCAACTTAACTGAATTTATCACATGAGGCACAGGGAGACTGCCCAGTTTAGGATATTAACAGGTTTAAGCCACAGACTTGTTTTCTTTTACAGACAGATGATTGCAGGTAGTTTGAATACTTCATTAAATTTCTCTTTCATGCAATCGTGGTTATCAATCTCTATATCTTGATTAGTCAGATAAGTTAGATAACACATTTACTTTTTGCAATACTGCTTTAACTGCTCTCTGAATGGATACGTTTGGAGATTTAAGAATTACCATTCAAATTTGATTCATTAACTGTCTTATTTCAATTTTAATCATATGTGAAATGAATCTCAAATGGGGTGATATATATGTGACTAAAGGAATTTCCTGACAAGTTAGTTCCAATTAATCCAAATTGAGTAAAGAGCGACATGTCAAGTTTTGAAACACAGCCAAATAGTACAAATTTTATTGAGTATGGTACAAAGAGTTTGGGGTTAATCTGATGCATTATCTTTCACAAGATGTTGTGCTAATGATGTCAAGAAGTCTGGAAGCTTCATATATTTTAGTGAAGTTCAAAGCTAAAAGTACAGCTTTGAAGCTTCCACGTTTTGCCACCCCGATCTCCATCTCCTGGCCCTCATCTAGCTTCCCTTAACTGGAATTTGAATCCACCAAATGTCAGCCAAATCTTTGAAGCATGATTATTTCACATAGTGGAGTCTTTGAAGATATGAAAATACAGCTATCAGTCAGCTGGAAAGCAGTGATGAAAGAATTAGAGGTCAATTTTAAAACAGCCACACAAAATTGTGTACAAAGATTGGAATGATTGGTACAAATCACTAATGTTCTCTTACAATTGATCCATTTTAGAGATGATGTCACAAAGGATTTACTCCAATGAAGTTTAACATAAAGTTATATCATTATTTATGAAGTGAAGGTATCCTCGCGGGCTTTGAGGCCTCTGGCACTCCTGCTCAGTGATATTTGCGGTAATAGGCACCATTGTCGTGTACACCTCAGAACATATTGTGCCTAGAGATACCAGTGAAATCCCTCAGCTTGCTCTGTTCCTACTCTCGCTGAGCTGTGTAACTTGTTTTCCAGTTGGGGGAGGGATAAAGAAAGGTCTGTTAGTGTTTCCACCTGACAACTGCTTATATACTTCCTGGCAACTAGACAAGAGTTATATTGGCTGAAGCTAAGGAGCAGATTTTCATACACAGCTTTATAATATCTGGTGGTGAAGTTTTATTTGATTTCAATGTAATGGTATTTCTGAACTGATGCTTCAAATGGAATCCCTTGTAAGGTTTGTTACTTTGAGAGTAGACTTTAAGAACATCATGTGTACTATGCGTGTGACAACCTTAGCATAGTGAAGCAATCTTCTGAGTTGGTAAGTCATAGATGCAAGACCATCTCCAGACTTAAGCATATAATTCCAACTGAACCTTCATCACAGTACTAAAGGAGTAGAGTGTTGCACTGTGAAGATGGTCAGAAATCACATGACACCAGGTTTATTTGAAAACGCAAGCTTTTGGAGCCTAGCCCCTTCTTCAGGTGAAGTGAGAAAGAAGCACACAAAACATAGAATTTATAAGTAGTCCTTTTGGGATCTTTGTGCTTTTTTGCATTTCAGTAGAAACTTGATGTCTGTGTCAATATGCATAATCTTCTTGGAGATTCTCTCCACTTTGAGTTGCTGTATTTTAGATAAGATGTTAAATCAATGTTAATTCCGCTTTCTCAGGTCAGTGTAAAAGATCCCACATTACTATTCAAAGAAAACCTGGAGATTTCTCCCCTGGTGACTTGTATAAGTTATCATTCAATCTACAACACCATAAAATAGATTTATTTGTTTATGTATCTCATTTTTGTTTGTGGGGCCTTTCTTATTCTATGCAATTTGGCTGTCATCTTTCACTACTTTACAATTGTGGCCACAATTCAAAATGATGTAATTGGCACTCAGATGCTTTGGAACATCCTAAGATGCTGAAGGGCTCAAAGTGAAAGCAAATTTGTTTGTTTCCTTTCGTTTTTATTAGCTTTATATTAACTACAGAAGTTGATAAAATTTGGTAATTTAAAAGTTAATATATAATAATCGGCTTGGTAAGGTGCATTCTATATCCTTTAACATCAGAAGTAAAGAAAAAAAGGCCTCAGCAAATTTACAGAAGCTCATTTCTTTAACTGCAAACAATAATAAAACCAAGATTATTTAATTTGGTCATCTATATAGCTTTATTCCTGCATATCATGGGTGTTGATAGCTCAGTTAGCTGGATAGCTAGCTTGCGATGCAAACTGAGGCTAACAGCATGGTTTTAATTCGTACATCAGCTGAGGTTACCATGTAGGATTTTCCTTCTCAACCTCTCCCCTCACCTGAGGCGTGGTGACCCTCAGGTTAAACCAACATCAGTCATTTCTCTCTGAAAGAGCAGCCCTCTGGTTCAGTAGGACTATAGCAACTTTGCATTTACCTTACTGCATATTCAAAGTGTATATTTTCCCACCTTATGTCTTTTTCCTTTAATTGTTTAGCCCAATAATTGAGAGGCATATTAATCAATAATACATTCACATAAACATTGCTCACTTGAAGTTGAGGTGGTGATGTCATAATGGGTCATTCCTTTTCGTGAAGATCATGATCAACCAACATTTTTAAAAATGTTGATGTGAGTTTTAGGTGAGCTGTCCAATTGGCTTGTCAGTCTGTTTTGCCTTTAGAGAACTGATTGATCTGCAAAGATCACATGGCTGATTCCTTATCACCTTTCTCAATAATTGCATTGTTCTGTGTGAAACATGAAACTCATGCCCGTATTCTTACAATGATCTGATTGGTTTTAGGAAAGTAATGCTATCAGGATTCACCTAATTTTATTTTTCTAGTAGTTTACTCACCTCTTTCCAGCCTTAATCATTTTAATCTCATTGCCTGAGATTACAGTTCTTCTTCCAGGGACCTTCGTCAGTGTTTTAATATTTCCAGTCTCACACTCACACTATGTCTCCTTTACGAATAAATGTTTTGAGTACAGTATTCTGCTGCATCTATTGGATGTAAATTACAGAATCATGTTTTAGTGTCTACCAGCTGTCTTCAGATTCAACATTCGAATACCTCCCTTCTTCAAACTGTAACTCTTTTCTTTCACCCCCAGCTCTGTTCACATCCCTTCCTTCATAGCAGTGATTTTCACTCACTTGCCACTCACCTCACCCAGCCGAGCTCTATTAGTGGTCCATTTTCATTCTTCACTCCAACATCTGTAAGTTCTACACAGTCTAACAATGAAAATCATTATGAAATGAAACATGAACAGACAAGGGCCTAAGCGCCAATACAGGCCTGGTTAGGTTGGGAACAGAGATCTCTGAAGCAGATTTGGCTCTTTATTGAACATAAACTAGCACTACTTTGACCAGAAAGAACCCCTGATGATCCACTCTATTTACCCTCTAACCCACAATGGCACATCTTTTCCATGAAAACAATCTAAAAAGGAACAATCGTAATGCAATAGGGTCTATGGATTCTCCTTTCACTGACTGTTTCTCACTTAGCTATGTAGAAAGGCTAGAATTGAAGTCTAGGAAGGAAAAATGAGAGTTATCCATGTGCTTATTATCTTGATAACTGACACACAACGTACAAATTATTTGTATAGCTATTGTACAAGTTGCAGTATTGTCATTTCCTTATTTACCTGCAGATAATCAAGAACTATTTACTCATGGACATTTTTACAGACACACTTCGTCACAGGAGCTCTCCAAATATAGTTGGATTCTGACAATGTCATAAATATATTTACCAATATACCTTACTAAAAATCAAAAAAAAACTGCAGACGCTGGAAATCAGAAATAAAAACAGAAATTAATCAAAAAGCTCAGCAGGTCTGGCAGTATCTGTGGAGAGAAATCAGAGTTAATGCTCTGGGTCCAATGACCCTTCCTCAGAAGGAACATTAACTGATTTTCTCCACAGATACTGCCAGACCAGCTGAGATTTTCCAGTGATTTCTGTTTTTGTACCAATTTATCTTGTTTGAATCAGAGGTTTTATATTGTTACACTGAATAAGAATAGGATGCTGTAATTCCTTGTTAGATTCCACAGTTGACTGTTTTCATTGACTAAACTGAGGATATCGGAATATGACTTTTACAACTTGTTACGGCCTTGATTCATTAACTTAATTAGCATACATTAATAGCAAAACATTTGAAGACTTACTTTTACTGTTACTGATACTAAGATTGGTGGAGTAGCAGATAGTGAAGGGGACTGTTGGAGAATGCAGCAGAATATAGGTAGATTGGAGAGTTGGACGGAGAAATGGAGATGGAGTTCAATCCAGGCAAATGCAAGGTGATGCATTTTGGAAGATCCAATTCAAGAGCGAACTATACAGTAAATGGAAAAGCCCTGGGGAAAATTGATACACAGCGAGATCTGGGTGTTTAGGTCCATTGTACCCTGAAGGTGGCAACGCAGGTCGATAGAGTGGTCAAGAAGGTATACGGCATGCTTTCATTCATCGGACGGGGTATTGAGTACAAGAGTTGGCAGGTCATGTTGCAGTTGTATAGGACTTTGGTTCGACCACATTTGGAATACTGCGTACGGTTCTCGTCGCCACATTACCAAAAGGATGTGGATGCTTTGGAGAGGGTGCAGAGGAGGTTCACCAGGATGTTGCCTGGTATGGAGGGCGCTAGCTATGAAGAGAGGTTGAGTAGATTAGGATTATTTACATTAGAAAGACGGAGGTTGAGGGGGGACCTGATTGCGGTCTACAAAATCATGACGGGTATAGACAGGGTGGATAGCAAGAAGCTTTTTCCCCAGAGTGGGGGACTGCATTACTCGGGGTCACAATTTCAAGGTGAGAGGGGAAAAGTTTAAGGGAGATATGCGTGGAAAGTTCTTTACGCAGAGGGTGGTGGGTGCCTGGAATGCGTTGCCAGCGGAGGTGGTAGAGGCGGGCATGATAGCGTCATTAAAGATGTATCTGGACAGATACATGAATGGGCATATAGATCCTTGGAAAATAGGCAACAGGTTTAGATAGAGGATCTGGATCGGCGCAGGCTTGGAGGGCTGAAGTTCCTGTTCCTGTGCTGTAATTTTCTTTGTTCTTTGTTCTTTGTACTGCTTATTAATTGAAATTCTCAGAAACTTGAGCTTGACATTTGACCTATGGTACACAAAATGCCGTCTGTATAAATGAAACATTGCAATTATCATTGACCTCAATTCACATGCAAACTTTCAAATATGACAAGTGAATCTTAGTATCTGAAATGTTGTGATTCTTAGTTATTATGTAACATGTGATTCTTAGTTATTATGTAACATGTGAACATGGAACAGTTAAATCTTGTCAATGTGTATCTGAAAAATTTCACATGGGGGTTAACGTAAAGAGAAATCCCAGAAGGAGTATATCATCATTAAAGGATGACGGGAAAGTTTGGAAGATAAAAGAAGTGATTCTTACATGTGGTTCATAAACAGAAACATTTAGTGGTAATTGATTTTGAGGCTAATAGGTGAATTTCAGTCTTATCAGTTTGTTTTTCAAGTATATCTGTATATATCAGCATAATTTACTTTAGAGCTTGGATTCTGAACCAGTGGCATGTGACTTTTAGTCTGTGTATATGAAGGGATTTAATTGTTAACCTGTCAGTCTTTCTGGAGTCAGTATGTGTGAGAGAGCAGTTCTTGGAGTGATAATTGGAATTTGTTAGCATTGTTAGTTTTACAATTGAAGAGGGCAAACATTGAAAAGTATTAGCTTGTATTTGGATTAGAAGAATCAGAAATTGATTTTCTTTGCTTAGGGAAAGCTTTTGGCATCAGTTTGCAGAAGACCGAGATGAGGTTAGATCTAAGATCAGTTCTTCTTGGGAAAGGAGCAAGTTCAGAATAATTAGGAAGTAGTTTACCTATGGTATGGGTTTTAGTTTGAAAATTCAGCCTATCTTAGGTTATCAATTAGTAAAGCTAACACACAGGCGCAGCAAGTAATCAGCAAGGCTAATGGGATGCTGGCCCTTTATTTCAAGGGGTTTGGAGTATCAGAGTAGGGATGTCTTACTATCATTGTACAAGGTGCTGACGACACCACGTCTGGAGTACTGGGCGCAATTTTGGTCCCCTTATTTCAGGAAAAGTATCATTTCATTTGAAGCAGTTCAAAGAAGGTTCACTAGAGAGAGAGTAGGGCTCCTTAAAGTCAACAAGATCATCTTTGTGTTGAACCTCAGAAGATGGGAGAGATATTGACTGAAGATTTTGCTTCAGTTTTTACTGTGAAGAAAGAAATCGAGGCTAGACAACTCAGGGAAATAAATATTGATGGTTTGAAAACAGTTCACATTTCAGAAGAGGAAGCGCTGGAGGTCTTAGAGAACGTAAAGGTGGTTAAATCTCCGGGACCTGATTAAGTGGATCCCAGGACATTCTGGGAAGTTAGGGAGGAATTTGCAGGACCACTAGCAGAACTATTTGGTATTATCTATAACCATTGGTGAGGTGCCAGAGGACTGGAAGGTGGCTAATGTTGTGCCATTATTTAAGAAAGGCTGTGAGGGGAAGCCTGGAAACAACAGACCACATTAGTGGTGGGTAAGTTGTTGGAGGTGATGATGAAAGAGTGAATTTTCATGCTTTGCGAGAGGCGAGGAACGATTCGGGATAGTCAGAATGGTTTTGTGTGAAGGAAATCGTGTCTCACAAACTTGAATGAGTTTTTTGAAGAAATGACCAAAAAGATTGGTGAGGGAAGAGCGGTAGACATTGTTTATTTGGATTTTTGATAAGGTTCCACAGGATTGACTAATTAGTAAAGTTAGATCAATTGGGAATCAGGGTGAGCTTGCTAATTGGATACAAAATTGGCTTTACGGCAGGAGACAGAGGGTGGTGGTGGAGAGTTGTTTTTTGGAATGGAAGCCTGCGACCAACAGTGTCCCACAGGATCGGTACTGGGTCCACTTTAGTCATTTCTATTTGGATGAGAATATAGAAGAGATGGTTAATAAATTTGCAGATGTCAGTGGTATAGTGGACAGTGAAAAAGGTTAACTAAGATTACAAAGAGACATTGATCAATTGGGTCAATAAGCTGAGGAGTGGTAGATGGAGTTAAATCTGGATAAATGAGAGATATTGCATTCTAGTAAAACAAACAAGGGCAAGACTTATACAATTCACGGTTGGGCCCTGGGTAGTGTTGTAGAACAAAGAGATCTAAGGGTTCAGGTGCATAATTCGTTGAAATTTGCATCACAGGTAGATAGGGTGGTTAAGAAGGTGCTTAGCACGATTGCCTTCATTGCTCAGATCTTTGAGTATGGGAGTTGGGACATCATGCTGAGGTTGTACAAGATGTTGGTGAGGCATCTTCTGGAATACAGTGTGCAGTTCTGGTCATCCTGTTATAGGAAGGATGTTATTAAACTGGAGAGGGTTCAGAAAAGATTTTCCAGGATGTTCCAGGAATGGAGGATTTGAGTTATAAAATTAGGCTGGGTCGGCTGGAACTTTGTTCACTGGAACATAGGAGGTTGAGGGGTAACCTTATAGAAGTTTATAAGATCATGAGGGGCATAGATAAGGTGAATAGCAAACGTCTTTTCTATAAGGTGGGAGAGTTCAAAACTGGGCATATTTTTAAGGTGAGAGGAGTAAGATTTAAAAAGGAATAATGAGGGGTATAGACAGAGTTAATGTTCGTTGTCTTTTCCCTAAGCTGGGGGATTTCAAGACCAGGAGGCACATTTTTAAGGTGAGAGGAGAAAGATTTAAAAAAGACATGAGGGACAATTTTTTTACATAGAGGGTGGTTTGTGTGTCGAATGAACTTCCTGAGGAAGTGGTGAATGTGGGTACAACACAATGTTTAAAAGACATTTGGATAAATACATTAATAGCAAAGGTTTGGAGGGACATGGACCAGGAACAGGCAGATGGGACTAGTTTAGTTTGGGATTATATTTGGCATGGACTAGTTGGCCCAAAGGGTCTGTTTCCATTCTCTATGACTCTATGACATGAGAGCAACTTTTTACACAGAGAGTGGTTAGTGTTTGGAATAAACTGCCAGAGGAAGTGGTGGAAGCTGGTGCGGTTAGAACATTAAAAAAAATTTGGATAAGGAAAGGTTTGGAGGGATGTGGGTAAAATGCAGGCAGGTGGGACTAGTTTAGTTTGGGAACATGGTCAACACAGACTAGTTGGATCTGCTTCCATGCTGTATGACTCTAAGGCTAGGATGACCCCTGATATGGAGGGATTGTCTGATGACAAAGGCTAAACAGGTTAGGATTCTACTCACTGGAGTTTAGAAGAATGAGAGATGATTTCATCAAATCATACAGGATTATTAGGGAGCTTGACAGGGTAAATTCTGGGAGGATGTTTCCCCTCATGAGGGAATCTAAGACCAGAGGGCATAGTCTCAGAATGTAGAAGTACTAAGTTAACACTGAGATGAGGAGGAATTTCTTCTCTCAGACGGTTGTGAATATTTGGAATTTTTTTGCCACAGAGAGCTATAGGAAGCAGAGTCCTAGTGTATATTTGAGGTTGAGATAGACCAATTCTGATCATTAGGGGTATCTAGAGTTATTGGGAAAATGCAGGAAAATGGACGTGATGAATGTTCAATCAGCCATGATCCTATTGAATGCCAGAGCAAGTTTAGGGGGCTGAATGGCCCACTTCTGTTCCTAATTCTTATGGTCTAATGGTTTTTACAAATACAAAAATGCACTTTAACTGCACTACCTGTTTAAGTTGCATATTGTGGTGAATGTGAAAGGAAATTGAGATCATTTCATGACAAATTTTTGGGTAAATAATGTATTCCTTTTATGTTTGTTGCAGGTCATTTGTCATCCAACAGATTCCAAGCAGTAACCTCTTCATGGTTGTTGTAGACGCCAGCTGTGATTGCCCTATTGGACCAATTACAATGGACCCTATAGAAATAATGTATATCCTTTAATATATTTGATTGGGTTTATCTGTTTTTAGAAAGCATTTAATTTTATGAATGAATACTTTCCAACCAGCAAAAGCAGCAAAGCAGGTGTATTATAAGAACATCTCAAAATAATATCTATCTATTTATAGGGCATAATGTGTGTGTAATTTGGCAGCAGCCACACTGTTATGTAGTTACTTTGGAAGTCTCCCAAGCAGGTATGGTTCTGTCCTTGATTTGTTCATGTCAATTTATTTAATTCCGTTTATGTTTAGTTTGAGTAATATGTTTTCCTAATGTGCTCGGTTTAGAAATTTGAAAATCACTATAGTGTAAATTTTCCTCTATCTCTGCCTCAGACTATTGAATGATCTGGCTGCAGTGAATGATATCTAGGCTTTCTAGGATGTGGCTGGGAGTTTGTTCCATTACATTTCTTGTGCTGCATCCTCCATAACCATTCCCAGGTATGGCTTGCATGACCAGCAGGACACCAGTGGTGCAATAATATGCAGTCAGAAGGATGTAGTCCTGGAATCCTCAGCATTGACTCCAGACTAAGGCTCATTATTAGATCAAACATGGGCAAGAAAATCTTCTGCTATTGGCATCCCTCACCTGATGTATCAGTGCTCCATGTTGAATACCACTTGGAAGAGGCAGAGAACATAGCAAGAGCACAAACTATACCGAATAGTTAAGGCATTTAAATGCCCCTCATCAAGTGTGGCTTTGTAGCAGCACTACTGACTGAGCTCGCTGAGACCTGCTGGACATATCTGTCAGCCTAGGACTAATGATGAGAAAACCAACACGCGCTGTAAAAACTACTTGACCTCATCAGTACCAATGTATCTGTTGCAAATGCATCTGCACTTGACAATATTGATAGGAATGACATTATGGAGACGAGGCACTATGTTATGGACCAGAACAGATCTCCTAACGTTTATTCAGAAGATAGCCTAGACCCTAACTTTTATATTTTTTAAAAGGGAAGTGTGATGTGCTGTGTTCCAGATTTAATTCAATTGGTCCACCACTAAGCTTCAATCAAAGTACACTTTAGTCTTACAACACAGTTAGAATACAACAAAGGAAGAATTGGCATAACTTTACTCCATTGAAATACTTAACAATTTGATATATTATTTAACCATTAATCATCAACTGTTCCAATATAGGCAGCATCCCATAAACACACCCTTGACAAAAACACAATTCAGCAAAACAGCTAGCAAATAACTGAAAGCAAAACTAAGAGTCTCCCTGGGTCTGTGTGAGCCCTGACCCCACCCACTCATAATTATTCCATCTCAATTTTGTAAAAAACATCCAGGGAGAACTTACTCAAAGTTCTCCCTGTCTGAAGGAGACATTTCTGCACCTTGGTGACAATACCCCTCTTATAGAGAAACAGGACAGAACACATCTGTTAAATGCACAGTACTGTCACACTGACTTCACATTGCGGTTACTGTCCATTGTGCTGTATGCACTTACCAGAATGCCAAATAGGATAGATTTCGAACAGGTCTCATAGTTCAAAATTGAACATCCAATTGGCACTTAAACAGGCCAGCAGAATTGTAATCCACCACAATCTTTGGCCTCATGGCCTATCCTGTCACTCATTCTATCATTACCATAAAGCTAAGCAAACAATACTGGTTCAGTGAAAAATGTAGGAGAGCATAAGCAGCTTAGGAGTAAATGTGTTAAACAGCAGAAGCGACGTGCTATAGAATTAGCTGATCCATCACTTAGCTCAAAGCTCTGTTGTGAAAAGTGATGGATTGTTAATCAACTGATTTGAAGAGTGTGTTCCATGAATATCCTCATAATGATGATGAAGCCCAGAAAGTCGATGCAAAAGACAGGGCTGAAGACCTTACAAACATTTTCAACCAGAAATGCCAAGTAGATGATCCATCTCCACCCCTTGATGCTGTCTCAATATCTCAGAAATCAGTCTTCAGCCAATTTGACTCACTCCACATGCGATCAAGAAAAATCAAGCACACTTGATACAGAGGTCTGGATACAGACTTCTTCTGGATCTGTCCTGTCCCGCCAGCGGAACAGGACATAGCTGAAGATGAAAATTGTGATAAAAACCAAAAGAACTGCGGATGCTGTAAATCAGGAACAAAAGTAAAGTTGCTGGAAAAGCTCAGCAGGTCTGGCAGCATCTGTGAAGGAGAAAAAGTTTCGGGTCCAGTGACCCTTCCTCAATGAAAATTGTGATGTCCGGGACGTTGTCTTTAAAGTGTATGACTATATGACCAATTTGTGGGACAGCTCTCCCAATTTAACCAAGCGGCCAAATGATAAGAAGGATTTCGCAGGTAGCAGCAGCCACAATATGATTGAATTTTCATCTGGTTTTAGAGGGAAAAGAATGGGTCTCAGATATTACTTTAAACTTATAAAGAGCAACTGAGCAGGTAAGAAATCAGAGCAAGATGAAGGAAATTGGGATACTAGATTAGGAGATAAATTGTAGAGAAATATTTAAGGAGGTATTTCAAAACATTCCTGCTATAAAGAAAAGTTCTAAGAAGTTGACCCATCTGCCATCATTATTTAAAGAAGTTAAGGAAAAGATCAAACAGGAGGAAGAAAAAACATATAAATGTGTAAAGATGAGTAACAGATCAACTGATTGGTCAGAAAATTAAAAATGGCAGAGAATGACTAAAATGTAAATCAGGAGAAAGAAATTAAAATATGAAAGAAAGCCGGTGAGAAATGTAAAAATGGATAGCAAGGGTTTCTACAAGTACCTAAAAAGGAAAAGTGAGTTTTGGTCAATTAGAGAATGAAAATAGTGAAATGATAATCACTAGGAAATTGGTACTGAGCAAACTGATGGAGCTGCTGGGCTGACAAGTTGGGTCCTGATGGACTTCATCCTAGGGTCTTAAAAGAGGTGGCTGATGAAGTAGTAAATGTGTTGGTATTAACTTCCTAAAACTTACTAGATTCTGGAAAGGTTCCATTACACTGGAAAGTAGCAAATATTTCTCCACTATTTAGAATTAACTGTGAGATTAGAGTAACAAACAGGCCAAAATAGGAAGTTTCCTTCCCTTACTGTTCGTAAACCTGTTAGGTTTTTGGAATACTTCAGTTGCCTTGTAGTCACTTTCTTAATGTTAACACCTTAATTTCTAGATTTTATTTTAAAAAATGCAAACTCTCAAACTGTATAATAGAAGGTTAATTCATTTTCTTTATTTTAATCATCCAGGCATCTGAATTACGAGCCTAGTAACATGACCTCTACATCACAAGTCTGAGTTGCTATTTTAGTATTACAATGACATTCACAAATTGAGAGCTCAGGAGATGCTATATTAATGAGTGTGTCTTCAGTTTCATGAAACATTTCTAAGTTTGAGACCTACTATGATTTTCCAGTCATTTCAGCTGCACTACAATTGAAAGTATGGACTAAAAATGCAATATTTTAAACTGATGCTCCTTAACTGCTGTGAACATAATGAATCACAGAAATGTGATCATCTTAGATCTCAGAAAATCAGAAGACGTCCAGATTCCTGTCATCCATTCCATGCTGAAGTAAGCAACTATACTTAAGGCTGATTAATCAAATTATACAATAGTTATTTTTAGGAAACGGTTAAGCTGTTATTTTCAATGAGTCAGGAATCTGTCTTTTTCTTTCTGTAGGTGCATAATACATTTAAAGGAAGACTTTCTATAATATGAATTAAAATGATTACATATATCTTTTAGCTGCTATCAAACTCCAGTTGTATTCATTATTTAGTTAATGAGCTGAAACTAAAAAAAATGAATTATTTTAATCTCCAAGGTCACTGTGCCTGAATACTTCAATTGTTTACATGGTTGTGAAATCAATGCTGCTGTGTGGCTCAGGTTCTCCTCTTGATGTTACATTTAACATGGTTTACAAAAGGGAAAATCAATGATCAGAGAGTGATAGATCTTTATGGGCAGCTTCCTTTGAAGTCCATATTGAGCACCATTGCCACACCAGTGAATGAAAAATCTGGCCTATTCTAAATGATGAGAACTTTTGTTCTTCAACAAAAGTAATATTTGAGGGCTAGATTTTCACTCCCTGTCAGGCCTGCAGAGTCAGGATAGTTCCTTGCTCCGCAAACCTGCTGTTTGAAAATTGTTGCCCACATTTCTGATCTTCAGTCTGAGGCAGAGGGTGGATTAGAAGTCAGGGTGAGTGACTCCAGTAGAAATGAGAAGGCTGTCAGTTGTGAAGGGGGCTAGCCAAAAGACCCACATCAGGAATCCAGCATTGTTTCCGGTGTGTAAAATTAAAGAAGACAAGATCATTTCACCCTTCACCCTGACCTCCCACATTCCCTGCACACTACCCAAGCCTCATCTATGACGTCCATACCATTTCATGCCCTATACCCACATCCACTTACTCCTCATATCTATGACATGCTATGTCGCTTTACGCGCCCTCCACGTGAACCTTTGCAATCCTGGTGACCACCTACATCCTCTACCCACTCCCCATAGTCTTTTTTTTAATTAATTCATGGCACACGGGTACACTGGCTAGTCCCGCATTTATTTACAATCCCTATTTGCCCTGGAGGACGTGTTGTGTTGCTTTCTTAAATTGCAGCAGTCCATGCATTATAGGTATACACAAGTGCTGTGGGAAGAGACTTCCAATAATTCGTCCCCAGGACAATGAAGGAACAGTTTTATAGTTACACATTAGGGTAGTGTGGCACAGAGGGAAACTTGGAAATCTTTTAACATGCATTTGACTCTTTCCCCAAAACTCTAATCAAATACTTGTTAAAATTTGGAAGACTAATCACTTGGTCTGAATACTGTTCCAAAAAATTTGTCTAAGGATTGATATTTCTCTTACCTCCAGCGCAGTTTCTCTTCAGATCTCCTCCAACTGTCCCACAGGTGTAGCTCCCAGTTCAATACAGGTGTAGCTAATGTCTTGAGTATAACAACCTGAGGCAAAACTCTCTTGGTTCTAATATTCTTTAACTCTGAAGTTCCTTATCTAAAACTCTCTGCCTGTCTTCTCAGCTTGATTATCCCTGAAGTCTAATGTAGTCTCAGGAGTCGTCTATTAACCATAATTAAAATCTTTTACTCAATACACTGAATATTAAATGAACTCTGTCGGACAGAGATGTTCCATACTTTACAACTAGATTGTTGAAAAGCTAAAACTAAAATGTTTTAGAAACTTGCTCAAGATTAGAGACACACCCAGAATCTATTTTCTGCTTAAATTCTTAATTTCTACTTAAATTCTTGTTGACCCTTCGCTCTTTTAATATTTATCTCCCAGGTAACTTGGCCACACGATCATTTACCAGAAGCCAGGTACTTTACCAGAAACCAGCTCATAGAGAATGTTAGTATCAATACCCCAGCACAGGTGTTTTCTCTCTGTACCAAAAAACACACATGTACCCTTACGGTAACAAAAGCATTGTAGGTAGTTTCAGAAGCAGTTAAAAGATTAACACTTAAGAATTAATAGTACAGAGATAGAAACAGGTGATCAATTTTATTTGTTATTAATTTGTGAAAAAATTCCCAAGGTATTTTGTAGAGTTTAACAAGAAGAATACTTACCATACCAATGTAGACGACATTAAGAGGCATGACCAAACGTTTGAGCAGAGATATTAGTTTAGAGAGGTTTTTATAAAGCAAGAAACCCGGAAGACTCAAGGCACAGCCATTATTAATGGAGTAAAGGGAAAAGATATGGACAAAATTTTAATGCTAAAAGAAAAGAGAATTTGGGAGATGGAATTCTAAGATTGAAAAAGGTTACAGTGATTAGAAAGACCCAAACTAGGAAGCAATTTAAATATTTGGATGAGAATTTTAAACTTGATATGTTAGTTGACTCGGAACTAACACAAGTCAGTGAAGTCAAGTGAATGGGATTCAGTATTGAATTGGAGTTAGACAACAGAGTTTTGAATTTGCTGATGTCTGCATATAGTGGAGGACGTTAGGCCAGCCAGTAGATCATTGAAATCATGAGATCTGATGATGATATAGGCATGAAGGAAGGTCTCAGCAGTGAATGATTAAGGTAGATAATTTTGGAGGTGGATGTGCATAACCTTTGACAATGTCTTCACCATCACTGAGACTCAGCACGGCTACAAATAGAACCATAAGTATGAACATTAATATCAACCATTGGTAACAGCAAATTATTGCCTTATGATTATGTCATAATTTTGTCAAAATTTTTGTAACCATAAAAATAAAATTAATAATTTCAGGAAAATGCAAGAGAATGTGGAGGTGCACTTGGTCTAACCCCTTACCTTGCGATTCAACTGCTGCCTCTCACTGTTGCATTGTCTCAGACGTGACAGAAACTCAAGTATTAGAACTTTGGCATGCTGAATGAAGGAAAGAATCATAAACTGAATGTCAACAGTTTAGAGGAAATGCCAAGCAGCGAAAAACTCCTAAATTACACAAAACATTAGAAACCGAAACTTTTCGTGGAACCACAGTGAAGGTAAATGTTAGAGCTGAACTAGGTAAACAATTTGCAACTTATGCAAAATATATACAGGTATTGTCATTATGATAACCATAAACTGTGAGACTAAACCATTCACTTTGCATACATCATTGGTGATTGATTGTTTTGAGCCTTGCCTTATCCTTAAGAGATTGAACTTATTTGTGTACAGTTTTAAATAAACAATCTCTTGAAAACAGCAGGTTTGATGTAGCATGGAGTACCTTTTGTTGTGTCAGTTGTTAACTCTATGTTCCATAAATGTATTTTCTTAGTTATCTATATCATTTGTACATGACTTTAATATAAAGGAAACTAGTGAATAGTTGTTTCTGTACACAGACTGTTTACGGTGTTAAAATGTCAACTGGTTGCTGAAATCCCATTAGAAATAGATATGGAATGGAAAATCACCTTCAACTCACCTTAAATTCAAGAACAAATTATATAACTGCCATATCAATCAATGTTTTAATTCAAACGCTCATTTGTTAAAATTAGCAATTTGTTGTTTTACTGTGGGTCTTCATTTCCACACACAAAAAGCGAGGAATACTGTAGCAAGAATTATTCTTAGTTAAACACAAACTGTTATTTGCAGCTTTCTAAATATGCACGTTTTGTATGATATGCCCAGTGATGCTGAATATTATAAAGAGGAAAATTGCAGAAATGTATGAATATGCATAGAATATTTGATCATTCACAATATTCTGAATAAAGAGAAACGTTGTAAATTTGTTGAATTTTTATTTAAATCCAGAAATGTTGCTGCAATCCCATTGGGGATACTTAAATACATACAGCTAACAAGTTCACGCATCAGGATATAGGCAGTTACTTATAAATGCTGCAATGGATATTCAATTAAATGGGACTGTGAGTTAAAAATAAACAATTGATTAATTTAAAAACAAATTATTGCAGCAAAATCTATTTCAGAAGTTTTGAATGTGATCATATTTCTGCATGTCTTTATGTATGCAAGACTGAAAGACTGTACTTGTACTGAACTTCAGTTGTCCATGGAAGGTAAAAAGAAGAGGAGTAGAGCTGTGCAGGCAGTCCCTGGGTTGCGAATGAGTTCCGTTCTGGAATCTGTTTGCAAGTCGACTTGTACGCAAGTCAGAACACAATGCAGGACAATATACAGGAAATATTCGCATGTGGGATCTTTAAAATGACATCCTTGTATGAGATTGTGTTCATAAGTATGAGCATTCATAAATCAGATATTCATAAATCAGGGACGCCATGTACAAAAAAAGACAAGCAAAGGAGAAAGAAACTGCGTAGGGATCACAGAGAGGGAAATTGAGAGAATAATTGAGAGAAAACGGAAAGAGTGAAAACCAAGATGAAAAGAAATACAAAAAGGTAAAAACAAAAGAAGTGCATAAGCAAGAGGGTAGCTAGTGAAAGATACGCAATAAAAGAGAAACATGGGCTGAGATTTTGCATGTCAAGTATAAAACAATCGCACCTACCACTAAGAAAACGGTCCACACAGATTTAACAATCTCTATTGTAGAGATTTCCTTTTCCAGACTTCAGTTTAAATCCAGCACTTAGTCAAGGGGATCTCCAAGTGTCCATCAGTAACAATGTCAGTAAGCAGACTAAGTAGTCAATCACATTGATGAATTCTCACAGACAGCAAACTAGGACATTTTTTTAAAAAATGATTAGCCTACATTTTAATTACATTTTAAAAGAATAAAATAAATTATTCTGAATTCAGAAATAGAGTAAAATATGATAAATAAGGATTAACAATTTATTAAAATGTGAGTTATGTTTTTCACCATCATAGAAAAGTAGAAATTTCCAAGTTTATTATTAGTTTTTCACGGTCAATAGCAAAGTTTTAGCAGTAATCATGAAGTTAGTAGACTGTTGAAAATGCAGATCCATCTCATTTAACAAAGTGTAACCTTTCCCCAGGGTTTTTTTTACAGCAGAGCCTTGAGTTAGAAGTGGAGGTTTTCAGCATTTATCTGATTGATTGGGTACTGCACTCCAGGGGACCTTAATTCTGCCTTCTCCTGAGAAGTGTTGAATCACTGCTAGCAACTTCTGGATTTTCACATTATTTTGTGTATGTGTGGACTCGTCAGGATGCTGTCAGTTTAAGTGGAGTAATAATAGGCAATGTTCACAGTTTCACTGACATTAGTTCAGCAAATTTCCATCCATAAAAAAAAGACCAAAAGTTGAACAATCACTTATTAAAGAAATATATATTTTTCATCCTTGAGCCGCACCACAGGAAATAAACTCCATTATTAAATCAAATCAACTTGTTATTAAATAATTTTACAGTGTTCAGAATATTAAGCTGCTGTAAAAACATTTTCAAAAACTCTTACTGTTGTGAAATATTGTATGTTGAGATGAGATCACAAAATCCATTATGCAATCCGTACAACACTGGAGCTGTTGTTGCCAATGGCAGAGCACACCCATGGTAATTGTGCAGGGGCTGGGGGACAGGTCTCACACTTATTTTACAATCTAAGGCCCAATATTTCACTTAATGAAGCTCCCAGAATATGAAAATTGGAGGAAATAACAGTATGAAAATCTACCCTCCAGACTGATGATGATCAGAGCTCCTGCTCTAGACCAACAAAGCAGGCCAAATCTTTTAGGGAAGACAGGCACTTTACAACCCAGCAACACTGTGCGTTGAAATAGCCAAGCCAGATGGAACAAGTTTTCAGACATATGTAGAGTTGCAAATGTAAATGGATCCTTTTTTCAATGTATTTTTTTACTCTCCATGGAAAGCACAGTATGCAATGTAATTTTGTTCTATCTCAGTGTTGTACCTATTTCATCTCAAACATTGTTTGTGACATCTGCTGCAGGGCATAAGTGCAGTGAGTAATTTTTTTTATTCGTAGTTGCAATTTCTGCTTTAAAACTCTAATTGTTGCAACAAATGTCAAACAACCTTACTTGCTGAGCATGGAAGAGGTATGTTGTGGTAGCAGGTGTAACTGCTTGTAGAGCAACATAGCATTGGGAAAACGATGTTTGGATTCGTTGTGCAATCAAAAGCAAGTATCTATATTTTCACAGGTGTGGGGCAGGATGTCTATTCCACATTCCTATCATGGTCTTCCCTATGTTAAATGTTTGTAACTTTATGTATCGTTCTACAGTAATTTTATATTTTTACCTACACTTAAAGGACATGTTGTTGCACATTCTGCTTTTCACGTTTAGTGGATGAGGGATAAAAGCAAAATGCTGATACAATCTGGAGCTTGTAAACAGAAGAGATTGTGATTGAGGTGTGCCCCAAAGTGGAGATTCTGGCCTGTGAAACACCATGGTTTTTCACATGACATCTAATGCAGAGCATTTCCTCCACATTTAACATCAATCCTACCACTAGCTCTGTGCACAGTCAATTTGAAGAAAGGGAGATAGTGGCCATTGCAGTAGCATTTGAGGACACAATCAGGTTAAAATTGATCCCAATGTATCCTACCATCAGATCAAAATGTACAATCCTTCTTCAATCAGAAACTAAGAGCACAAATCTGAAAAAAATTAAGCAAAATGCATGAAAAATGGTAGGCTTTGATATTTAGATCTCAGCACAGAAAACTTCCATCTGCATAATGCACCTTTTCTTGTGACATTTTTCCTGAAAAGTCAAAGATATCATGAACTCAACGTTCAAGAATATTATATTCCACAGTCATGTGAGAACAATTAACTTTGTCTGTAACTGGAGAAAATGTATTGCAGTCTTGAATTTACTTAGAGATAAACCCAGTTAAGTTTTCCATGCGCTGAATATGCATTTTAAATTTTTGCTTTTCAGGCTGTTGATACTGCAAATAATTATATTTCTACTGATGTCCACCATTCACTAGTTCCAGGTGCATTACAATCAAAAGCATTCATTCCTCCGCACTGAAGAGGACTTCTGCCTTCAGTTAGATATTTATGGCTATGCAACTGAATCACTCTACCCTTTAACCACTTAGCTTCTGATTCTGAAGAAATTTGGTGCCTTTCCAACTCTTGTTGAAGGTTTCTTCATCCTCGCAGAATATAAATAAAGGAAATCTAAGAGTCTAAATATTTTTATAGACAAACATTTCTCAACATGATGGTCTCATGAACACAATGAAGATTCACACATGAAAGGATACTACCCAATTTATAGTTGAGTACAATTATGTGAACAGACTTACAACAACTATTGTGACAAATTCAAATTGTCATGCGCAATTTACTGCAAATACAAGGATTTAATTCTATAATTGAACTTAAACTATGAAGAAAAGTGACATCCATGCCCCCAAAATAGTATCTCTTTTCTTAAAAAAAACTCTGTGGAAACCTATGCTCACACTATTTCATAATAATAGAGCAGAAAACTATTACATAATTACCATGGCAAAAAGTAATAGTTTGATCTTATCTCAATATCTAACATACATTTTTATTGCTATTGCGTCTTCTCTGCTCACTCCAGAAAATGTTGACTCCTATTTGAGGTCTTCTGGTACTTTACACAAATGGATGTTATTCATTTTAAAGCCTTGATAGTGAGTGTCAACAGACCACTTACTTAAAACACAACTAATTGCAATCTTATTCAAATTCAATGCCCACATATGAACACTATTATGACCACATCAGATGGCTATATTGTGATAAAGGTTCATGAAATATGTTACAGTGATTCTTTGGAAACTTGGGTTCCAAAGTGAAGAAATGATGTATAGCTTTAAGTTTGATTTGTATTTCTATATGAGGTGTGTTAAGAAAGAAAGGACATAGCATTAGCTTCACTTTTGAATTTGTGAGTGATTATGGGTTGTCTGGAAGTTTGTTTACATTCAATTAAATGACATTTTTAAAACTTCAAAGTAAATAATTCAGTTCATCAGAAACAAGACTACAAGAGAGAAAAAATAGGTTGTTTCTGATCAACAAGGTGTCATTTGAAACAAGAAAGTAGAGACAGAAGGCAGTCAATTTAGAAAGGCAATATGCAGGCACAATCAGAGAAAAAAATGTGCTGTTCATTTCATAGTCTCCAAAAAAATCAGGGCTAGGGAAGAAAGTCCTGAGTGGCTTAAGTAAATAACATCGAGAAGCAGAAAATGGCTGGAAGCTGAGGGTATGGAAAACCCATGTGTTTTCTCTGAATGTGTTTGGAAGTCAAAAGAAGAAAAATTCCAGAAACCAATTACAGCTGTGAAAGCTAGGTTTGAGTATCTGCAACGTTGTTTTTGAGGCTAAAATGTGTTGAATCTTTATTTCTGATATTTGTAAAAAGGTCATTTCAAATAGTTCCTTTATATTGTAAAACAGTTTGTTTTTTTTTATTTTGTGTAAAATTTTGATATTCTTTTGTTAATTATTATTGGCAGCCTCTTTGGACTATGTTCAGTGATTGACAATCATAGAATAGAAAAGAATAGAATAGAAATTTATTGTCACAGGTACTTATACATAAAAAAAATAAAAGTTTTATAAGTTGCTCCACCATGGTGCATACGGTAAACAAATAGCAAAAGTAAAATTTATGGCCTATCAAGCAAGGTTTCACTCTGAGATCTGACTTATCCAATATTGCCATCAGCTGGAATCAGAATAATGTTTTAAACTGTTCCCTTCAATTATTATGAAGACATAATGAAGTCATTTGAAGTGGGTGATTTTACCTTCTATTAAATCTGCGCAGAGATGGCTACTTATGACCCAAGACAACAAGGTGCAGGGCTGGATGAACACAGCAGGCCAAGCAGCATCATAGGAGCAGAGAGGCTGACGTTTCGGGCCTAGAACCCCCTTCCCCTCCCCCTTTTCTGATGAAGGGTCTAGGCCCG